>NW_022589708.1:70784100-71305890 GCF_004348235.1 Phoca vitulina
CCCCCCCCCCCCAGCCCCCAGCTCACTTTGTCACAGGGTGGCAAGGACAGAGACGAAGCGCTCACACCAATCTGTCAGGCAACTTTCAGCTTCTTCCCAAAGCGATTTCTCGACCATTCCTGAGCTCTGAGTACCAAACACAGGGCTTACACCAACCATGTGAGGAAGCTTTGAAGTCCCATTTTACTGATGAGGCCCCTGAGGCCGAAGGATTTAAACATCCAGCCGTGCACACACCCAGCCAGTGAGCATTCTTCACAACAGTGTCTGCTGCCCCTTGGGAGATCAATAGCAATTCCCAGGAAGAATTTCGTATCCTTCGAGTTTGTGCATTTTGTACAGAAATCACAACTGGAATCAAAATCTCTCATGCTTCATTTTTGCCAAGTATTTTAACGCACTGTGGGTCAGCCGCCGAAGAACACTGTCCGCACGCAGATGGCCAGTGACACCGGAACAGGTTTATGCAGCGTGGCTAGACTCACACCTTCTTCTAAACGGTTTATTTTTCAAACCTGTGACCCTGATTTGGAGGATTTTGTACCACTTGAAAGTTTTTGATTGTGCAACAATCAAGCAATTATAAAATGTGGGTTACAGTAGCAGGACAGATGAACTCCAGCCGCCTCTCAGGTGAAAGAAACATTCACACTCGTAACTGATCATTTCAGTTAAATCTTGGTTGTTCTCAGGCTGCTAGTGGATACTTATTCTAGGAGAGAGGAAGTGGTCAAAAACGTTTTTTTTTAAGATTCTACTTTTAAGTGATTGACACGCTCAACGCAGGGCTCCAACTCATAACCCCGGGATCCAGAGTCGAACGAACACTCCACCAACTGAGTCAGCCAGGTGCCCCTGGTTGAAAATGTTTTAAAGTCCCTTGCAGACACTGGAGACACATGCTTGCTAAGGTTGTAGATTGAATAATTAGGGATGGATTTTGACACAGTTCTTGACTTAGCTGCCAGCTTACTTGGTGAGATTGGACAAGTCACTGACCCAGCCTCCGTCCTAGGAGGGGCTAGAACACGGGTCTCCAAAGCCAGGTGTACTATAGGAGGGGGGCAAGCAGCAGGCTGGGCAGGGGTCCTTTGGGACCAGGGAGGGGACATGCATTTCCTGATATAGTCTTTGCTGCTTATGGAAGGACTCCACCATGAGGTAGACTAGAAATAGTGAGGCTGGGAGTCTGAGAACCCACAGGACTCTAAGGAGGGAAGGACCTGATTCGGATGGGAGAGATTTCAGTATGAGGGTCACTGTATTAGTCTGCTGAAGCTACCCCAATAAAGTTCTACAGACTAGGGGGCTTCAACAACAGAAATTTACTTCCTCACAGTTCCGGAGGCTACCAAGAGTCCAAACTCATGATGTCGGCAGGGTTGGGACCCTCAGAGGCCTCTCTCCTGTGTCTTCACATGGTCATCCCTCTGCGCTATTTCCTCTTCTTAAAAGGACACCAGTCATACTGGATGAGAACACACCCATATGACCTTATTTTATCTTAATTGCCTCTTTCAAGGCCCTATCTCCAAGTCCAGTTACATTCTGAGGTACTGGAAGTTAGGACTTCAACACAGAAATTTGGGGGGTACAATTCAGCCCGTACGAATGAGATTACTGTGGTCTCCAGACCACTGTAATATCACACGTGCTTTACCGGAAAAAACATTTGAGCATGAATACCAAATAAATCTACTTGATTATTTATAAATCATATTCTGCTGGACTAATAGAGTTGCACCAGATTTGCACCTTATAAAGCATACCCATATGTAGAAATTGTAAAGGATAAACAAGATACAAATAGAAGTTCTCTTTTTTGCTCCATTACCCAATGGGTCATTTTGGCACACACTGGGGCGCGGGCACCCTGCTTTGTGGGGACCATGGCCTTTGTGGTTACTATGTCTGTCTCTCTGATTCTTATTTTTCCAAGGTTTCCTCAGGGAACCCACATGCATTCCAGATTGACACATTCATTCCTTAGATACGAATACCTTCTTTCAGGTGATAATCAAGTTTCCCTGCCTTAGGAGCTGTTCGCACGCTGTAAGGAGACTTTCCCTACATCCTGACCCGTCCTGTGTAGATTTATAGTTTTCCTCAGCAATCAGATTTCCCTCAGCTCTAGGTCCTGGAGGGCACACGTCCGCGTCCTATCCGGCCCACCACCTGCATTTTCCATTTGCCACCTCACAATTTTCTCTTTGATCCACTGTTCATCCTTCTTATACTTAATTTCCATTTCCTCACCTGAACCATAAAGGCCGAGAGAAGACGGATGAGTCTAAAATCTGTTTTCCTGGGGCCAGGCTTGGTGCGTGGGAACACAGGGGCTTCATGGACTGTGGATATTATAACTTTCTCCAACATCACGTGGTGAAATAGAAAATTCAGAACTCACTATCGCTTCAGAGTTTAAAGATTCAAGTCTTGCAATTAAGCATAAAGGTGGATATCATTCTAACATAATTAAAAAATTAATAGTCACTCTTCTAGATAGCCCTTGGGGAGTAAAAAGACCTAAAAGCTGTTACCTCTGCCTTCCATTAGTGTGCCCAGCATGCGGCCCAGGGGTATTGGCAAGGTGGCATCCAGCCTCGCCTTCAGCCCGGAGGTGCTGCCGGTGAATTGACCCTTAGGGGTTGCCCTGTCATTGACAGAAGAGCAAAGGCAAGACTGGAGAGTTCTGGGAGAAGTTACCATGTTGAGGAGGTCAAAAGACTCTAAGAATGAGGAAGATTCCACAGGGCTGTATAGCCCCCAGGCTGTGTGATTGAGCCCAGGGGGAGACCGGGGCTCCGTCAAGCATCCCACCGAGACCTGGTTACCCCATTTTCTAGCATCTTTCCTGGACTTCCCTACCTCTCTGGAACGGTGTCTTTGCCCGATTCTTCTGGTGGAGCTCTCTCCTAATGAAGGTGGGCTGGCAGCACAGACGTGGTAGTCAGTGATCTTGGGCCGACACCTCTCTCTGGCGGTCTGTGTACATTCGGACACAAGTCTCTTGGGGACTGTACCTGACGCAAATGTGGAAGAGATAGCAGAGGGCGGGGTAGCCTCTGGGGCTTTCTCAGATCATGACATGCGAGAGCTGTCTCCTGTGGCTCATATCGAGGCATGTTGGGTTTTGTCTGGTTTTAGCCCCGATGACAGTGGGAAACCAGTTAGGGGATATTAGCTTCTCAGCAGCTCTTTTCTCAGGCTATGATGTAAAGACCACCAATGCCCATAAGGACAAACTCTCTGTGTTGCTTAATTAGAATGGAGGAGGAATGAGTTCTGTTTTAAAAGAAGAGTATCTCTCCCTATGCCGACCTTCCCTTCCTGTTTAATTAGGGGTTTGGGATTGTAGGTGGCCTTGAACATGATCTCAGTAGACCTTACTCACGGACCAAAGCCTCCTCCTTTAGTTTATTTGCCAGTGGACTTGAGCTTCTAGGGCAGAGCTACCAGCGGGGCTTTGGCATGTTAAGGGGGCTCTCAGCAAGCCTCATTAAAATCGCACACCTCATTGATGGAAGGGGCCCTAGGCATTTTGACAACCTGTATGAAACCTGCCTTACGAATCAAGGGAAAATAGCCTCTCTACTCTTCTGAGCCCCGTTCAGACCTAACAAACCTGATCCCATTTTCAACCCGTCAGGAGTGCCGGGCAAGTGCCTCTGTGCCACACTGCAGGTTCAGTGACAGGACAAGTGGAAGGTGCCCACTCCATAACGCCGAGGAATCACCGGCTACCTGCATGCCGAGTGCCCGATGCTCACCAGCATTATCTCATTCTTCACAGGCATCAGAACAGTTTCCTTATACCCACTCTGCAGATGGAAAAGCTGAGGATCAGAGCGACTCAGTTACATAGTTGTTGCTCAAAGAGCCAGGATCTGAACCCAGGCTTGGCCCTGCTGCTCATGCTCTCTCCCTGGCCTTTGAACTCAGGGGAGGGCACGACCTTTGCCAGGGGAGCAGGGCGCCTGTCATGCCAGTCATTGCTGATTGATCCCAGATTGACTATGTCTTGCCGTTTTTTATACCTATCTCTGACTGAGAGCCTTTGTTTTGTTCCTTTCCTTCATTACGATAGAGCCTCCATCCATCCAGCCCCGAGTCAGTAAACCCAGTCAGGTGTGTCTCAGGGCGCATGTGACAGATGTGGCCACTTCGCCTCCTTGTACCAGATGGTGCCTGGGCTTATTTTACTCCAATGAGCTGGGGATTGTAGGACACCAAACAGCAGGGCCCAGCTATGGGTTTCGCGTTCCATTTTTTCTTATCAAATGCAATGCCAAGTTGTCCCCAGGCCCTACCTGCGTGGTTCCAGGCCTCTGCCAAAAGTGGGATTCTTCAATGATCCAAGCAGTCCTGGACTCTTGAGCTGGCACTGACCCCAGAGGATTTGCTGGCACATCTCGGCCCGGTCCTTTGCAAGGACAGCCCGTGCCGCTCCTGCCAAGAGGATGCATGTGAGTTGCTGTGACCCTTTTCGCAGGGCAGAAATGATAGGCCACTTATTATCATCTCATCATACCTTTATTTATTTTACTTGTTCCAAGGGAGGAATTTCCGGTGCATTGACAGAAACATTGTCAAGAGAGCAAACATGAGGAGGTGGGGCTGTTGAGTAGGGCATTTGCCAACTGCATTCATCTGTCAGGGTGAAGTACCCTCGCTTGGGTGGCTTGAACAATAAACATTTATTTTCTCACAGTTCTGGAGGCAAGAAGTTCAAGATCAGGGTGTCAGCAGGTTTGGTTTCTCCTGAGTCTTCTCTCCTTGGCTTGCAGACAGCTGTCTTATTCTTTTTTTTTTTTTTTTTTTAAATATTTTATTCATTTATTTGACAGAGAGAGAGAGCACAAACAGGGGGAGGGGCAGACAGAGGGAGAGGGAGAAGCAGGCTCCCCACTGAGCAAGGAGCCCGCATCCCAGGACCCTGGGATCATGATCTGAGCTGAAGGCAGACGCCCAACCGACTGAGCCACCCAGGTACCCCTGGCTGTCCTGTTCTTATAAGGGCACCAGTCATATTAGACTAGGACCCACCCTAGTTGTCTCATTACCTTAATTAACCTCTGTC
Source organism: Phoca vitulina (assembly GCF_004348235.1). NCBI lineage: Eukaryota > Metazoa > Chordata > Mammalia > Carnivora > Phocidae > Phoca > Phoca vitulina. Next base: position 70,789,181 of record NW_022589708.1, read on the forward strand.
TTTACAGAGGTTATCTCCATATACAGTCACATTCTGAGGTATTGGGAGTCAGGGCTTCAATATATGAATTTCGCAGGGGACACAATTCAGCTGTAACACTGATGTGATCTCTTCTTCCTTGTGGCAGAAATGAAGCTCCTCTCTTGGAATGGACCAATAATCTGGGTTTGTTGATAACCCTGGCTTCCCAAGAGAAAGAAGGATCATGTGGTGGTTTCAGTCAGGGTGACTCAGGGGTCTCGGGGGAGTCTGCGAAGAGCCTCCCATAACAAGGTGCAAAGATCTTTCTCATTTTATGGAGGAGGGAACTGGGACCAGGGAGGTGGTGTGACTGGTCCATGTCACACAGTGAGTCAGTCTCCCGGGTCTGTCTGAGGTAGAGCACCATTGTGCCTCCGGTTAGCTTTGCTGCTTTTGGTTTCCTATCGGGAAAATGCCAACAGCCGTATTCATGTCCTCTGGGGGAGTTTGTGAGAAAAGCCCATAAAGCTCCACAAAAAGAGCACAGGACAGGGCCCTTAAAAGAAACATTTTTCTCAAGCGATGAACTTTTGGGAAAAGGAATTTCAAAGTGACAGAGTGTGGGGTCGTAGACAGTGCTGGGATAGGGGTGAGAGCGGTTGGGTTTTGCCCTGGCTTGACCAGGAATGGTTTGTAAGGTCCTGGGAAAGTTATCTCCTGGGGACTCAGTTTATCTATAAGATGAGGCCGTTGAACTCTGTGAGTGGTTTGGTGACGGAACAATTTCTCAGATTCCACATGGTGGAAACCTTTCTGAGGAACCCAGTGCATAAAATGGGTAAGATGGGAGCTGCACTCACTGAAGGTCAGGGGAAGACAGGGACAGGAGTCCGCTCCCTCTGAGCCCCTTCTCAGACCCCGGTTCCCAGGGACCCACAGGGTTCTTCCACAAATCTCTAACGCACCACCATATTTCTTACCAGGAGGTGGCTCTCTTCCCTCGTTTCTAAACTGTATTATTTGGAGGAAAAGTTATCATTAATCAGACTAGTTTGGCCACTTGCTGAGGAAAAATGCCTTCAGAATTCAGCTGCTGAGGAAAGCTCCAGAAAACAAGACTTCTGTGACCTTGCCCCTTTGGTTTCTGACAACCTGCCACCTGAACCCCTGACTGAACACCCTCCTCACATTCTACCCTTCTGCATCTTCAGAAATTTGGTCTGAGATTGGCTTGCAAAGCATGGATTTCCCAACCATCCCGGTGAGGCCTTTAAATGAATAAAGCATAGGAAAACAGGACAATTTTTAATAGTACCTAAATGAGCATTAAAATTGAAATAGAGACTTCTACTTCCAATACGGTGGATCCACCCCCACCTTGAGAACAACTAGAAAAACTGGATAAAATATATATATATTTTAAAACTCTGTTGAAAGTATTAGAAAGCTACCAAGGCAGCTAGGACTTGAAGAGCCAAAATCAAGGAGAGGAGGGAAATCAGAGAGGGCAGCATCCCCTTTCCTAACCCCATTGAGGCATTTTCCAATTTCTTTTTTTTTTTTTTTAAAGATTTTATTTATTTATTTGACAGAGAGAGACAGCGAGAGAGGGAACACAAGCAGGGGGAGTGGGAGAGGGAGAAGCAGGCTTTCCCGCGGAGCAGGGAGCCCGACGTGGGGCTCGATCCCAGGACCCCGGGATCATGACCTGAGCCGAAGGCAGACGCTTAACGACTGAGCCACCCAGGCGCCCCGCATTTTCCAATTTCTAAGTGCCATTTGCGAGGCTGAGAAACCAAGCAGAATTTTTAGGAGTCCCACAAGGCTGGGAAAGCAAACACTGCCTTCAGAGCCTGCCAAGGAGGAGGGGGCTTGGTCAACACTTCAGGCTTTTGGTTGGGGCAACTGAGGGGTTACCCCCCAGGCATAAGGGTGATGCAGAAATGGAACAGGCTTCACGAAGACTGAAACCAGCTTTGAATCAGCTCATCCAAGCTGGATTAAGATAATCTGCCCTTGGACCATGTGCCTACTGAAAGCAAAAGTAAATCCTACCTGGAGGCAGGCAGATAATATCATCTAGAACCTCAGATTATCTCTATAATTTTATAGTCAGAGTATTCAGTATTTAAAACAGTCAGACAGATGGCTATAAGATCCAGGTTAAGCAATGGCCAGACCACTCCTCCAGTGTTTTCTCTAGCGATGTGTGCTGTGTGGGATGCCGCCATAGGGAGACAGCTGCTTGGAAACAGGCCCAAGTGATATTAATAATAATGGTAATGGGAGCAGATGCTCTCTATTTATTCCAAACAACAGCCCTACGGTGTCTTTATTATTTTTCCCATTTTACAGATGAGAAAACAGGCTGGGGGATTGGACCTATGTCTATCCGACTCTATCGGCCGGGCTTTGAACCGCAAAGTAGTACCATTTCCCCCGAGGTGTTCATATCCATGAATGTTTGTGGGTGACTGGCTCAAGGTGGATACTCAATCTCTGATTTTAGCATCAGTGCCTGGCTTAAGACTTGCCAAAGCAAACACTCATTTATCAGGCCCTGCATGCAGGCTCTGTATTTAAGCAGCTCAGAACGCCCTGCATCTGCGGGGACAACTTCTCACACCATTTGGTTGGGACTCCAAAGTATCAACTCCCTGACCACTGTTCATGCTTAGTGACTGTTGTCTGTACGTGCCCTGGGTTCCGTGGCCTCCCGGGAGGACTGTGTGGAAGGTGAACAGCATCACCATCCCCTTACGGACCATGGACATCTCCCGGAAGCCCCCAGTCTTGCCCTACCTCAGACCTCTTGCTGTGTCAGCTCTGCAGACGTGTCTCCAGAGAGTCCAGGGGAAACCTGGAGCCCCAAGAACTCTGCTCCAGGGAAGTCACCTGGAGCTGCAGGATGTTCCTAATGATCATCTGGGCAGGGGGTTTCTGTTGGGCTCCTTGGGGCCCTGCACATTCTTTGGTGCCACAGGAGTGTGGGGGGCTGGGGGACAGGGAGTGAGTAGGTAGGCTCAGGCCTGCCCGTCCCTACTTTAGCAGTGGTGTTTCACTGTTTAATGCTCTTGATGTTGAAGTTCACTTAAAATTTCAGTTTCTAAAATATTTGTTCATTTTTTTTTAACTTAAAAAAAGCTCCCACTGTAAAAAAAAAAAAAAAAAAAAGTTGAAAGAGTGCCATCCTATTCTAACCTTCTTACTTGAAAGATGAAGTTCAGTCTGGTCCCAGAGAGGATAGCTACATGTCCAAAGTACTGGAGGTAACGGAGAGCCACACACGGGGTTTCCCGATGGCTAGGCTGGTGTGTATCTCTTGTACCACGCCACGTCCCATTATCAACTGGACAGGGTGTGTGGACACTGAGCCCAGAGGAAGGGATGAATTGTCCTCCATACCAGACAGGATGGGATACAATGAGGCCCCCTTGGTAGGTATGGACCCGCTAGTTACAACTCCATTTTACCTGTGGGCCAGGATGAGTCTAGGAAGTTTCCTGTTCCCTGAACTAGTGGTCCTCATGGCAAAGTGCCTACAAGCTCTGATCCAGAATGTCCCTCGCCTTTTTGTGGGGAGAAGGTGGTGAGGTCCAAGGCAAGCCTCTCTATTCCAGGCAGGGTGGCCTACGTTATTCTCAGACTCATGTTGGCTCTTCCCACAGCCTTAACTTAACCTCTCTTGACCTCAGTTTCCTCCTCTGTAACATGGGGATAGTATATCTACGTATTTATAGATCTATGGTGTAGCTATCTTACCTTGGAAAGTTGCTTCTGAGGATTATATGAGTTAAAGTAGGTAGAGCGTTAGAACAGTGCCTGCTGAGTGGTAAGCATGATGCTGCTAACTGAGGGATCTGAGGCAGACCAGCAGCGGCTGGGGGCTTCCAAGGCTCACTCTGTTGTTGTGTGGAGAGGCCGGCTGGGCAGCTGGTGGGGACCTCCAGGCCGGGGTGCTGCTGCCTGGCCCACGGTGGCAATGGGGGAGATGCAAGGAAGTGGGCAGCCTGGAGGGATGTTTGGGGAAGAGTGAAGGGGACCTGCTGATGGATTTGGGATGGGGTGCGGGTGCGGGGAGGGAAATGGACCCTCGGGTTTGTAGCCTTGGAAACTGGGATTGTGAGGAGATTGCTTTTGGGAGAAGTTTCTGTCCCTTGCTGAAGGTCACACAGGGTGTAGGTGGCAGATCTGGGATTCAGATCCAGGTCGTCCTGACACCGAGGCCTTGTTCTTTGCTCTGTACAAGCCAAGTTCCTAAGATCAGGAATCTGCTGGTCCCAGGGACCTCTGGAGAGCATCTAACAAGCCTTCTGCCTTCTGGCAGGAGACGCTCCACTTTCTGGACAGTGAGACAATCGAGAGGTTAAGTGGATTGCCCAGAAGTGGCCAGAGAGAGAAGAGAGCTGGCCGGCGCTCCATCTCCCTGTTCAGGGCTGACACTCAGTTCCATGCCACGCAGAAATTGGCTACCCAAAAATAGCCCACGGGGCTTTCGGAGAAGCTCTTCACGGCTCTTCTGTGATAAACAAGCCGCTTTCTCCAACGGCTCTGGGAGGAAGAATCAAGGAAGGGAGCCGCTTCCCTATCTCTTCGCACAAAGCTTCCCTTAGTGGTCAAGCACAATTAAACCATAACCCCACTGGTGGGTCGGAGGGGGCGGCTAGCAGGTAATAACAGCCCCACGCAGGCTCTGAGCCCTGCAGTCCGTTCAGCCTCCACACCTCACTGCAGGCCGACAAGCATCTGCATGGCGAAGCTCCTCACCCCACTTTCCAGTTGTAAGACTGAGTGTGACCTTCAAAATCCACTGTGGTTTTATATTGCTGAGCTCTCTGCAAAGTGAGGACAGACTGGCCGGCTCCCTTTCATCGTGACGCGGGGACCCTCTGTCCCTGTGCTCGGCTTGCTGCTGTGTCCTCTCTTCAGGTTGTCATGACAATTTGCACGGAGAAGCTGTTTCTGGAGAGGGAGCAGGAAAAGAAACAGGGGAAAAAATGCTTATTACAGTCAGGCCTGGTGGATCTCAGGATTTCAGTGGTGTTGATGGGTTTGACAATCAGTGGTTGCTCATGAAAAATTAGAATTTCTGTCCTCTACCAGCTAGCTGCCAGGAACTTTGCTGTTACATAGCAGCAAAGAATTAAGTCCAGAATCCATCAGATATTACTAATGAGAGTAATAGTGAGAATAATAATTAAATACGAGCCTCAAAGTCAGGTGCCCTCTGGCATAATCCGTTAAAGAGAATGGGCATAATTATTCAGGCAGTAGGTAACAACTCCGCTTGGGGGCGGGGTCAGTCAATGTTATCCCGATAACAAGCTCTTCTCTGCCTCTTTGTCATTGGCCATCTGGCCTTTCAGGGACATTTTTCCCTCCCTAGATCTCAGCCATCTGTCCAGGATGTCTCACCAATCCTTGCAAACAGCCCCATGTAAAAGGAGATGTAGAAGTTAGCACCCCATTTCACGGATGGCTCACTGAGTCCCTCAACAAACTGGGAGGAACCTCAGGGGAAGCGTCTGTCGGGAGCACCTCAGCGCGTCCTCAGCGTGTCCTCCAGAAGAGTAGGACCCCTGCTTGGACCAGCCACGGTGACAATTACAAACTGAGTGAGGCTTATATTTTTTCCCATTTTTCTCTCATTTCTAAACAAATGCATGCTCATTGTGGTGAGTCCGAAAAATACAGCAAAGCCCAAAAAGAAAAGTAAAAAGCATCCACCATCCTAATACCTGGATTTAATCCTAACAATGAAGAAGGGAGGATATGACTTATAGTTGCGCTGTCCTTGTCCAGGCAGGCTTGGCAATGGGTGGGATCAGGGCAGGACGGGTCCAGAGGCCTCACTGTGCCTCAGTGGCCCCTTCCTGGTTGGTTGCGGACACCTGCGGGGGGCGTTGCCTCCATGGCCCCCCAGCTCCAGACCTCCCCCTGTGTTGAGCTGTGTGTTGACTCTTGAGGTTCTGAATCTGCCTGGGCTTCAGCTCATTATAACTCGGGGACAAAGTAGAAACTGGAAAACTTTCCTTGCCAGACAACATTTAATCTTTCAGTCCATTCATCTAACATTTATTGAGGCATCATGAAGAGGCTGTGGTCTTTATGCTTAAGAAGCAAACTACCCTGGAAACAGACACTTAAATCAACTAGTTAGATGATGCCCAGCCATGTACTTCATTTTTGCAGATAAGCAGGTAGAGGTAGAAATGAAATCTGATTATCAAGGTCGGGATGAAGCAACTCCCAATTTTGAGATAAAATATCATGTGAGATCTGTGGGAGCCAGCTTCCAAGATGGCCCCCAATGATCCTTGCCATCTGGTATTCACACCTTGTTAGAGTGTTTCCCCTCTGAGTCAGGGCTGGTCTGTGAGACCAACAGCATGGCAGAGCTGATGATAGGTGACTTCCAAGACTAGGCATAAAGGGTGCTGAAGCTTCTACCTTGTTCTCTTGGATTAGTCGCCCTGAGGAAAGCCACCAATATGTCTCGTGGCTGCTCAGGTAGCCAGGTGGAGAGTCCCACATTGAGAAGAACTGAGGCCTCACCAACAGCTCGTCAGCCAGCTCGTCAGCCATGACTGAACCACCTTGGAATAGGAGCCTCCGGTCTCAGGGGAGGCTTCCGAGGAGTCCACAGCCCTGGCCACTATCTGACTGCAGCCTCCTGTGAGAGCCAGACCCCAGAGCCAGGTCGCTCTTGCATTTCTCCCCCAGAGACTGTGACATCTGGAGATAAATGATCACTGCTGTTTTGCAGCCGCTAAGTTAGGGTGATTGGCGATGTGGAAGTAGGTAAAAAATTCAGTACCTCTTGTTACTCTCTTGGGAAGAAATCCCATATCAACTTCCATTTATAGAGTATTTTGTCCCAGGCACTAGGCTGCGGGACTTACATTCATAAGCCTCACATCAGCGAGGCAGTGATGCTGACAAGGTACCATTTTTATCTGTAACAGATGGGGACATGCGGGCCTAGAGAGGGGAAGGGATTTGACCAAGGTCAGACAGGTCTTATCTGTGGCAGTGCCAGGATTGGAACCCAGTGCCGCCTGACCCCAAAGCCCAAGCTCTTCACCACAACACTGTATTTCCTTGTAAATACTCAATCCGGGAAATATTTGTTGAGAATCTGTTACGTGCCAGGCACACTGCCAGGCTTTGGAGTGTGCATCCTGCGCAGGATGCTGGGAGGTGGGCTCTGGCAGGGGCAACGTGGCCCTCGGCCTCTCCAGTGAGGCCGCCCGACCCCCCACATCTCTCCCCCCAGCAGAGAGACAGAGTCTTGGCTGTCCCCGAGCACATAACCCCAGGCCCTGTTCATAGGAAAGGTTTTCTTGCTAAGCCCTGCCACATGACATGCAAGGAAAGTGAAAATACCAAGCAGAGGAGAAATTACAGAGGTCACAGATGCTCCTGTTGTTTTCAGATTCCTGATTCTCCTGCAACAATATTCACTGAGCATCTACCATGCGCCAGGCACTGTTAAAGGCACTTGGGACACATCAGTGAAAAAAGCAAAGATCCGACCCTGAATTAGCTTATGGTGGGAGAGGGGGCACGGGGGAGGGACAGACAGTGAACAACACGCTACGTTAAATGGTATGGCAGAAGGTGGTAGGTGCTCTGGACCGAAGGGAGCGGACGAAGAGCAGAATGAGAGGGACGGGGGCAGGGTGGGCGATACTGGCGCAGCCTCCGAGGCTTGAGCTGGCCAGGCCTCCTGTGGAAGGAAGGGAGGAACGGGTACACTGACCAACTGTCCCAGTTTGCCTGGGGCTGGCGGAATGTGGGAGTCGCAGTGCTAAAAGCCAGAAAGTTCTGGGCAAACTGGGGAGAGGTGGCTGCCCTCAGAGTTGGGGAAGATTGCTCCAGAAAACGGCCGGATCTGCCGTTCTCAGCCAGGACTGATTCTGCCCCCATGCGACATTTGGCATTATCCAGAGACGTTCTTGGTTGCCAAAGCTGGGGTGGGCAGTGCTACCGTGGTCTAGTGGGTAGAGGCCAGGGATGCAGCTAAACAGCCCACAACGGGCAGGAGAGCTCCCCACAGCAAAAAGTTAATGATCTGGCCTGACACGTCCAGGGTGCCAAGGTTAAGATACCTTGAACTAGATTCTTCGTCTTTAGTTCCTGATTCGCCTGAAATTTCATCTGCCTTCTGTTTCCCTTTCTGTTCGCGGGGAAGGAATCTTCCTTTGATCACACCCGAAGATCGAGGCTTCCAGAATGGGCCCCGACCCTCAGTCCCAGGATATGCAATGCCAGCCTGGACAAGCCCGCCGGGTCTCCCTGACAGGGCGCTGTCCCCATCTTCCTGGGCCTCCCCGCCCAGCCACCATCGGGCCACTTTCCCAGAGAGGATCTTGTAGGTCGTCCTGCTGTTGGGCCATCAGCGGTCCCTCCGGTCTCTCCAGGACAGGGTCTTGTTGCCACAAGGACAAGGGCCCAGCTTCCCGGAGCCCTCCTGTGCACAAGGAGTCTCCTTTGCCATGGGCCTGACTCGTCCATGCTGGATGGTAGCTCTTCAGGAGAACGTTTTGGCTTAAGGGACCAGGCTCCCTGAAAGAGAGAGCATGTTGTGTTTGCCCCTCTGACCAAGCCCAGGCTGCTGAGAGATGAGAGCAGCAGTGTCCTCAGGAACAGGGCAGACGGCGTGGTTTGCCCCCTGGCCAATTGGTGAGGCAGAAGAAGCCAGGTCTCACAGAACCCCAGGCTCACTGGAATATTCCCAGGTCAAGAAGGAGCAGAAAAGATTCAGGTTGCAGATTTCAGATTTCCTGGGGTCTCACTATAAGTTCCATGAGGGCTGAGCTCTTTTTAAAATTCATCGATGAAACTCAAGCTCCCCCGGACAGTGTCCAGCCCATCACAGAGGCTTGATGAACACTTGCTGAAACGGGTGCTGTGAACAGGCTGCTACTGGAACAGCTCCCTGCTGAGCCTCTGAGCCTCCCGAGGATGCCTGAGCAAAGGCTCCTCCTTGTGCACAGGGCGGCTCCGGGAAGCTGGGCCCTCGTCTCACCCACTCTTCATCCCAGAGCTTGCTGGTTCTTGACCGAGCTTTGAGAAGCCCCCCGTTCTTGATCATTTCTGTATCCCCAGGGCTGAGCTCAGTAAATATGGGTTGATTGATGGAAGGAAGGAATGAATGAGTAATGTGGGTTCTGGTCAAGCTGTCCTTTGCTCTGTACCCATAGTTAGGGGACAGCCAAGACAAGCAGTGACATAGCTCTTCACACGGGCTTGGGGAGTTCAGGACTGCTGGCTTCCACATGTTTTGTGCGAGTCCCGCTTCTATGTGAACCGCGAGACCACTGCCCGGCTCCCCCAGCCCTTGCCTCTTTCCACTGCCAGGCTGGAAATTGCCACTGGTGACAAGTGCTGGACCTGTGGCTGATAAGCGGGTCCCGGGTGCGCGTGGCACTGGCATCTCTGAGTGCCAGGCTTTTGCTTCCTGCGCGTGTGGACCCGGGAGTTTGGAGAGGATCCACCACTTAGCAGAACGGAGCTGCAGGAGTGACAGGCGGCATCCCCGTGCCAGGAGAGCCTTCCTGCCCAGAACGTATGGTGCGTGTCCAAGGGCTCTCAAGGTACCCGAAGCCGTGCCAATTTGCAATAATTAAGCAGTAAGACCCAAGTGAATGGGTTTGCCGTTGCTGCATGACAGCCAGATGCCTGGGGGGTGAACTGAGGCCCAGCACACCGCACCGTGCGTCGCGCTGCAGACCGTCTTACGGAAACTCTAAAATAGTCAGTGATGAATAGATGGAGAGATAATGATGGCAATTTGATGTTAACGTGGCGGCTCCCTCCAAGGGCTTCCACACGTCATCTCTTTCACCCTGACAGCGTCCCGGGGAGGCAGGGACTTGGCCTGACCTCTGCCTTCCATTATCCAGACAGACAGCCTGCCTCACAGAGCCTGGGCCTCAGCCAGAGTGCATCTACATAGGCGGGTGTAGATACCCCCGATTCCCCGCTCCAGACTCCTCTGTTGCTTGCTTCTGTGCTTTGGGGGTGTTTGCAGGTGCTGGGCCCTGGGTAAGTACTTTTTAGACATGATCTGTTCCAAGTTTCATAACAGCTCTATGGAATAGGGTGTTCGTATCCCCATAATACAGATGAGAAAACTGAGCCCCAGAGCTGTTAAATTTTTTTTAAAGATTTTTATTTATTTATTTGAGGGAGAGAGAGAGTGAGAGAGCATAAGAAGGGAGAACTACAGAGGGAGAGGGAGAAGGAGAAGCAGATTCCCCACAGAGCAGGGAGCCCGATGCGGGGCTCGATCCCTGGACCCTGGGATCATGACCCGAGCCGAAGGCAGACGCTTAACGACTGAGACAACCAGGTGCCCTGAGCTGTTAAATTATTTACCCAAGTCACATAACCAGTCGTAGGAGGGAGTGGAACCCAGGGCTGACTGACCCCAAAGCCCATGCTCACAACTAGCACAATCTACTGCCTCTTTTCAACAAACTAAAGAGGGATTTACAGCTCCGTTTATATCAGCTTCTCAGGGCTGCTGTAACAAAGTCTCACAACCTGGCTGGATTAAAACAGGAGAAATGTATTCTCTTATAGTTTTGGAGAATAGAAGACCAAACTCGGGATGTCTGCAGGGCCATGCTCTCTGGAAGGCTCTAGGGGAGACTCTATCATGCCTCTCTCTTAGCTCCTGGTGTCGCTGGCTGTCCTCGATGCTCCCTGGTCTCCAGCCTCCAACTTCACCTGACACTTTCCCCACCTGTGTGTGTCTTCACAAGGCCAACTTCTTAATAAGGACACAGTCATATCAGATTACTCCTATGACCATATCTTAATTGAACTAATTACATTTGTAATGATCCTATTTCCAAATAAGGTCACATTCAGAAGTCCTGGGGGTTAGGACTTGAATATATCTAGTTGGGGGGGGGACATAATCCACTCCATAACAGGTGTTATATTTGTGTTTAATTGACACTGAACACAAAACAAGGGGGGAAAACTTGAGTTTATAAGTGGGTGGATGTACATGATCCTAAAGAAAAGGCACTCGAGTTGCCCCATCACAAATGGTAATTTCTTAAGAGTTGAAGCAGTGTCTTCCCTGGACTTTACCAACACAAATGCCCACCCTCTGCCCTTGGCCCTGAGGGTGCTGTCCAGCCCAGGGACCTGGACCAGCGGCCTCCGGTTCTGCAAAATCTCCTCAGGTTAAATTTGATGTTGTGGCCATTAGTTCTCTCCCCAACAGCAACCCCTCGCCCCTAACCTCCCCACCCCACCTCTGGTGGCCAGGATACCCTTCCAAAAATGGGGCCTTATCAAAATATCAGTTTGAAGGGAAGGAAGGGATGACACATGGAGATTTTTCAGGAGCAGAAGAGGGGCAGGGAAAGGATGACTTATTGTCGGTGACACAAATTCATCTTATTAAGAGGTAATGAATGGTTTTGCTTGGCAATTAATCACCCAAGCCTTCTCCCTGCAGCTAGAAGAAATGGGAGAGGCCAGAAAGAAGGCATGCTGGAAGGAGCTGGTGAGAGCAGCTGCGGAGGAGGGGGTTGATGGAGCCTGCACTCCCGAATCTCCTAGGGGCATTTAAAACACACCAGTGCCCAGGCTGCACCGCAACCCAATGGAATCAGAATCTTTGCAGTGGGACCCAGGTATCCATACTTTTCTAGATGATTCCAACGTGCAGTCCAGGAGGAACCACTGAGTTGTTGCGTCTCATCCAGCACCCCTTGGCCTTTACCATCACCCAAAGGCAAAGGAGGAGTCAGAGACAGGCCGGAAGAGCCTGTCACTTCCCCTGTGCTGAGACTTTCAGGTACATTCTGCTCATCTGGGGTCAACCAAGGTGGTACTCATTGGTATGCTCCCTTTCTTAGCCCTATTTCCTCTGGGTTTGGGGTGAAACAGAATTCCCAGAAAGGCATTTTAATTAGGTCATTTGGGGTGGCTATTCTATGCAGAAAGACCCACAAGAACGTGTAAAAACAGATTTTTATTACTAAGAAATTGGCACAGCCAATGTTCCTGACGTTTAGCTACCCCGATCCTGAAGCACCTTGCGTCCTGGAGGGTGGGGGGATTTGCAAGCCATGAGAATCAGTGAGGCGCAGGCATGGGTGCAGAAGGTCTGGTTCACGTATTACTTGATAATAAAAATAGTTGAAAGCTTGACGGTTTCTGTCCATATCAAAATGTCCTTGGGCCAAAACAAGAGCAAAGCAAGGGTGGTGGGGTGTCTCTGGTAACAAAATGACTGTCAAATTGTCAAGGACCCTCCTGAGAGAGTCTATGCCCACAACCAGGGGAGCCACATGATCTATGCTGATCAGGGCAAGTTTCAAGAGTTGGATGTGTGCCAAGGACCTACAGAGTCAATTGAAAGCAGCCAGCTGGCTGGGGCAAGTCCCTGTAAATGGGACGAGATGGAGCCGTGCAGGAAGCCCAGAGACAGGCAGCCCTTGCTGGTACTGCGGACACACCCCGGACAGCGTCAGCCGGGGTCTCCCCATCACACCCAGCAGTCCCTGTTAGGACAAATATTTGGTAACTTTCCTTTATTCTCCTGAAATTAAAGTCACGGAATTTAAAAAATCCATGTAATATAACTCTAAAGAAAAACTAAAGGGCAAGTCCCTTATAACAAAGGATGACACTTAAAAAGACATAACTGCTCAGTCATGTCTCCCCTAGAAGACCTAACAAGGGGCTCACGAGCTGAAACACCTACATAAAATCACAACATTTGCAGACTAACTCTCCCCAATGGCAGGTCAGATACTGTGAATAGAGCTGCTGAGATTGACGTGTATTCCCGAAATTGTGACCGACCTTTGGCAGAGTTCTGGAAAAAACTTAATCGTTTCATTCCTGAAAATTTCACTACACAGGTGACTCTTGGACAACATGGCTTTAACTGAGTGGGTTCACATATATGCAGATTTTTTTCATAAATATGGTAAATACTGTAACAAGTATTGTAAATATATTTCTTCTTCCTTATGGTTTTCTTAGTAACATTTTCTTTTCTCCAGTTTACTTTATTGTAAGAATACAATATATGTAATACATATAACATACAAACTAGATATTAATCGATTGTTTATGCTATTGGTAAGGCTTTCGGTCAACAGCAGGCTATTAGTAGTTAAGTTTTGGGGACTCAAAATGTAACATGCAGATTTTTGATGGTGTGGAGGTAGGCACCCCTAACCCTGCATTGTTTGAGGGTCAACTGAGTATTTAAACAGGTCAAAAAATATTTCATGTACGTTTTGGTAAATTATGTAAAATAAGGTTAGTTTATAAGTTCAGAAAATCACAAACATCATTATGCTGAGGGACTCAAGAAAACTCTTCAGTGTGTAGGACTGACTCTCACATTTCAAGAAGGCTGGCATTCCTGGTGTCTAAATGGCAGTAACAACCTGCCATCATTGTGAATGCTCCCCCAGCCCCCACAACAAATGGTAGCTCTGTCCCCATTGGGAATCTACTCACTGAGATGTCAAGTTTTTGCTTCCTAAACCTCAATCCCATGAATGTCCTGGTGCTTGGACTTTCATTTCTTCTTTATTTTTCTACCTCATCTTCATTTTTCAGAGGGTCCCATGGAGGTGATTAGCGCTTCTGGGATGTTGCTCCCCTCACCTCTCTTCTGTGGCCTCACCAATGAGGCTGCCCCCTGCCTTCACTGCAGTGAAAAAGTCTATTTTCCCTCCAATGACTACAGATTTTTACTTGGTGACCAGAAGATAGCAAGCCTGCCTTTTAAGGTCTTGGGCCACTTCCTCGAGGCTGGGTCGGGTGTTTTGTAAGAAGCATGACTGGATATCACAACCAATCATCTCCTAAACCCCTTCTCCTCCCATCTCACTAATTAGTGTTAGTTCTGGTATATTCTATGGTCATCAGTCTCAGAGATTTCTTCTAATTTCTGTGAGATACACTGAATAGTGGACATGAAATTTTAGTGTGCCTAAGAATGACCTAGAAAGTATGTACAAATGGCAGGTTCCTAGAGTTCACCCCCAGAGATTCAAATCCAATGAGCCTGGTGTTGGGCTCAGGAATCTGCATTTGTTTTGAAAAAAGATTTATTTAGTAATTTGAAGAGAGAGAGAGAGTGAACAGGGGAGGGGCAGAGGGAGAGAATCTCAAGCAGACTGCCCGCTGAGCGCTTGATCCCCTGACCCATGAGATCATGACTTGAGCCGAAACCAAGAGTCAGACGCTTAGCCAACTAAGCCACCCAGGTGCCCCTCAAGAATCTGCATTTTTAACAAGCAGGTCCAGGTGTCCTGAGGCAAGCGGATTGCAGACCACACTTGGAGAAACGTGGTGTAGCTGGGGGCAGAGGGGGAAGTGGCAAGGGTTTTCATCAAAGTAAGACTGAAGGAACCCCCGTGGTAATTAAGGATTCCCAAAGTGGGTATTCATTTAGGGTCTTAAACTTTTCTCTGGGGCATTAATACAAATGTATATGAGGAGTAGAGGTCTGCAGCAGAGACTTCTGTTCTTTCTCCTCTCCTTTTAGAATTTACCCCATTTTTTTGTTGGCCAAAGTCCACTTGAAAGAAAGACTACATTTTCCAGCTTTCCTTTCTGCCATGTATGGTCATATGGAATGCAAGCAGAAGTGATGGTTACAATTTCCAGAAAGAGGGGCTGTGCCCTTTCTGCCCCATATAGACACGCCAGAGACACAGACACCAAGGGAGACCTTAGGAACTGATCACACAGAACAGAGCTGCAAGATGGAAGGAGCCTGGGTCCTCGGGGCCCCTATAACTGCTGGAGACTCACCAACTCCAGCCCTTGTGGTGATGCAAGAGGCACAAACATCGCTCTGGTTTCAGCCGCTATTGCTTTACGGTTTTACAGTTACTCAGGGTTGAGGTTACTGTTTACTAATACTGAGTCCAATCTAAGAGGAAGCAGCATTGAAACTAGGATCCAGCCCTACCAGGAGAACCATCCTGCCAGGAGTGTCTGAGGTTTCTCCCCGGCATCCCAGTGAGGAAGAGTGTGTGCTGGGTCCCCTGGCCACACTTGCACTCGGCCCCACCCTTACACACTTTAGGGCCAGTTCAGAGCCTTGGGAGGGAGGTGGGGGAAGGTTGGAGGAGACCTAAATAAGAAAACAATCTAGAAGGCAAGGGGAGGGTGAGGGACCCCTCTAGGCAGTTGGCTCAGGGTGTGATGAAGCTTCGCTGCTTCAGCAGGGTTGCAGCTTCCTGGGCTAATGGGGGTCAGTGCCCCCCACAGCTGCAACACGGACTTGTGCCCTTGACATTTGGTCAGAACCTCAGGACAACAGCCTCAGAAACCACAGGAGGGGAGCCTAAGCAGAGAATGGGGAGGGGGGACTGCAGGCCGCCCAGAGGTCTCAAGGTGAGCACAGATACCCCAGAAGTAACGGAATGAAGCCCTTCCAGGTCCTGCAAAATATGTTGGGGGGTGGGGAGGGACCAAAGCCAGGGAAACACCTGAGCCCCACAGCCCTGGCCAGGGTGCGCGGCGGCATGAGAAGGCTCGCAGGGGACCTCCACAGCAGCGCCGCTGGGAGCCACCCGAGGAGGGTGCACGGCGCCAACTCAGTTCCAGCCTATGTTGCTGCGTTGGGTGGACAGCTGTGCGCCGCACACGTCCCGGCTGATGACACATTACACAGCAAATAGTTCCCAGGCCCCTCTCTGGCCTGAAGAACGTGGCTGTTTACCCAAGACCCTGCTCGGCCCAGAGGCTCAGAACATCCTTTTCCTTCCCCTCCGCGTGTGTACAGACCTGGCGGGCAGCAGAGCCCGTGATCCTCTGGGGGGATGAGTTTAATGACTCATGGAGACACACGCTTGGCCGCATCCCTGGTTTCTTTCCAGGTGAGGAGTCAGGCACCCACAGGGAAGCGGCCCCATGTTTTATGAATGGAGGCCCTATCAAATCATAACTTCTGATGTTCTCTACCTGGGGACGTACAGGAATCCTGAGCCTGGATTCAAGGGCAAGGTCTCGAAAGAAGCCGGGGAAAGAGGCTGCAGCAGCAGAGCAGGGCTTTGCAAGGGGCTGGCGGGGGAGCAGCTCTGCGGCTCTGTGCCAAGGCCAGCGGGCTGACCTTGACCTCTGGAAAGGGGCTTGGACAATTCCCTGAACATTTCAAGAAACCACTGACTATACCCCCTGGCTCTTTGGCCGTGCAGCTTCAAGATTAACCTGCATTTGGGCTGATGGAGAAACGTGTGGCTTTCCCCACAGAAGCACTCAGCTGGGGTTTCAGACCACAGAAATCTATTTTCATCGCTAGAAAAAAGGCTCTATTCCTACATAGCTGGTGTTCTCCTCCATAGTCCTTCCCTTCTTCCCCCCAGAGCCCGGGCAGTACATGGAGATCACCCAGTCTCTTGCCGAACAGTCCCCTGAAAGGCAGAGCCTGCGACAGGAGCAACTAGTGAGGATTGCGCTCTTCTTGCCCTGGAACTGCCATTTTTGGGTTAAAACATCAGGGAGCTGCTTTCGGGTTGCCTGGGATACCAAACGGCTTAATAACCCTGATAAGGCCGAGAGAATATAAAACAGTGATCAAAAAGAACGTCCGCCCTCGAGACGCCCTCTGAGCCTGGCGGAAGATCTCCCGTGTGAGCACACGCTTCATCACACACGCCAGCCAGCTATGCACTAGAAGTGAAGGTGTGAGAGGAATCAGGCCAGGCCGGGAGTCGGACGGACACCAGCCCCAGCCTGGTGTGAGTGCAGGGAAGAGGGAACGTGATGTGTCACCAAGTATCTCGGCAACTGTGAGATGCTCACGCACACGGTGCGCACAAGCCCGGAGTGCCACACACACGTTCTTTTGTTTATCTACACACTCGGTTTTATGGACTAGAGGGAGAAGGTAATCCCAACTGGAGCGGCGATGAGCTACGGCACTTTGGGCCAGCCACCTACAGCTTAGGTTCGCAGTTTCTTCGGGTGAAAAGGAGGGTGTTTGATGAGGCATATGCTGTGGGCGGCCTCCCAGTTTGAAATGTTCGATGATTCCACGTTTTTTGCAGATTGATTTCTTGAAACAATTAAATATTTACAAAGTCAAGCACAATGATAGGCCCTGGAGACAGTGAGTAAGATACCGTCCCTGCTTCCAGCGAGCCCAGGGGGGAAACAGACATACAAAATTCTTCGAAAACAGCGCAGTACAAGATGTACTAGAGTTACATCCAAGTTTCTATGGGAGCACTGCAAGGGGTGTGTCCAGCTGGCTTGGATGCAGTCGGGGCAGGATGTGTGTGCTGGGTCTGGAAGGATGGGCAGGCATCCTTGTGGCCGTGAGCTCTGTAGACAGAAGGAAACAGGCAGAGCTAGGGGGCGGGAGAGATCAAGGAATGTTTGTGCAAGTTTCTGACACCAATTCCAGTGTGTGTGCAATTCTTCGACACCAGCTGGGTGTCCTATATTCACCTCAATGCTGACACCATCTACCCGGAGATGGCATCAGGTCCCACAGGCTATGGGCTCAGTCCCACAAGACCACCACCCTTTTCAGATACCAGTCCCAAGTTCAGGTTGTTACTTGTGCTTCTGATTCACTGGCTATAAATCAGAGGTTCCCTTGACCCCCTCCTTGGGTTCAATTAATTTTCTAGAGTGTCTCACAGAACTCAGGAAACCGGTTTACTCATTAGCCTCCTGGATTATTAGAAAGGATATTAAAGGATATGAATTAACAGTCAGATGAAGACATACATAGGTGATCCTGAACAAAGGAGTCCTATGGAGTTTGGGGCTTGGCAAAGCATCATGAGGATACATTCTGGTTCTCCAACCTAGAAGCTCTCCAAAGCCTGTCCATTGGGGTTTTTATGGCGGTTTCATTACATAAGCATTTTCGATGAAATCACTGGCAGGCAAGATTGATTAAATCATTGACCATTGGTGACTGAGTCAACCTCCAGCCCCTCTGCCCTCCCCAGAGGTTGGGGGTGGGGCTGAAAATTCCAACTCTCTAGTCACAGCATTGGTTTCCTCTGAGGACCAGCCTCCATCCTTGGTTGACCTATGGGCTTTCCAAAAGTCATGCCATTAATGTAACAAAAGACATCCTTAATCACTCTCATCACTTAGAAAATTCCAAAGGTCTAAGAATTCTGTCAAGAATGGACAAAGACCAAATATATAAATCACAATATCATATTGGAGTTTTGTGAATATTCCATTAGGACCAGGATGAGAGAAATACCAAATCTGAGTCTAAGTATAGAAGGATCTTGTACTCCACAGCAAAGCGATGGGGTCAGGTTTGTATTCTGAGATCATTGCATGGGCAGCAGGAAGCTATTTTGGAAGAAGCAAGACTGAAAGCCTGTAGACTGTTGCAAACTGCTTCAGTAATCCACAGGGAAACTGACAAGAGTCTGCTCTAGGGCCATGGGCAACGAAAGGAGGGATGGATGTGGAATAAAGGAAATTTGGGTGGTTGGTGGGATTTAGGGAATGGGTGAGGTGGAGGAGTGAGGAAGACTCCTGGATTTTAGGAGACCAGCTAGATAGAGTAACCATTAACCAGGAAAAGATGGGAAAGGTTATGGGCGGCATACCTCATTAATTTGTGGTTTGTTGGGGTGAGGGTGACTGGAGGGTGTGTAAATGGAGGCGTCCAGTGGGGAGCTGAGACCCCAAGCCTGGATGCTGGGACACCGACTGGGACTGCAGATGCAGATTTGGGGGTAGACAGCACACAGGGGGCTGTCTGAAGATACGTTGCCCGGGGAGAGTGTGTGGAGTGAGAAGATGGTACTCCCAGGTCTGATCTTTGGAAAATGTCAAGATTTGGGGAGCATTTTGAATAAGAGCTGTGAGCAAAGGAGACCAAGATGGTTCAGCCTAGAGGAAGAAGGGGAAGAGTGGTGACATGGAACTTAAAGGCCAGTTTCAGGACAGGAAGGATTCAGCAAAAGAAGTTGAGTTGAGTGAGGGGTGGAGACAACCTACTGCTACAGTGGGTGGAGGAGGAGCTCTGAGAAGGGGGAAGAGAAAGCCAGGGGGTTGACTTCCCTTTGAATAATATGAACGTGTACAGGTGGAGTGTTGTCAAATCAGAAGGCAGAACCAATGGCAGGTGAGCACTGGGCATGCATGCCCATCTGCTGGCCCTTGGCCTCTCCCTTCACCACCTCAGCCTTTTGCCTGGAGAGCTCTCCTTCTGCTCCCATGGAAACTACTCGGGAATGCTACAAAAGATTTCTCCTAAGTACTAGGTGTGATGGTTGGCCTCTCCAGTCTTCAGATTCTTGTCTTTTGGGGCTTCCCCAGTCCATTCCTGGAGCACCAAGCTTCAAGCCAACCTGGGAAGAGACCTGTGTTCACAACAAGGGTCAGGGAGAGCCATGGCCAACGCAGCTCTGAATCTCACCCCACCCCAATTCTCCCTGCTATTTCCAACACATACACACGCACACTTTTTCCTTAAGAGAAATTTAAACCTACAGAAAAGTTGAAAGAATATTAGAATGAATATATCCTTCATCTGGATTCACCAATTAACACTTTGTCACATTTGGTATCTCTCTCTCCCACCCAGAAAAACACCCCAGGAGGTACACTGTGACACTGAACACCATTATTAGTAATGCTAACTTTGATAACGAGTAATGGCAGCCAAATCTTTTCATGGAAAAGGCATCTTTTACATTAAAAAACAAAATTCAACTGAGTAAATCCTAAGGATATTATTTGCTTATTCAACAATTCACAAATGGGGCAGAATCCCACCTAGTAGACAGAAAGGAGCTCGAGAAGCTGTACAGAACGGCAGACTTTCATAGGCAGAAGGAGGCAGGGCAAGGAAGTTATTCTAGCAAAGAGTGGATTGTTTCAGGCAAGGTCACTTTCCTTTGAGGGCAGGCAGGAGTCTAGCAGACAGATTACATCAGTAGTGCTGACCAGGTAATTCCAGGTTGACTGGGGGAGCTGAAACTGCAATTAGGTTAGGTATTAAATCTTGGTTTGCTGTCACAGAGCTAAGCACAAGCAACTCCATTTTGGGTCCTTTCTTCCTCTCCTTTTCCTTCCTTCCTTCTTTCCTTCCTCTCTTTCTCTTCCAATAGCAGTGATGAGAAACTTTGGAGTATTACTTTAAGATCATGTAAATATTCTGCTCCTCAACAACCTTCATGAATGGTCTTAACATCCACTGATGATCCTTGTCTGAGTCAATTATTATGTTGCTGGGTTGCAAAATTCATCACTTTGTTTTGGGTATCACCATGGATTTATAAATTTTTAAAAATTCAATGTTTTATAATCTATTATATCACTATTGATGGCCTTATTGTCCCAAATTTGGTCAGTGGGAGCTCCTTCAAGTGGGCCCCTGTGTACTTTTGACATATCTCCAGCAAAGCGTTCTAGGTGCACCTGGTACGTTTCTTGCCCCCAATTTGGAATTGGCTATTTCTCGAAGGAGCTCTGGCATCCTTTAGTAGGAAATGGTATTTAGAAAACAGTACATGGGTGCCAGTATGTTTATTGCTATTGAGATGCCATTGCTTCTAGGCCTTTCAGTAATTTAAAAAAATTGATTGTGGTGATAATAGCTAGAGTTTATTGCAAGGCTCCATGCTAAGCTGTTCGTATGCATTATTTTATTTAATCCTTACAGCAACTCTGCAAGATAGGTACTATTGCTATTGTCATTCTACTTTTGAGTTAACCAAGTTTAAATGTATTAAGTAACTTACTGGAATCAGAATCTAAGTGCCCAGCTCCAGAATTCACTCTCTTAAGCACAACCCATATTTTGAAGGTCTAAGATCTGTGTGGCAGTGTCTCAACATTCATTATCACTAATTTCACAATAACACTACAAAACTGGATGTTACCATTATACAGATGGGAAAACCTCAGGCTCAGAGACTTCGGTGACCTGACTCAGGTCATCAGCTAGTACGAGACAGCCAGATGATGGATTCTGGTTGGAGCCCCTGCTTACCCTCCCCACCGGTGGTCTTTATGTCATCTCCCACTTGGGCTCTGGAAGGAACCTGTCAAGGAAAGGTGTGGCTGGGGCAGTGCCCAAGGCTCTGCTCTCACCCTCCTGGGCTTCTACTCATTGCCTTCCCAGCTTCTCCCCACCTTCTAGAACCATGTACTGGGCAAGATGAAGGCAGGAGCAAGGACTACCTGGCCTGGAGTTGGGCAGCCAGTGTAGACACATTGTCTTGTCAGATCAGAAACCTGCACATGGGAAAACTGGTTTCTCTATGTGCTGGTGGCAGTGGTGGGGTGGGGGTGGTTGCCTCAGCTAGGAAGGACACACTGGGAACAGATGTTGAGGCAAGTCCTTGTTCTGGGGCCACTCTCTCTGGGGCTGTTCCGGAGGCCTTGGGGGGGTCCAGTTCTGAGTGGGAAGACTGGCATGCTGTGGACTGTAGGGTTGGGAGCAATGACGTTGGGATCAACAGACTTGGATTTGAATCCCACCTCTGTCCCTTATTATCTGTGCGAAGTTGGGTTAGTTACTCACTAAAATTCCCAGGCCTCAGTTACCTCATCTGTGGAATGGGGGCAAGAGTATTCCTCACCTCCCAGGGTGTCTGGGAGGATGACAGAAAACAAATGAAGTGCTGGGCATAGGGCCTGACTCACTGTAAATGCTTGAATTAATATCCTCCAGCTTTCTCACTACGTCATTAAGGGAGGGGCCCCAGACAAGAGCAGCAGGAAGAAGACCCATGACAGCACAATCAGCCTTTGCTGGGCCAACATCCCCTGATCTGGTCAGTTCCTCTATAATAGACCCAATAGCTCTTAAAAAAATTAATTACTTTTCAATTAAGCTTCAGGGGAGAAAGCAGTTTGGACATGCCCCGTGCCCTTGTGTAACTCGTTGCCGTCACACGGAGAGAGCGCTGAGGGCAGAAAGGATTGCAATGGCAGTTGGGGGTGGGGGCGGCCCATGGCCTCTGGGGTACTGTGGGGCTATGGCCGGCAGTCCTCCGCTCATAGTCCTGGAGTATTTTCTCCAACTGCTTACTTGACCTCTCCACTTGGAGGTCGACGGACACCACACACTTACATCAACAGAACTCTTGAATTCTCCAAATGGGTGTCCCCCACCCCACCGCCCCCAAGTCTTCCCTGTCTCATTTACTTACCTGCTTGTTTAGGTCAGGACCCTCAAAGGCATCCTTAAGCCCCTCACCCCTCATCCCTCACAACCAGAACCAATCAGTGGGGCCTGGCTGGCTCCCCCTCCAGGGTGCTCCTATCTGTGTCCATTCCGGTGAGTGTTTGGGGGCCCATAAATGACTGTCTGTCCTGCCCTCCAGGCGCAGCATCAGGCAGAGGAGCCAGACTATGGGCTGGAGAATGGGCTTGGGCCAGCTTCTCTCCTGAGTTAGCACTGGCTCTGACCTGGGTCTTGGGCACAGTCCTCCATGTGGCCTCAACCCCAGGGGCAGAGCCTGCCCAGGAAGGAGGAGAACTGAGTGGAACGTGCCCTCTCTGAGGACAGAGGCGTCCCAGAGGTAGACCAGGAGGAGGGAGGGCGAGGGCAAAGCTGTTCAGGGCCACTGTCCCTTCTTCCCTGTCTCCTCAATGTCGCCCTTGGGTGGAGGGGCCAGCAGGGGCCCTCCCCTTGGTTCTGTCCTGGGACTGGAGTGGAAGCCCCATCCAAGGGCAGCGTGTGTAAGGGAGAGTGCTCCCCGCAATGTGCCGCCTCCGAGGGCGGCCTCCCGTCTGATCTTGCTGCACAGCTGTCCACAGGACCAGCGGCCTCCGGGCTCCTCTCCTGCCTCTCTGTGGCCCCTCGTCCAGATGGCAGACAGAGTAGCCTCCTAAAACTCCAATCAGACCCCGCTGTCCCCAGTTTCAAGCCTGTTCCCTCCTGGGCGGGGGTTCTTGGCTGGTCCTTTGGCTGGAAATGACCTGCCCTCAGATGGTGACCAGCTGATCCTTCCTGAGTCACATTCTCAACAGTAAATTCAGGTTCAGCTCCAAATCATTTCCCCAGAAAGGCGGGCACTGCACCCCCAACCCAAGGTCCCCCCAACTCCCACCCCAGTGCTTACACGTCACCGTGTTCTGATGGCATTTCATACTTACTGGATCTGTCTTGTTCATTTATTCACTAACGTATTCTCTGCCGCTCTCCTTGAACATCACCAGAGTAAGGATTTGTTCACGGCTGTTCCTGGCACAGAGTAGGCGCTCAGTTAAACATTTGTTGTGGAGGGTGCTCAGCTGGAAGGGCAAAGGTGTCCAAGGCCCTTCTTCCAG
The DNA here is from genome assembly GCF_004348235.1 of Phoca vitulina. Taxonomy (NCBI): domain Eukaryota; kingdom Metazoa; phylum Chordata; class Mammalia; order Carnivora; family Phocidae; genus Phoca; species Phoca vitulina. The sequence goes on from NW_022589708.1 coordinate 70,812,416, forward strand.
GAGGCTAAACCGTGTCTTAGAAAGTGGTTTGGTGTCTCCCTTCAGGAGCTGCTTTAAGGCTTGATAACCCTCCAGATGAGGACATTCTCTCTTCTTGGCTGAGCTCACATTGGTTTTTACTGCTTGGTCTTAAAGCTGAAGCAGCCCAGCATAGTGGTTCAGGCGACAGCAGGGGTCTGGAAAACAGTTACATCTGGGTTTAAATTCAGATTCTGTAACTTACTAGCCTTGCAAATTTGGGCAAGTTACTTAACCTCCTGAAGCCTCCACTTCCTTGGCTGGAACTCTGACAGAGTTGCAGTGATTCCATACAAGGATGCCAGGAAAGCACTTCGCACAGTAAATGGCACCGAGAGATGCCTCGGGATTTTTCCATCTAAGCGCTGAAGCGGACTAGTGACTGGCTTCCTGGGGCCATCAGCTGGAGTACTTGTGATCACTGCTTCGGAATATCCTCCCCAGCTGACCTTCTGCCCCCGTCCCTCTCTGCTGATGCTGATGAAGCTGAGGTCCCCAGAGGAACCCAGGACGCTGCAGGGACCCTGCTCCTCCCCACTTCGGACCGGAAGGGGTGGCTGGAAGCAGCCTCCGCAGTTTCAGGAGCACGGTCCTTGGGAGGCCGTGTGATTCCGCTTACCACGCCGCCAGGGTCCGGTCGCTGGTCACCAGCCTAGATACAGCGGGCCTGTTTTGGTCATTAGCTGCGGCTTTTTCAAGATACAGAGAAACCACAATTGAGTCTGCTGCTCTTTACAGAAGCTATATTTAGATTTCTGGCTTTATAACAAGCCTGGTATTTCCTATTTTCTCCTACTCTTCCAGTGTTTTTTTTTTTTTTTTTGAAGAGGACAAGTCAGCCTAAAACACTGAATAAATAACCCACCAGGGATGGAACAGTATGGTAAGACCAGCCCAGGATTTGGAGCCAAAAAAGACCTGGGTATCATCACATCGTTTATATCCAGGTGATCCAAGGAAGTGAATTAACCTCTTTGGTTACATCAGTCCCAGTTCTGGGATGCTTCTGTGGCTCAGTCGTTAAGCGTCTGCCTTCGGCTCAGGTCATGATCCCAGAGTCCTGGGATCGAGCCCCCCATCGGGCTCCCTGCTCAGCCGGAAGCGTGCTTCTCCCTCTGCCACTCCCCCTGCTTGTGCTCTCTCTCTCTGACAAATAAATAAAATAAAATCTAAAACAACAACAACAACAAAAAACCAATACAACAGTCCCAGTTCTCCAGGGACACCTACCGGGCACAGATCCCTGACCCAGGAATGGGGAGAGCACCCCTGGTGGCTGGAAGCCTCCAGAGGCACCCTCGGTGGGCGGGGCATGTTTGTTTCAGGCATGCGCTCTTTGGTTCTGCACGGTGTCTGCAGGGTACAAGAGAAAAGCAGCCGGAAGGGGCTGACTCTCAAAGCAAAGAAAGCCTTTGGTACTCTGCAGCTGGAGCTTCACAGGTAGGAGGTGCAGATGGTCCCCGTTCAGCGGCATGTGAGTCTGACTTTCTGCTTCGGAGGGAAGATGAGGGCCAGCTACTTCTCTAGGATCTAAGTGTGGGCCCGGGAATCCATCAGGCCATGTGCCTTAACCAGGACCTGTGCAAAGAGTGATGAAATGAAAAGGTGACACACTCGGCTCAGGCAGCCAACAGAGGCAGGGACCCTCAGGGATGCGAAGGACACATGGGAGGCCCAAGCGGGATGAGAGGGCACACGTACGCCTAACAGCAAAACTGCCTGTGCCAGGCTGTGGTCTGGCTTAGTGACAGCCACGCAGAGCATGTCCATCTGCTTCAGGTGGCCAAAGAAGAGAAGTGGAATTAGGGCAAACACCCTCCCAGTGGGAAAGGAAGCTAGGGGACAGGAGGAGAGAAGAGAAGGTAACCAAAAACCCCCACACATTGACACTATTGAAAATAGGTTCTGGTGGCAGCGAGGACATTGGGGTGGAGGGAAAAGCAGAAATCTGGGGGCAAGGGTGTGTGGAGAGACTGTTGGGGGTCCTGGGAGAAAGAGCACTAGGGTCTTACCCAACGCATGGCTCACCCTAGGAGCGGATGGATACGCATGCAGTCAAATACCCTCTGACGCCCCTGTTTGACCGGTCTCTGGACTCCCCTTGCTCCTTCCGTGGACCTCTGCCCCACCAAACACGGAACTCAAGATCGGGGATGAGTCTCATTCATCTTTATCGGCCGCACATCCAAACCTCAGTGGGCGCTCAGCAAGAGCTCAATAATGACTGAATACGTGTGCCGAGGACCTGGACAAGGGCTTTATTTCTTCACCAGCCCTTTCTCGTCCTTTCAGCAGAGGCAAAGGCTAAGAGGAGACTCGTTTACAATTCGTGGTGGGAAGATCTCTGCTTAGGCAAGTTCCCTTTAAACCTGACTTCTCTGGGTAAACAGCAGCTCCAGGTCCGAGGCCTTCTGCCTTAAACAAGGAGGAGCCGCCCTCTGCTGGCCACATGCGGTAATGCCACACCCGGGCTGCGAGAACCCGAGACCCCCCCCCCCCCCCCAGGGAGACGCTGACCTGGTAGATGGTGTGCAAATCTTTAGGTTTTAAAAGCTCTGATTTTCCTCTCCCCTTTTCTCTTATTCATTTTCTTTCCTAGTGCCTTACTTCCCCAATCCTGCCAATTCCAACTATTGACGCTATGAATGCCAGTTGAAAGTTAATATGTGTTGGATATATAATTTCATCTCAGAAGATAAGAAAAAGGTAATAGGTGAGGAAATAGAAAAGTATCATTAAACTCTCAAAACGCAAAGCACCAGAGTTATGGATCTTTTAGAACTGATCATTTATGTTCATGTAACAGAGAAACAATGATTTCTTCTCCAACACACAAGTGAATGTGTTTATTAATAACTGATATTTGACAGGAAGCTGTGTGCATTCCCGTTTGTAGATATGTTTGGTTAAATTTTAATTTCCTGATAAAAGTCTGATTTTCCAGTTTGGGTGCAAGTGATTGGCACAGCCCTGAGGGCTGCAAGGCCATGGAGAACCTCAAATCACTTCTCATGCCCGCTTTCAGAATTCAGATCAAGGTTTTTAACATCTGGCTTTTATCCTGATCATGTTATATAATTGAAATTGCAAAGGGCACCCAGAATGTGTGCCACGCTGACCTGAGGAAAGCCTCAGCTCGGCTCTGCAAAGTCACGTCTGCAAACAGAGCAATCTGACCCTGGGGGTGAGTCCCAGCAGTCTTGGGAGAGGATTTCCTTCACGAGCGTGTGCCAGCTCAGGCGTCATCAGGGCATTATGGTGGAAAGAGTGTGGGCTTTGGAGTCCGATGGGCCTCGGTCAGAGTCTTGGCTTTGCCAATTCCCAGCTGGGACTGCTGCCATTTCTTTAGCCTCTCTGAACCTATTCCATTTCCATAAAATCGAGGTAGTGGGAATCCAATGTAGTGTTTGAAGAGGCAATGGTCGCCCCAGTAAATGGTGAGCAATCTTGCTCAATAATGTCTGACCGCTATCAGATCTGTGTGTCAGAGACGCTTGCGCACGAGGGGATTGGGCTTCTGTTGGCCGAAAAACCTAGGATAGTTTCCCAATTGCTATACGTGGTCGGGGCCCTTAGAGAGATGCTTCTTTTCTGGAGTGACGCTTTTATCTCACTCTGCTACGGGGTGGTCTGTGACCATTTCAGGGGGATTGGAGCCTTCCACCAGGCCCGTGCCTTCCAGCCTCGCCCACGTAAGTCAGATTGGCCACTCCTCCCAAGTCAGTGGTCTCCAAACTATTCTGAGTATGATTCCCTGTCATTAAAAATTTCTGAGCACATACCCCCTAACATGCATAGGTTTATTTTACATTGTGTATGTGCACCCATAAATATTCTGTTGTCAATCTACATATCAAATATGTATATATTGAATAAGAACTCAAGTTCTTATTCTTGAAATAATTATAAATAAAATTTTTGCTTCATCTTCCCACATCTCAGTAGATTTTCTTAGAAGCCTGCTTTAGACATCACATCTCTTCCGGGTCTGGGAAGGGCCAAATTACCCTGACTCCTGGACACCATTATTTATATTATCTTACTGTCACCCCCATCCCACATGCCAATGGCCGCCACATTTCCATCAGTCCCCAGGTATCCATGTCTTGATGATGTGGATGGGCTGTCATGCATTCATTTACTCCTCTCAATCATTAATTCTTCCACCATGTATAGGGAATGATCTGTTGAAGACACACCATGCCAGGCTCTGGGGTAAATGGATGGGGAAGAGTGTGCAGACAGCCTCCCCGGCTTTCTGGTCCCGATAGCTTCTGCAGAGGTTATCGCGAGACCCAGCTACTCTTGTGCATAGGAAGCTGTCAGGTGGAGGCTAGCAGCACGCGGCAAGGGCTCTGTGTGTTATCAGCACACCTACGTGCCATACCTACGTCTCTCTATGGAACTCTATACCGATTACAATACCTACCTGCACCAACGATGCTTACTTAGGTTGTGTCACTGGGGACCGGCCGGGGGTGAGCTGCTATGACCCGGCTACCTAGTAACATTCAAGAATCGGTGATTGCATCAGGGAAGAGTAAAATTTTGATATCAATGTATAATAACTCTCAGCGATTCTTTGGAAGAATTGTATTCCTTTCTAGATTTATTGAATCAGAGGTTTCAAAGTTTTAAGCAATTAAAAATGGCTGCATGGTATAGAAGACCAAGAGATGTAGAGTTAGTAATCAAACATTGGGAGAGGGATCAAACAGGCCGCGAGAGAAAAACGACAACTTTGTGAAGACAAACCAATAGCATGGAGAAGAAAGGAGAATGACTTGAAAGAAGAAAAGTGACAACTGCAGGATTGATGGGGATCATCAACGAGTAGTATGGACTTAGATGCTCCCAAATGTGGACCACAAGTGCCAGCCCAGCGAGACACGGGAGCCCCACACCTGTTGGGGGGATACAGTGGCGCTTTACCGATAATCATGAGGATGTTCTACCAAACCATGGGCCATACTGGAGGCAACTACTTATTGTTGTCATTGTCATTATTAGGACAACTGCTACCTTGACAAATTTGAGGTCTAACAGGGAAGATATATGTAAAGACATAATAAGAGGCCAGTACGTTCATTGGTAGAATGGAGAGATGTTTGAATAATTGACTATGTGAGCATAAGAAGAAGTATTACTTGGGGACCAGAGAATGTTTTGGAGAGGAGGGGCATTTGCGCTGCATCTTGAAGATTAAGTAGGCGTTCATGAGGCAAAGAAGGGGAGCAGCGTGGGCTAAAGCTCAGATCTTGGAAGGACTTGGCAGGTCTTGGGGAGTGAAGGGTTAGAGATGAAAGGAGAGAAGGGAGGGTGTGTCAGTCAGATAGAAAATAAAGCTAGTAAAGCGGGTTGTAAAAAGGCCACGTGTGCTGTGCTAAGGCATTCAGACTCTGCTCCATTGGCCATAAAGAACAATGCCGACGATTTTAAGCAGGGCCAACAGCAGGATTGTCACGAGCGCTGGCTGACTTCTACATCCGGTCTTGCCCCCAGGATGAGCGGACTCCCGCGGCTGCCCTGGCTGGATTGGCATCACTCGGGACCCCCGTGGCCAGTCACCCACATTCAGGAAGTGGCTTTCATGTGCAGTGGGATTTCGGCTGGGGGCAGCCTCACTATAATTCCTAGCACTTGAGCGGTTTGCGTGGAGGAAACCTCCAGACGCATTCATCCTGAAGGCCCTTAAACTACCTAGAGGTTCCAGATGAGATTCGAGTACTCAATGCAATCTCTTGTCCCTTGTGACCAACCACTGGCCACTTGGTCCCTGGGGCGGGTGGAAGTCGGGAAAGGGAACACAGTAGGCCTGCCATCTGACTTGGCATTTCGCTCCATAGACGGAGTCCCAGCCTGAAGCAGCATCTGACCCTCAGGCTGGGAACGAGAGATGGCCACGCGCTACAGACCCGGGGAGCTTGTGAGCTGGGTGTTCTCCGGATGACAGGGGGGAGAGGCGCCCTCCCTTGGCTTCAGGCAAGGTCTGCACAGGAAGGAGCCAAACGGGGGAGTGGTTCAGAGTCTCAATTTAGAGAATCTAGGTTTGAATCTTGTCTCAGCTCTTGACTAATGATGTGACCTTTCTTAATGATTCTACACCCCCCCGCCCCGTGCCTCCAGTTCTTCTCAGTAAAATAGAATGGCAATAGCTTCCTGAATGGTCCTAGGGAAGACTCATTGCAATTTAATGAGATAACACACATAAGATGCTTAGCATAGAGATTGGCACTCCGTAATTAAAGAACGGTGCCGATTACCGACTGACTTCGGATACGGTCTGCTTAATGATGACCTTCCTCCTCCCCGTAGCTCTGTGTCCTTCCACCTGGCTTTGCTTCTCCACTCGCCTGGCAGCGGCTCTGACCCCTGTGTAAACTCTGGCTGTGCAGCTTCATTGTCCAGAAAAGATCAGCAAGGCTTCAGCGCCTCATAGGGTTCTCATCTGGCTTTGAAGGCAGAAACTGTCAAGACCTTGACAAGGAGTTCTTGAGCTTGAGTGCTGCACAGAAGCTCTCGGGGAGTATTTTCAGCCTTCTGCTGGCTGTGATTTATGGGTTGGGTGGATTCTCAGCTTGTGGCCACGCAGGAAGGAATCTTCTGGGAACACGGCCGGGAGCCGGGAGCCTCACCACGCTGTGTGTTGATGCGGCAGGCGGGAGGGCAGACAGCATCCTCCTCCTGTGTTGTAGCCTCTGCCCAGACTTACAAAAATGTCAGCCCGTAGCAGAAACGAGGGACAAGCTCCGGTGATGATATTGTTTTCGGAGGTCATTTTTAGCAGGGGGCTGCACAGGCGTCTTCCGGGGCTGGCAGGGAAACGGCTCTGTGTCTTACTAACTCTTCTAGGCCTGGCCTTGAGTCCAGAGGTAGGACAGGACTCCCAGAGACACCGGACTAGGGATGCTCTAGGTCCCGGCAGCAGGCAAATAGGAGACACTGATACAGTGGAAGCCACACCAGGTCGAATTCCAGTCAATAAAAACGCTTTTAAATACTCAGAACCCCATAAAGATGGACAGGCCCCCTGAGGGCTCGTGAGCTCCCAGGCTGGACAAACTCAAGCACAGAGGCGCTCAGGCTGCCAGGGAGACATGAATCGGGGGGTGGTTGGACTAATTTGGTCTTTAAAGTCCTTCTAACCTGAAGGCTATGATTAAGGACAGCGAGAGGTTGGCTTCCTTTTACCTTACTGTGTGTCTTTGGCGAAAAGTTAGCATCTTGAGGTCTGAGCTCTCTTGCTATGCTAGGGAGGGATCAAAGTGGATGGTTTCTACTGTCCCTTCCACTCCCCCATCTCCTGACTATAAGTAGGGGTCTGGGGGAAAAACAAGACCCAGACAAGAACCCTATTTTTCCTTAAGAGTTCTTTTTTTAATTAAAAAATGAAAAGCTTTGGATAATAAATTTTTAGAATAATCAATAAAATATTTCAGCAGAGTCATTTAAGAAGTATTCCTAGCCTTGAGACTTACCAAACTTAATTTTTAAAATATACAGTCAGAATTTTTGTGTCTCAGATCTTTACAATTCCTGAGCTCTGGGAACATTCCATACGCTATAGCTCACAGACGCAAAAGCTAGGTAGATACATTTCTGCCTGCTTTCAAAAGTTGTTTTATTGTTCTGCTCATGGCCTCATTTTGCTGTGATTTAGCCTTGCCAACCCTATTAGAATGACTCACAGGCGGCCAGCACCTTTTATCCACCCTACAGCCCTTCTCTGAGCTGAGCTGCTTCTGCACAGGGAACACAGCACCCTCCTTGGGCAAGACCCCGGGGCTGTTCAAAGCAACTGGCAACAGAAAGCAGCTAGAAGTTCAACACACACACACACACACACACACACACACACACACCTCACCCAGAGCTTAGGGTGAAGTGACTTTCCAAAGCAGTTGGCTACCAGCATTAATTTATGGAAGGCAGAAAAGCATTTCTCTAGAGGACCAAGTTAATGCACTGCTGAAAAGTGGACAGGAAGTACGAAATGAATATTTATGGAGTGTGTGTTCCACGCCAGACACTGCTGGTCCTGTCACATAAGTGAACAGAGCAGACAGATTCCTGCCTCGGAAGATGAGTGACAGGAGTCAGGCAGGTCATGGCTCAGGTGCTTTGGGGCCTGGGGCAAGCTGCAAGACCACGTGGTGCCTCAGTTTCCTCATCGATCAAATAGAGGGAACAATGATTCCAACCTTATAGGACTACGGAAAGAAATAAGTTAATGCATGTAAATAACTTAGCATGGAGGCTGGCTCACACTAAGCACTCAATAAATGTTAGTATTTTTTTGTTATTAATCTTCATAACATCCCAGTGAAATTGGCAATGCCAGCCCTATTTTTAAATAAACTGAAGAGCAGAAGCGTGTGCTAACTGACCCAGGGCACGCAGCAGAGCTCAGAACCTGGGGGGTTCTTTGCCTGCAGCACCCAGAAGGGTCCTCAACATCCCAGTAATGACTCGGTGTTAATAGATCAACTTCAGCTGGCCTCTGAGTGCTTTTTATTTATCTTCAGGGACTTGTAGTTTTGCTGTCTTTCTGGGGAAAGAGCAAACTTAGCACCTAGTGGCTTTCAACAACCTCCTTCCCAAGCCCTGATTTGGTTGTCCTGGGTGTGAAATGCGCTCAGCGTTACAAAACCCAAAAAGGCTTTAGAGATCATTTTTTTATTATAAAAAAAACTCCGCATTTTCAGGAAAAGAACATCAGGATCGAGAGAAGTGGGTACCATGCTACCATCTTAGAGCCACGTGCTGGCAGAGCTGGGGCCAGAATCGGGTCCCACCCACCCCTCAGAGGGGTTTCCACGACAGCCACCACACTTTCCAAAGGCTGGGACTCTTCGTTCCACCTGGTCTTCAACCTTTTGTCCTCTGGTCTTTCCTTCTACAGACCGTCACTGTATCTCACCCAGGGGCAGGACATGACTTGCTTTTAAAAACCTGACCACACATCGTCCATCCATTTTCTTAAATATTTACTCAGCTCTGGGTATGGGTCGGGTCCGGTTCCAGGCCCACGAGCACCGAGACAGACAGGTCTCTGCACTCATGGAGTTTTCCTTCCAGTGGGAGGAGGTACACAGCAACAGGTAAAATAGAGAGACATGGAAACATCGGAGAGGTGTCACAAGAACCACACACATCACTGAGGGAGGAGGGCGCGGTGGCTGGTGGTGTTTCCGTGCACAGAGTCGGGGACGCCTCTCTGAAGGAGCCATGTCCAATCTGAGCCCTAAATCCCGAGAAGGAGCCCTTCTTGTGGAGATCAGGGGGCTTCCTCCAGGCAAAGGGAAGAGCCAGGGCCAAGGACGACAGGCAGGAAGTTGCTCCGGGAGCACCAGGAGCAGAGGGGGGACCGCTGGAAGCAGGTGGGGAAGGAGGCCCAGAGCTGCTGCGACCCCCCTCAGGGGCTGAGATTTCATTCATAGTCCTCTGGGAAGCCCCTGGAGGGTCAGGGACTGGGTGAAATCATTGGGAGTGACTTCAATTATTTTTTTGAAAGACATCTTGTGGCTGCGGAACAGAATAGACTTCAGGGAACGTATTAGTAAGCTCTGCCACAGGAATGTAGGACCCCAAGTTGCTCTCGCTTACCCTGGGGACGCTTGGTTCTTGCTCACATCCCAGAGGCCACTGCTCTGGCCCAGTTTCTTCTCACTGCGGGACCAGGCTGAAGGGGGCGGCCCTGATCCAGGGACACAGGGGCATGGCGCCCCACAGCAGAAACTGCTGGAGTGTTTGGGGAGGTAGAGTCAATATGTTAGGTGTGAAAACAGGCACTGGGGAAAGGGAATAATCGAGAATAACTCCTGGGTTTTCAGAATGAGAAACTGAGTACATGGAGGCTCCATGAAATGAGGCCAGGAAGGCCATGGAAGGACACATGGGGGACTAACGGTTTCTTCGGCTGTGTTCAGTTAAGATGATTATGAAGCATCCACGTGGGGACATCAAGGACGCAGCTGGGTCATGAGACTGTGGTTCTGAGGGGTCAGGGTTGGCGATTATGAACTTATCCTCCTCATGTAGTTTGTGTGCTGATCTGCACATGTGCGTGCAGAAGTGGGAAATTTCTCAACATCTTTTTTTTTTAAAGATTTTATTTATTTATTTTTGTGAGAAAGAGAGAGATCACGAACAGGGGGGAGGGGCAGAGGGAGAAACAGACTCCCTGCTGAGCAGAGAGCCTGACCAGGGACTCGATCCCAGGACCCCAGGATCATGACCTGAGCCGAAGGTAGATGCTTAACGGACTGAGCCACCCAGGCACCCGAATTTCTCAACATCTTATGCCATGAGCTGGGAGGAACTATGGTGTTAAAATAGGAAAAGTAGGAGGTAAAATGAAAATACATGGACTGTTTTGAGAGCTATTTGTTGTTTAAGGTCTCTTTGTTAACTTAGGAGCAGGCAATGAGGTGATGCCATGAGGTGGAGGGGCAGCCTGTTGACCCAGTGAGTTGGGGGCAGAGCCAGAGAAGGGGGAGGGGGCAGAGGTCACCAGGGAAAGTGGGTGAAGTAGTGAACAGAGCCTGAGCAGGGGGGTGGGGGTGTGGGGTGAGGAGGGGCGGAGTAGAGACAGGAAGCAGGCCACTTACGGGGAGATTGGTCAGATTAGTGCCCATATTAAGGATAATGAGAAGCAAGTTTGTCACTGACAGGGAAAGAAGGTACAAATTATGGAGAGGGAGAAAACTGGAATTTCTAGTTGGTTTAGAATTGGAGGTATTTGAATCCAGAATTGGAGGTGTCAGAACTTGGTTTTCAGTGGATAGATAGATCTAGAAATAAATGGAGCTGGACATGTTGTACATCCCTATCCATATATCCATCCACACCTATACATATGTTCCCAAGCTCTGTGCACTGGGACTGTCACTCAAATAGCCAAGAGCACACTTAACACCCCAGTCTTGGCTTCTAAATAACAGGGGGCAGGTTGAGGGGCTCCCAGTGGCCAAACCCAGGGATAATATGAGTATCCAAATATAAAATGATAGTCACAGGTAACCTGCTGACTAAAATAGGAAAGAGCAGGGCTTCTTACTATGCTCTGAACGAGGGTCCTTCAAACTGACAGGAAGCTCCAGAACCCTTTCAGGAAAGTCTGCTCATTGACTTTAACTTCATTCTGTAAATGAACATTTGATTTTTTAAATCAAAACAAGTATTCTCATTTTTTAAAAATTCAAGCAATGCAGAAAATGTAAAGAAGAAAGTTTAAGGAATTACCCTAAGTCTCTCACCTACCACTGACTTTAGGTGAACATCTTTTCAAATACCTCTTTATGCATAGTCTATACATGATCTTGCATGAATGTCACAATTGTGTGGCAGGCAGAGGGACAGAGGCAGAGGGAGAAGCAGACTCCCCGCTGAGCAGGGAGCCCAACTCAGGGCTCTATCCCGGAACTCTGGGATCATGACCTGAGCAGAAGGCAGACGCTTAACCGAATGAGCCACCCAGGCATCCAGTGGACACAGATCTTACACAGGACTGATACTCTGCTGGTCCAATCTGGCAGAGCCTTCTCGCTGTGGCTGGGTCTATTCTGCTTGGTCAGCAATTCTGCCCCCCAGTTGTTAAATATTGTAGATATCACCCTTAGATATCATTTTTGATGTTTATCAGTTATCATGTTTAATGGCTCAAAATTACTCTGTTATATGAATGTACCAAGACAGACAGGTATAATTTATTTAACTAATCCCCTATTGATAGACATTTAGGTTGTTCCGATTACCTAATATAAGTAATGCTGAGATATTGCTCCACATTTATATACCTAGCTTGGTATATTGCTTACCCAATTACTCAGTTTTCTTAAAATATTTTTTTGGGGCAAACACTAAACACAAAGGCAATGAAAGTGGCCACTTAGAGTTAACTCTAAGCAACCTAAGATTCTAGAGCTAGTTAACTGATCTTAAGTTATTTAAACTAGAAGAGACACCAAAGGCTAGTCCTACTTGTCTAAATCACCATCCCATTGAAAATGGCTCTACTCAACCTCTGCTTAAACACTTTCAGGGGCTGGGAGCTCCTTACCACATTTTTCGCCCTCCTTATCTCTTGCAAGAGCTTATCGCATTGCTGGGTATGCTTGTGTGAATGCTCCCTCTTGTAACTCCCATCCTTTGGGTCTAGGTAGCTTGCTTTCTGGGGATTGTCTACATGTGTCTAATTTCCCTCTTATTCCCTATCCCTTCATACATTTGAAGAGGGCTCTTCTCCTTCTCCAGAGACTTGTATTTTATACCCCCAACACCTCCAATTCCCAATACCATCCTATATGATTTTATAATAATAAAAATAAGATAGAATAATACTGCCATTTGTTGAGTTCTCCTCTGTGTTAGGCTCTGAGTTCATTGCTTTGATCTCAAATTCATAATTCAGGATGTCCAAACACAGAAATGTTAAGTAGACTGCCCAAAGTCCAAGAGCCAGTGAGTGATGGATCCAGGTCTCCAACTCAGGCTGTCTGTCTTCAAGTCATCACCCTCTGAGGGTGGGCCATGGATTTCCCCAGGAATCTCTGGTAGGGGGCTGCTACCAGCCAAGGCAAGTCTTCTGAAATCATGGATGTAAGCCTTAGGAGAAGCACCTGCAACAGGTAGGGGATGGGTGCATCTGCTGATGACAGGATCCAGGCAGAGCACCAATGAGGCTAATTATAGATATGGACCGCATCTCCTACACTACTGAAGTTAGAAACATCCCAAGGAAGGACTGTGATTGGCCAGCTTAGGTCCCACCCCTGTATCAGCCTGGGGAAAACAAAATCACACAGATTCCTAGGCCTTAATATAGCAGAATCCCTGAATGATGAGACCTGGACATCTGTCTTCTTACGAAAGGTCCTTAGATGATTCCAAGGATCGGTGAGTTTTGATCTACTACTTTAGCCATGGATAAATACCAAGACAACCTGGGGACATTTTTAAAAACACAGATATCACCCTACGGTTCTTATTCAGGTCTCAGTGGTGGCTATCCCTGGTTACAAACTTGGCTGAACTGGTTCTCAGCCTGGGATCCATGGCTCCAAGGGCTCATGCTGCCCCAAACCCCAATATTGAAGTTAAATTCTGTATATGCTCGTGTATATTTTTCTGAGAAGAGGGGACAAAACTTTGATAAGGTTCTCAAAGAGTAACAACCTGAAAACTCTTAAGAATCACAGCTCGAGACTGAATTAAGTTGATTAACCAAGCTCTACTGGATTTTGTTGCTCAACTAGCTCAAACAACATATCAGTATTTATTCTGTCCATATTTCTTCTCTCTTTCCACAGGGATCGTGACAATGCTTTTCTGGAAAGTGCAGTGCTATGTCTAGTGGCATCCCTTGATCTACTGGGTAGCTCTATACATTAAAAAATATGTGTCATGACTTCTATTTTATAGCCCATAATGGGCCCCTCTTGGTACCACTTTCTCTGCTAATGCTCATAAGTCATCTGTTCAATATTCAGGTCTAGAATTGCATTAGTAATGGATATAATGCTTAAGAGATCTCTTTATTTTGCCCTCAGAAACAGGGGGTTGGATTAATTCACATTCCTCACTGTACACTTCATCGGTTCCTGCAGAGCCCTAGATCAATCATTCATTCTTGCATTTATCTTCTTGGCTTCCATTTTCCTTTCTCTTAGAGGCAACCATTTCAACGTGACCCATGTATGTTATTACCATGTCCCCTATCAGACATGTGGAGTTTTGGGTGCAAAAGTAATATTACATGTACACGAATGTCCTATAGCCCTCATTGTCTCTCGCTTTCTTGACACACACTATATATCAAAAGCTCTACTCATGTTGCCCTGTGTACATTTCATCTACTCCTTCTGACTCTGGCAGAGTGTTTCGCAGAGTGCCTCCTCCACGTGTACCATCCACCCCCCACCAAAGGACACCTGCTGCCACAAACAATGGCAGCCAGCGTCTTCATGCGTGGCCCCGTGGGACTGTAGTACTTCTCTGGGTAACCTGCCTGGGGTGGCCTTGTTGAGTCATAGCACACTCAAAGTACTGTGCTCCGGAATGGCTACACCAGTCTGCACACCTCCAGCAGGCCCAGGAATCCCACTGTCCCCACGTCCCGGCCACCACTTGGCATTATCCAGCTTCCTAATTTTTGCCGATTGGATGGGTGTCAGTGACAACTCACTCTTATTTTAATTTGTATTTCTCTAATTACTGATGAGTTTGAACATCTCTTCACATGCCTGTTATTCAGGAGGGTCTCCTCTTCTGTGAAATGCCTCTTCTGATCCTTTGTTCTTCGAGGAAAGGGGGTTTCTAACTTTTCTGGTGATTTGCAGGCTTCTTGCATATTCTAGATCCTGGTCCCTAGGCAGTTTGGACATTGCAAGCATCTTCTCCCGATCTGTTGTAGGATAACCTGGTTATCCTCTGAATAGAACCTTTTCATTTTGGGGCGCCTGGGGGGGGGGCTCAGTCGGTTAAGTGTCCGTCTCTTTGATTTCGGCTCAGGTCCTGATCTCAAGGTCGTGGGATTGAGTCCCACGTTGGGCTCGCTCAGTGGGGAGTCTGCTTGAGATTCTCTCCTTCTCCCTCTGTCCCTCCCTCCACTCATGCTCTTTCTCTCTAAAATAAATAAAGAATCTTAATTAAAAAAAAACCTTTCATTTTGATGGATTCAAATGCATTAAGCCTTTGCCTTTTGCTTTGCACTTTTGAGTTTTGTTTAAGAAGTACTTTCCCTAAGCTAGGCCACCAAGGTCCTCTCTGGAGACCTTGCAACCACATTCAAGTTGAACGCGACAACAGCTAAGTGTGGCTATTTTGCACCTTCACAACCTCCCTGTCGCTGCTGGAACTGCAGCCTTAGCTGCAAGCCTCGCCTTGGAGTCTGGGCCACTTACCCAGCCGGCTCCAGACCCTTCCCCGCTGGTTTCCTCACACACCTGACCGGGTTTGTTGCATTGCTTTAGCACAGAACACCCACTCGCCCCATCCACTCCTCTACCTTCACACTTTTCTTCTTTCCTTTTCTCTTAACTAGACCTGGCCATCCTTCAAAGCCCACTTCCCCCAAAGCAAAACCCAAAACTTCTTATGGATCGAATCTTCTCTGATCCCTTCCTTTTCACACGAGTGCCCACATCAAAGTCACTTCACTCTTAGAACCCTACTCCCTAATTGTTTTGTGTGGGTTCCACGCTCTCCCTGGGGACAGGTGTCCATCTGTATTTATTTTACCCATGGCTCCAGAGCCAGTGGTCTTCGTAGACATCTAATAAATACTCTTCTTTCTCCAAATTCGAGCTCCTGCCAAAGACTGATTACTTAAGCCTCCAAAACCTCTTTAAAAATGCATTCCTTCCTCTCCATCTCCAAAGCCACATCCGTGCCTGGGTTTAATCGTTGCACACTCAGACTTTTACAACCTTTTTGTACCTTCTTTCTTCCTGTCTGCCTTGGCTCCAGTGAGAGCAGAGAATAGCTGTAAAATCACCCAGACCCAGAAAGTCTGGGTTTAAAGGAGTCTTAACACAGCATTGAATCCACTCTGCCTCTGGGGCTTGAATTCTTTTGACAGTATTCACATTCCTAACAAATGGCTGCTTGAATACCACCAGCCACGGGGGACTCACTACCTTGTGAAGCTGTTCATTCCCTCTCTGTCCTGGCAGTGCTCCCTTATTTTAAGCTGAAATTTGTCACCATGTAGATTACAACTATTGGTCTTCCCTTTTCCTCTTGGAATGAAGAGGAACAACTTCAGAACAACTATTAATGCCTCTCTCAGTAAATGTATCTCCTAATGGTGGTGCCCAGAACCAAAGGCACTACTGCTAAGTGAAGAATGGAAAATAAGTCTCTTCTTTCTCCCTCTATTAGTTTCTTGCAGCTGCCATAAAAATTACCACAAACAGTGGCTTAAAACAACAGAATTTTTTTTAGTCTCCTGGTTCTAGAGGCCAGAATTCAGAATCAGTATCACCGGGCCAAAATCAAGGCATCAGCAGGGCTGTGCTCCCTCCAGAGACTCTGTGTGAGAATCTGCCCCTTGCCTCTTCCAGCTTCTGGTGGCTGTTGGCCTCCCTTGGCTTGTGGTCACTTTGCTCCAATCCGCATGGCCAGCATCTTCGGTTCTCTCTCTGTTCTGTCTTTGCATCACCTTAAATTTCATGTGTAGCCAAATTTCTTTTTGCCTCCTTCTTAGAAGAATGCCTGTGATGGCATTTAGGATGCACCTGGATGATTCAGGAAAATCTCCCCACCTCCCATCTCAAGATCCTTAACTTAATCACACCCGAAAAGACAACTTCCCTCCATGTCAGGTAACGTTCACTGGTTCCAGGGATAAGGATGTAGATATCTTTGGGAAGGGGCATTTTTCAGTCTACCACACTCCCCTTAAAAGACAACACTCTCCTTAAGAGAGCCTAGCATCTCCTTAGCTTCTCCCGTGGTTCCATCATACTACTGACTTTTACACTGAGACCCTAATTAATTTGCTCTGGTGCTGTTGGTTGCTTGATCTTGACTACAGTACATTATCCCAAATAAATGACATGCTCGTAGCTGTAAACTGTTGTTTCAATACTGTTGGTATCTTCTTAGATCTATCCATCAGACTTTCGGGATTTCTGCCCACTTAATTAAAAATCTGTAAATTTTAAGTTTGGTAAGTGCTTGTTTAGCTTTAAGGGTAATTGAGATGTTCCGTGAGCCTACCAGAAAGTGGGGAGCCCTGTGGCACGTCATCGGAAATGTCTGTCCTGTTTCCATGAAGCCCGTTCCCTGTCCTGTCATCCTATCTGTCTCTTCTCATAGGTCTTCTGCTGATTTATGTGAGGTTTCTTGCACCAGGTAGGAGATGGGAATGATGATTGTGTATTAATCAAGTTTTAATTTCCGTATTCCAAACCCTAGTTTAAATCCATTACGCATGCATTCATGCTGACTTTTAAACCAAAGTTAAACACTTGACACCAAAAGGCAGGTGTTACGTAGAGCAGAGCTTCTCAAATTTCAAGAGGTCTCAGAATCACCAGGAGGGCTTATTAAAACACAGAGTGCTGGGCCCCACCTTCAGAAATTCTGACTCACTAGGTCCAGAGAGGCCTGAGAACTTGCCTGTCTTAATGAGTTCCCAAGTGATGCTGATGTTGCTGGTCTGGGAACCACATTTTGAGAACGACTGATGTAAAGTATGGTTCCATTACATCTTCATATAAATAACGATGTCAGGACTTTCAGGGCTTCCTCTAAGAACGTTTGGCCACAGCGGGAGTTTAATATTTGCTACATAATAATGAAAAGATGTTGGTTATCTTTGGTGTTACATGGCCTCAGGTGAGAAAATATATTCTGTCACCAATATATGGATAGCAAGTTACCTTCTTTCCTTAGTTCTTTGCCTTCCGACCATTTCACGTCCTCTCAAATTAAAACATTGTAAATACCTGATGACTTGAATTAGAGGCTTAACACAAAGGCTAAAGCCTAATATAGACCACTTTCCATCCAAATTATGTAGACTGAAGATCACTCCCTCCCCCCATCACTGAGAGTCTCTATTCCCTAGATCCATTTCAACCACCCCTGCTCCTGATTCTCCTGACTCTGACCTCAGGACTGTCCTTCCCAGGTAAGCACTAGGGCAGGGCCAGTGGGCCAGGCCCCCTCCAGGCAGGACGTGTAGCCCTGGCTCTGACCTTGAGAGCTGGAAAGAAAGCCCGGACACCCATGATGGCAGTTCTCAGGAATGGCATAAGATGGTCTGGCCTTGTCAAATGCCCCCCGGAGACTTCCTCCCACGCAGCCTGGCCCTGGGGCTCCCAGGAGACCTTTTATCCCTCTCAGCTTCTCTGTCCCTTCTGGTTTCCTGAGGGTTGAGGACCCCAGGCCCAGAGACACATCCTGACCTTGTTGATTTGGTCTCAGAGGGAGATGTCTGCCAATTTAATTAGCAAAGTAGACGATTATAGACATTTCTCTCCCTTTGCTGTCTCTTCCTCCTGTTCCCCTTGCAGTATCCGAGGTACTGCTCAGAAACGTCCGCGCGCTCACTGCTGCTTCGGGTTCTGCGAGATTCAGGGCACAACTGCCTTAGCACCGATGGCATCTTGCAGAGCCCGTTACAGGACAGGGCCACATCACGGGGACTGACGGCCTGACTTCGATTTGGGTGAAAGTCCTAGACGCTTTCCACGTACATGTTTCCTATTAAGGGAGTACAGCAGGAGGCCGGATTAGACGTGCCATTTAGAGTTGTAAGCTGTTTCAGATGTTTGTGTACAGATGTTTTACTTATCATTTCTGTTTCCATCAAACCAATGAAATAAAAGCTTGCAAAGTGTATGGTGCTTTAACTCTCTTACTCATTGACCCTACAGTATGCATCCCTTTTACAGACATAAGGCTTTGTGAGAGTCAGTGTTATATAGTCAATATATTCAAGAAAACAGGCCTTATCTGCAAGGCATTCATTCCTTGCCAAAGCATAGGTGATCCCAGGAGAGAGAGCCGGCCTGGCTCTGTTTGGCGCGGCAGATGAGTACGGATGAAATGCTGAGTATTCTGTTGCGATGTGGTTCACCGCATCGCGTTGCATTGAGTTGCAGAGCTGCACTTTTCTGGCCTTACTCTTTCTGTGTTTTTTACTGCATTTCTGTTCTTTTACTCCTTAGCCTGTGGGAATCTTGCCACCCAGACCTCTGAGACACCCAATGGGAAAATCCCTCACCTGGTGTGTGTGTGCGTGTGTGTTTGAAGCTGAACCCCCCGCCCCAGACTACTAAAAATGAAGACCGTGCAAGGGCCTTGGAAGCTTGAGGGAGCTGGTGTCCGACAGGCGGAGCCGTGGTTTCTGGCTAGGGGACAGCGCGGGGGTGGGGGGGTGGGGGGGAGGACGGTTCAGCACCTGGATGCGGCAGCCTGCTCGGGGACACACCCTGTGCATTTAAGGCATCGCAAGGGGACTCTGGCTCACAAGGGCGAAGTACGCCATCTCCTGCCTCGGCTCTGCAGCCCCGGGAGCAGGAATGCAGCCGGAGGCCCGGGGCGCGCAGCCGAGCTTGGCGACTGGCGACAGGGCTCCGCGCAGCTCGGGCTCCGCGATCGGGGCCGGCCAGAGGTGGGTGGCGGTGCGCGCCCACGGGGGACGCGCTGCGCGAACCGGTCACCCAGAGTCACTAATGGCCCTTGCGGCCGCGGGGCTGCCTCCCCCCTCTCCTCCCGGAGCGCGCGCGGAGGAAATGGCCTTGCCGGGGGATTGATCTCCCCGGGAAATGGCTGAGTCGGCGCTGTGGTTCCAAGGAGTCTGGCTCCTCGCAGCACAGGGCCTTTCCTTGTCCATCCCCTGCAGCCTTCGTGCTTTTGCGCCTTAAAAAATTGTTTCAAATTTCTAGCCAAAGGCTCCCATCCTCCAGAGGAGATCTATCTTTCATTGGGGTTATGGAAATCAAAAGTCATTGCAAGCGATTTCTAAACCTGGCTTTTATCTGGGACGCCCGTCCTCTGGGGACTGCGGCCCGAGGGAGAGAACAGGACATTCAAACGCCCACATCCGCAGGAGCAGCTCCTCTCCCCCTCTCCCTCCAAGCTGAGGGGGAGGCCGGGGTTCTGCACACCTTCCCCTTAGGAAGTTTGGGAATCCTGCTGTGCCCGTGCCCACTTAGGAGTGGCTAGTGGAAGTGTCCTGAGCGCGGCGCTAAGCCTCGTCCTAAATGAGCACGTTTCGTTTTCCTAGCAACGCGATCACCCACATTTTACAGAGGACAGAATCAGGGCTCACAGAGGTGCCGTAACCCGCCAAAGCTTACCCACCTAACTGCTGGTCAAAGGCACATCTGCCACGCAGGTCCCTCTACTGAGGGAGGCGGCGGCTCCCCCTAAACCTCCATCTGGGAACCTGGTTCCGGGACTGGTTGAACTGTGAATAGCTCCCCTACTGGGAGGGGTGAGGCCTGGGGTCCCTGGCGGCTGCGCAACGCCTCGGAGGTCAGGATGCATTGTGTATAAAAGGAAGAGACGCAGAGTGTGCATCAGTCACTCTTACCTTCAGTGTGACCAGGTTTTCCTCCAGTGCCCCCGCACTTGCCCACTTCGTGGGGGGAAAACACATCCAAGGACTGTATTAGTTGGCTAGGGCTGCCATAACAAAATACCACAGACTGCACGGCTTAAGGCTTAAAGAAGAAGAGAAATTCATTTTCTTGCAGTCCTGGAGGCTGGAAGTCCAAGAGCAAGGTATCAAGGGGTGGGTTTCTCAGCAGGCCTCTCCGCTTAGCCTGCAGATGGCCGCCTTCCCATCGCGCCTGCTAGCCTGTGTCTAAATTTCCTCTTCTTATAAGGACACCACCTTAAAGTGGACTGGATTAGGGCCCCCCTGAAAGACCCCATTTTAACTTAATTGCCTCATCTCCTAGTATGGTTACATTCTGAGGTACTGGGGGTGAGGACTTATTCCAATGGGGGGCACAGTTCAGGCCGTAAGGGGGCTCAAATAAGTATTAGCTGTAAGATGTCCCGTCCTGGGAGGCGTCTGGGTGGCCCAGTCATTAAGCGTCTGCCTTCCGTTCAGGTCATGGTCCCAGGGTCCTGGGATCGAGCCCCACATCGGGCTCCCTGCTCAGCGGGAAGCCTGCTTCTCCCTCTCCCACTCCCCCTGCTTGTGTTCCCTCTCTCACTGTGTCTCACTCTGTCAAATAAATAAATAAAATCTTAAAAAAAAAAAATGTCCTACCCTGGAAAATCTGCACTGTTAACCCAATATGCAAATCAGTCAGCTTTTTATGTGCGCACACAGACCTCTTTCCTAAAAACAGCCGTGAGAAAATTGCCCAAAAACTCTGTATTCTGCCTATTCATTGTTTTTAAGAGTCATGAGTCTTTGGTTTGGCTCAAACAAAATCATGTGTGAAACCCAATAAATGGGAAGTCTTTATTGCTCAACCACTTTTGAAAAATGTCTATCACAGAGGGCAATTTTTTCCCCTATCAAGTCTCATGATTTTCTATGAAACCAGTTCTTTACAAGAAGGGGCTTTTTTCAAGAAGTGGACTGGAGAATGTAGTACAGGCTAGAGGACGCTAGATGGCGCCCGGGCAGAAGCAGGCGGAGACAAAACGTCTGCAGGCCCAGCTAAGGCACCTTGATTTGGTTTGAATGAAGAATACATTCAGTCCTTCTTGAAGTTGGCTTTCTTCAATCAAAATGAAATTGCCTGCTCTGGCTCGGAGGGAAAAGTCCGTTTTTGGTTTTGGTTTTGCTTTTTGGCAGGAATGAGCTGTGTGTGATCTAGGGATCATATTTAAGTGAAGCTGAAATGGTCACAATTAATATCTGGAGCCCTTCTGGCCCCATCAAAAATGTTAGGCATCTTCAGGGGCTATTCTCTTTGGGACTGCATGCACTCCCTTCTTTCCTCCCTACCTCCCAGGTGCAGCCTCTGCCTCTGGGGCTCCGTCTCTGCTGATTACACTGGCTTGTCTGCAAGCAGAGAACTGAATCCATTGAGTTTTACAGTCTAAGGTCAGAAAAAGAGGAGGCATCCAGAGGGAAGGAGATGAAATGGGAGGCTTATTATGTCGGATCCTCCGGGCCATGTGCAAGTGTAAGTGTCAGCATCGCAGCTGCGCAGTGTCAGGATACCACTGCAGGAGCGATTGCCTCGGCTTCTCATTCGTTTGTCCTCCTAGGCTATTGCGGATGAGTGGCTCTGGATTACGGCGGCGGGACAGGAGGGGGTTTGTGCATTACCTGAACATAGGCTCCTCGACTGCCTGAGTCTGCTGGGTCGGAAGTCTGGTTGGGACTTACTTTGCCACACCAAGTGCGCTGCGTTCCTATGTTTACTGGGAAAAGCTGGATGGATGCTCCAGTCACTTCCAGTCCTGACTCCCCCCGCCCCCCCCTTTTTTTAATTTTAACCATCTGTGCTGGGTGATCTCCTATTGCCCCCAACTCCCTTTTCATTCTCAGCCTTGTTCAGTGCCCCGGAGGCTGTGGTTTGCGGACAGTGTCCAGCCCTGTCCTCTCAGCTCGCTGCCCTCTTGCTTCCAGCTGGGCCTGGCCACTGGCTGGAGGAGAGATAAGTCAGAGTGGCTAGTCCTCTGCTTCTTTCCTGCGGGCAGGGGTAGGGCCCTTGGGGACCTCAGCTCCTGTGAGGGCTAGACTGGCCTCAAGCGGCCCACCTCATCAGAGACCAGCTGGAAGGTTCTGGATCCCAAGCTCAGAGTCAGCACATAGGCCAGATGGGATGGGCGGACAGAGGGCGGGGCTAGATGGCCGTCATTCCCACATGCATTGTGGAAAAGCTATTGAGGAAATAGCCTTTTTGTGGGTTTTGGACAGGGGAGCGGGATGGCTTTGCAGATGAAACTTGTGTTACTATTAACCCGGTGCTTTATTAACTAAATCTCCTGGGATAAGGTGCAGAAAGACCCGTGTCAGACAGAACTCGGCACCACTGTGCCTAGAATTTCTGAGGCCCCCAGAGTGTTATGAGGATCGAACCCTTGCTCAACTGCTTTTGTGTAAAGTGAATGCTTTTGATTTCTTTGTCCTTTTCCTCCGTCAGTCAGATTTCCTGTCCCTGTCCTTGTTTGTTTCCTCTTCCCAGACCCTCTCTAATTTTCCCATGCCTTTCCAAAATTTAAATTCTTAACACTAGAAGGATTATTTCTTGGTAAATTCTTTCATTCTCAAATTCTTTTGACACAAATACACCTAGATTAATTATGCTGGGATTTTTCTTTATTTTGCTTTATGCTAGCATTTCCTTACAAAAGCATCTGCAACTTGATATATGCTCTGACCTCCCAGGCCTTTTTATGTTTAACCCATTATTCATATTTTGTGTCTCTAGCCTGTCGCAGGTTCCCAAAAGGGCCACCTCTCCTTGTGCCTATTGAACATCATCTTGGTTTGGACAAGTCAGTCTTCTGATCCCAGAAAGTCTTTGCCATCTCAGCCCTTGTGCGGAAAAGGTAATGCCTATTTCTCCCCTTCTCTGGTTCCCGGCAATGGGACGGTCTCCAATCCCATTACTTCCATTGTGGGTAACAATACGAGTAGCTCATGCTTCACACCTGATCCCCCTGTAAGGACCCCCAGGTCAGCCGCCTGGAAGGACCTCTCCTCCGGGTCTGTTGGACCACTGGGGCTCCTGCTGTCCTCACCTTCCTTCCAGGCTCATCCTGGGGGGGTGTGTGGGGCGGGCGGAGGGGTGGTGCTGTGGCTTTAATAGAGCTGCATTTTCTGTGCTGTGCCAAGGGGAGCCTGCTTCCGCTGAGACTTATTACCTGATGACACCTGGGGAAGGAAGGCCAGGTATTTCTAAACGTCATGGAGCCCGAGGCCCAAGTGACTAAGATGGGTCCGAGTGTGCAGTGGCATGTGGGAGCGGCGAGGGAGGCCCGGCTGTTCATGACCGAATGCCTGCCTCTTCCCAGCCATCTTCGTCTCTATGCGCTGCCATGCCATGCCTGTGATTTCATCATGCACACCTTTGTAAACAGTCCATTTAGCAACCAAATTATACACTGGGTAATTATAGCTTCCAGCCTAATGTCAGGAGTCCCCAGCACAACAACCTGCTTGAGGCAAGAGCGCAGCCTGGGGCAGGGCACGGGTTTTGCTAGAGCCTTGATGAGACATCTGGGAGAGTCGGGATGTGGCGGGTGGGTTGTCTTGACTTAAGTTAATTGTCTGTGTCAGGTGTGCAGGTCTTGTTTTGACAGTCCCGAAATTGTGTTTGGACTCTTGATTAGATCAATATGGGAAGCCGGGCCAGAGTAGTTTGTCTTTGAGGAAGAAACAATCTGGTAAGATCAGATCCCCGGTGAGAGGGAAGGAGAGTCTTCACACCCCCTTTCACCTTCCTTATTTCCTTAGGGCTTCCCTTCTGTGCACCCAGCTCTTAAAATGGACCCAGAAAACATGGGTAGAGGGTAAGAACTATCCAGGGGAGTGGAGTAATGGTAGGAGTCAAGGCCCGGGTTTAAAGCCCGCCCATGCATTTAAAAGATGGATTCTGGGTTTATTCTGAGCCCTCCCTCAGTGGCTCAACAGAAAATGGTTTTCATGGGGCAGGATGGGGAGAGAGGGGCACAAGGCGGGAGATGGCAGCGGTGGGGGTGGCTGGTGGGAAGAGCTCAAGTTAAAGGAAACTCTGTTATGGCCCTGAGCTAGGGATGGAAGGCTGTATTTCTCATGAGTAACAATGTTATGTGCTGGTGATGCTTGCCCTTACGGCCTTGACATTCACTTAGATCTGATGATTCCTGGCACCTCTGGTGACAGAAAGATCTCATCACTGGAGCTGAGCACAGGGCGCCCCCCAGCCATCTAACTTGCTGCTTTCCAAGACAAAACATCTCTAGCCAACCTAGTAGGCAATGGCCGGAGCTCCCTCTGCAGACAGCTGGTCCCCCTGCAGCAGAGGCTCATGGTCTGACACACTCATGAAAGGAAACAGTGAAGATGGGATGAAAATGAACCCTGCCTGAGTGTCCAAGGTTTCCCCCCACCCTTGACGGTCTTAGAGGGCTTTGCTGGGCAGGCGCCTTTCCCTGGCCAGCCCTGTCCACCGGGAAGGGTTCTGCCATCGCCCGAGTGCCTCTCTGCTTGTTCAGCCTATCGGGACGTTTTGAGGAAAGAGACGCTGGAGTACGAGGGAACTAGATGGAAAAGAGAAGGAGATTTTAAGAAGCAGTGCTGCGGGCCAAGTGTCTCCATTACTGTGTTTAAGAAATGCATAGAAAGAACTTCCAATTATCTTGAAATCACTCGGGGGATGCTGGATGGTGTTCACTGACTCCAACACTGGGCTGAGACTGAACCACATGGATCGTGGCTTCAGTAGGATTATGGAAATAACAGTGTAAGGAAGCACATGATAATTAAGTTTGCCATAACTTTCCTCGTCTTTCTGGAGAACCTGGGAATAAAGATCCTCTGGCTTAGTCCACACCCTTGGGAGCTTTAGCCCACAAGCAGCCCTGCTTGTATCCTAGGCAGACCCAGGGATATAGGCTTTGATCGGAATCCAGAAGGCTCAGAAGGATCTGAGGGGAAGCATTCATTTCCCTCTGAACCTCTCAACACATGTTCCTGAAAGCTCTCCAAAGAACTGCATCTCTAGGGCCACGTTCACTGTATTTAGGGGATTCTGCCCATTGTTTCTAAGTGCGTTTCTGGAACTCTCTGTCAGAACGCTGATCCCATTTTAAAATTTGCCAGAGTGCTTCCACAAATGCAATGGATAATTTGCTTAGCTATCCTATTAGCATAAATTTGCATATTTGTTTCAAAGTTAAAATACGAGTAAGAATAAAAGGCTAATTATACCCAAATTGCTTGAGTCACCACAATTAAAACAGTGTACAATAATTTCACTTACTGGTTTCAAAATCCTGAGTGATCTGTTATTCACTGTTGCATACTCATTCGCATGTGCTTTTTTTGGATTCATCTGTTTATTTTTTTACATTTATTAACATTCATTCACCTATTATGTGCTGGGTCACCAGATTTGTTCAAATACTGGGGCAATATTCATTGCCTCCTACATAATTCTGACTAAAGGACTTTTTTCTCTTAATATTATCTGAGAAATTTAAATGAAAAGCAATGTCTTTGATTAAGATTCTAGATACCTATTTTTTGTTATTGAAGTATAAGTTGACATACAATATTATAACAGTTTCAGTTGTACAACATAGTGATTTATATACATTATGAAATGCTGACCACAGTACTATAGTCATCATACAAATTATTACAATATTATTAACTGTATTCCCTACACTGTACTTTACATCCTATGACTTATTTATTTTATAACTGGAAGTTTGTACATCTTTTTTTTGGTGGGGGGAGGGACAGAGGGAGATGGAGAGAGAGAATACCAAGCAGGCTCCACACCCAGAGCTGAGCCCAATGTGAGGCTCAGTCTCATAACGTTGAGATCATGACCTGAGCCAAAATCAAGAGTTGGACGCTTAACCGACTGAGCCGCCCAGGCATCCCAGGAAGTTTATACTTCTTAATCCCCATTACCTATTTTACCCATCCTTCCTACTCCCCACTCCTCTGGCAACTACCAGTTTGTTCTCTGCATTTTTGATTCTGTTTTGTTTTATTTATTCATTTTTTAATATTCCATTATATAAATGAAATCATACAGTATTTGGCTTTGTGTGACTTATTTCACTGTAGTATAGTACCCTCTAAGTCCATCCATGTTGTCACAAATAGAAAGGTTTCATTCTTTTTTAGTGGTCAAATAATATTCCATTGTACATATATGTCACATCTTTATCCATTCATCAGTTGATGGACACTTGGGCTGTTAATAATTTGGCTATTGTAAATAATGCTGCTATACACAACAGGGTGCGTATATCCCTTTGAATTAGTATTTCGGTATCCTTTGGGTAAATACCTAGTAGTGCTATTGCTGGATCATAGGGTAGTTCTATTTTTAACTTTTTGAGGACCCTCGACACTGTTTTCCAGAGTGGCTGCACCAGTTTGCTTTCCCAACAATGCCACTAGGGTTCTTAATTCTCCTCATCCCTGCCAACATCTGTTGTTTCCTGACTTGTTAATTTTAGCCATTCTGACAGGTGTGAGGCGATATCTCATTGTGGTTTTGATTTATATCTCCCTGATGATGAGTGACGTCGAGCACCTTTTCATGTGTCTGTTAGCCATCTGTTTTTTGTGTGTTTTTTTTGTAAAAATGTCTATTCAGGTCCTCTGCCCAAATTTTTTAGTTGAATTTTGTTGTTGTTGTTGTTGTTGATGATGTTGTTGTTTCTGAGTTGTATGAGTTCTTTATATATTTTGGATATTAACCCTTTATCGGATATATCATTTGCAAATGGTAGGTTGCCGTTTCATTTTGTCAATGGTGTCCTTCTTCTTTTTTTTTTTTTTTTTGCAGGATATAAACTATAGTTTTTTTTTTTCTTTTTTTTTTTTAGTTTTAAATTTTTTTATTGTTATGTTAATCCCCATACATTACATCATTAGTTTTAGATATAGTGTTCCATGATTCATTGTTTGTGCATAACACCCAGTGCTCCATGCAGAACGTGCCCTCCTCAATACCCATCACCAGGCTAACCCATCCTCCCAACCCCCTCCCCTCTAGAACCCTCAGTTTGTTTTTCAGAGTCCATTGTCTCTCATGGTTCCTCTCCCCCTCCGATTTCCCCCCCTTCATTCTTCCCCTCCTGCTACATTCTTCTTCTTCTTTTTTTCTTTCTTAACATATATTGCATTATTTGTTTCAGAGGTACAGATCTGAGATTCAACAGTCTTGCACAATTCACAGCGCTTACCAGAACACATACCCTCCCCAGTGTCCATCACCCAGTCACCCCATCCCTCCCACCCCACCCCCCACTCCAGCAACCCTCAGTTTGTTTCCTGAGATTAAGAATTCCTCATATCAGTGAGGTCATATGATACATGTCTTTCTCTGTTTGACTTATTTCGCTCAGCATAATACCCTCCAGTTCCATCCACGTCGTTGCAAATGGCAAGATCTTATTCCTTTTGATGGCTGCATAATATTCCATTGTATATATATAATGGTGTCCTTCTTCTAAAAGCTAAGCTTTTCAGTTTGGTGTAGTCCCAGTTATTTATTTTTGCTCTTATTGCCTTTGCCTGAGGAAGGCAAACAAACAAACAAACAAACAAAAAAACACGAAAAAACCACTGCTAAGACTGATGTCCAAGAGTTTGCTGCCTGTTTCCGATTAAGAGTTTTATGGTTTCAAAACGGTCTTACATTTAGGTCTTTAATCCATTTTGAGATAATTTTTGTCTGGGTCTCCCCCTCTCTTCAGCCTCCCCTTGCCCTGCTCCCTTCCAGGACATCCACCAGTCTCTTCAGTTCCTCCTTTGCCATGTTTCTAAATGCGCCCCTTCTTTTCCATTTTCACTGTCCCTACCTTAGCCCAGTAGTAACCCTCTCTTGTCTGGATGTTTTCAAATTTCTTCCTAACTTGGCATCCATCCCACTTATTGTCATTGAACAGTCTTCCTGCACCACTGATTTGAACCATGTCTTCACCTGAACAAAGTCATCAATGACTCCACATTGTAGACAGATTGAGACCCACATTCCTCAGTCTGGCATTCGAGACTCCCATTTCCATTTGTACTTTCCTCATAGAATCATTAAATAAGCTACTTTTGCTGTCCTGTGGATGTTATTTTTATATTCTCACCTCTGTACCTTTGTTCACACCATCACCCCCACCTCATCTGACAGTTCAGATCCACACTACTGAGCACTTACTACATAACAAGCATTCTTCTCACTGGAAAAACAAAATGGTTCTTGCCTTTAGTCTTTCTAAGACTAATTCAAACCCTTTCTCATTGATTGATTGATTTACTCATTCATTCAAGTTATATCTCACCTATATTCTCATTGATTGATTGATTCACTCATTCATTCAAGTTATATCTCACCTAGAAACCGTGAGGGATGGAGTTGAGGGAAAACCAGCTCTTTCTGTCCACAGGCCTCAAGCTCGAAATCTCTCTGGCTTTCTCCATAAAATTTTATGCTCCCCCTCCCCACCCAACCCCATGGAGAGCTAGTTTTTCTCTGAAATCCCATAGCCCCACTTTAATCAGATCTTTGGATGGCAAGAAGCAGAAACTGACTCGAGTGTTCTTACTTGATTGTTTAAGGCTAGACAAGATACAAGGAGGAAAGGAATCACCACCCATGGCATGTCCAGAAAAAAGCAGGGACAGCCTTACACCAGGCAGTTAGGACGGTAGGTTGGGGACTAATGGCATCCAGGGCACCTCTGAGATCAGCTGCTGCCTGGTTGTGTTGAGAAAGCCTGTAGGTCTTGCTTGTACTGCCCTGTGCTGCCACCCAAGTCACCTTCACCTTCACTCCATGAGGCTGGCTCTTCTCTGCCTTCTCTTACCTTACAGAATCTGCCACTCTCCTCAACAAAGATCTGTGGATAAGAGCCTCCCAGGAGGGGATGGTCGCCTGGGCAGGTATCATTGGCAGGCCAGTGTATGGCTCATCTGAAACTTCTCAGACTGTGCCCTTAACCCTACATTCTCGTTTACACACAGACCTCTCTCTCCCACATGCTTGCAAACCTCCTAAGGGAAGGGGCTGTATTATGTTCCTTATTTACAACCTGTCAGGCTGTAACTCATAAACTTGGTAGAATCACCTGGTAGGTTTTTAAAAAAAGATTCTTCCAGAAAACCATAAAGGCAAAAGATTTTGAAATTTGACCACATGAGAACAGAACAAAACAAAAACCTTCTTTATAGCTAAAAAACAAACAAACCAAAACAAGACCCTATGAACCAGTCCAAAGAAATGATAAACAAGAGAAAAAATACTTGGAACAGAGATGTACAAGCCCTCATTTCTTTAATTTGCAATGAGCTCCCATATATAACACAAACAACCTAATACATGCTGGGCAGAGGATCCAAACTGGCCGAGGAAGAAAAAAAATTACCAATGACCAAAAAGCACACAAAGAGTTGTTCAGTCTTACTCAGAAGTAAGGAAATGCAAATTGGAACAACGCCAGGCCATTTTTCATGAATTTGATTGACAAAAATTATGAAGTTTTAAAATGCCCACTGCTGGTAAGAGTGTGGGGAAGAGCCATCCCTTCACAGTGTTGGAGAGAATGACAATGATGGAAACTCTGGTGGCACCTGTGGCCAGGCAGGGCGGTGGCACTCACACCTGGCTGAGCTCCAGAATCACGTAACGAGCGGTTCAAAACACAGGTTCCCAGAACCCCGTCACTCCAGTGTCACCAGATGTGACCATGGGTAAGGAAGGGCGGCAGTTGTGAAGTTTCAGATGGTAATAGAGTGGATTGGATTGCAGAACCTCAACATCAGGGCAACATACATCGACGTTCATTAAATGTGCACAGCCCTTGACCCAGCGATCCCACTACTAGGAGCCTGGTCTGTGCAATCAGCCACAAAAGAAGGTCAAGAGAGATGAAGAGGGATGTTCACTGCAGCATTGTCGGTAACAAACAACTGAAATGTTCATCATGACAGAAAGCGTAAAATAAACTGTGGTTACATTCTTACATCTTCTAAAAAGGTTAAAAGGAACTCCATTTACTAATAGAGCACAGTCTCTGAGATATTTTCTAGGGAAAAAAAGCAAGAAAAAGAAGAGTGTAAGTAGTGTGATCCTTCCTTATAAAATTTAAAAAATGATACATTATATATTTTGGTAAATGCACAGATTCTTTTGTAACGGAAAATATACAAGAAACTGCTAACAGCGACACCTTTGGGGCAAGGGGGTTGCCTGGCTGACTCAGTCGGTAGAGTGTGCAACTCTTGATCTCAGGGTTGTGAGTTCAAGCCCCACGTTCGACACGGTGCCTACTTAATATAAAAAAAAAGAGATTGAAAACTAAGTTGTGATGATCGATATCAACCTTTGGGGGAAGGGATGGGAAGAGACATTTTAACATTTCATTCTGTACTGTTTGATTTTCTTCCTTTGTGTATTGATTACTTTTACTGGAAAATTTCCATGAAGTGTCTTCTGGAAGGTAACATTAGGGAACAAGTTTGGTTTCTCCTTTATAGGCTTCTATAAAAAAAATAAAAATTAA
Organism: Phoca vitulina; assembly: GCF_004348235.1. Classification (NCBI taxonomy): domain Eukaryota; kingdom Metazoa; phylum Chordata; class Mammalia; order Carnivora; family Phocidae; genus Phoca; species Phoca vitulina. The sequence continues at coordinate 70,843,091 of NW_022589708.1, forward strand.
AGATTTTCAGGCTGTCCACCAGGTATATTGAGTTTGGGATGGAGGTGCTGGGGTAGGGTAGCTAGGAATCAGCTTGTCATGTGATTCTGCCAATCAGTCAGGTTTGAGAATCACTACAGAAGCTTCTGGAAGAAAGACACTCTCTTCTGTAGCTCAAATGTGTGAGGACATGAGGTCTGGAGAGCCGCAGCTCTTTTGCTTCCATGAAATGAGAACCTAAGGTGACTGTGTACAACCTAAGGACAAAGCAACACATGAATGGTAGGTCAGAGACAAAGAAGCACTGGAACCTTCGTGACATCATTAGGCCCCAGCATCGAGCCTCTCCTGAAGAAAGACAACCTTGTCTCTAGACTTTCCAGTTATGAAGCCAATAAATCCTCTCTGTTGATTAAGGCTGTTTGAGATGGGTCCTCTGTCACATGCAATATTAAGAGTCCTAGCTGACAGACCTCCATTAACTGACACAGAGTATGTCTTTATCCTCTCATAGCCTGAAATTGCCTAATTTATAAAGTATTTAATGATGTTTCCGAGACAATCCCTTCTCTGGCACCCTGGGCCACATCTGATTGCCTGCTATATTTTTACCTCTAGAAATAAACTGTCAAACCAAGAAGTATGTCCTTGGAATGCATCCTCCATGTTAGCAAAAGAATTATTATATGTTTCAGTTACTCTTCATTATGTAATTCTTGAATTAAATTGGATTCCACAGGTTAAGTGCATAACCAGGAAACACTTCTTGTGGCTTAAGTGATATCTGGGTTTTTTCATTTAACCATTCATTCAGCAAATATATATTGAGGGCTCACCATGAACCAGGTATCTGGGTAGGCATACAATTATGAGCAAATAGACACGGTCTCTGCCCTCATAAAAGTCACACCATAATGGGAGAGGCAGACATTAAACCAATAACCAGTATTCACACAGCTAAATAAGAAATTTATATATTTAGATAATTGTATGAGAGAAAAGTGCTGAGTGTTATTGGAGAACGTAGCAAGGGTTTCTAACTATGTGAAGAGCTTACAAAAGACCTTTCTAAGGAGATGACTTTAAGCTGAGAGCTAAGATATGAATAGCTGTTAATTAGGCAAAGAATGGAGAGGAGAACATTCCAGGAAGGAAGGACAGCATGTGCAAAGGCCCTGAGGCATGAAACAGCTTGACTCATTTGGGAGCTTGAAAGGCCAATGCAGTCCATGAAGTGAGTGAGGGGACTGCAAAGAGGAGGGCTGGAGAGACAGGCAGGGGCAGCTTAGGAGGAGCCTTGCAGTTCATGTTAAGGATTCTATATTTTATCCTGAGTGAATTAGGTACCACTGAAGGTGACCTGAAGCAGGAGTGATATGATCTGAGTTGTGCTTTTAATCTCTTTGGCTCTTGTGTAGAGGATGGACCAGGAAGGCCTACGGTAGAAGCAATGAGACCAGTTATGAGGTGTTGGGGGAATGCAGGCAAGAGTTTCTAGGGCCTTGGACTCAGATGATGGCTATAGGGCAGAGAGAGTGGAAGGATTTGACACATATATTTTTAGGTAAATCTATAGGGCTTGGGGACAGATTGGTTATGTGTATGTTGGAGGAGTTAGGGGCAGGGAGCTGTCAAATCAAATCAGTCGAGGGACTTGCAAAGGCCCATTAGATATCAAGAGTTCATTTCGAATTTTATTTGCATGGACATATTTTGCCAGGATAGGTAGAAATTTTGTCTTCCTGTCTCAGCTGATTACCTATACCAGATCTTGTCCAAAATAAGCTTTTCTAAACTTGTCTAGAAGCCACCCAACTGTGGGATAACATGTCCCACTCGTCTTCTAGAAAAGCAGGAAGGAAAGGAGCCAGAAGCCAGGGCAACATTAGGGAAGCTGGGGTGAAGGAATTGGGCATAGAAAGTGAGAAATTCCCCCAAATCAGTTCCTCTTTCCCACCCCATCATCTTCTCAGTTTGGACCCTCACCAGGTTTCACTTGGACCTCTGCAGTAGCCTCCTACCCGTCCAGTGCCTGCAGGCCTGGCATGACTGAAGAATATTGTGGTTGAATGAGAACAACCAAGTCACATAGCCTCTCAGCCTTGGGGACATCCCAGAGTCAAAGTCCTTTTATTTTTAATTTCTTTAAGATTTTTATTCACTTGGCACATAAATTCTAGAAGTGCCTAAGACTCTCTTTTTCAATTTATTAACATATTTTCTTGGGGTGCCTGGGTGGCTCCATCAGTTAAACATCTGTCTTCGGCTCATGTCATGATCCCAGAGTCCTGGGATCGAGCCCCTCATCAAGCCCCACATCGAGCTCCCTGCTCAGTGGAGAGCCTACTTCTCCCTCTTCCTCTCTGCTCTCCCCCACCCACGTTCATGCTCTCTCTTTCTCAAATAAAGAAATAAAATCTTAAAAAAATAAATTTATTAACATATCTTCCAACCAACTGTACTAACAACTATATAAAAGAAATTTTTGGAAAACATATTCATGATTTCATTACCCAAGTACAACAGTGGTCTTCCTTGTTTTTGTTTTAATTTTTTGATTTTGCAAATAACCTTCCAGTCCTCAATACATTCATGCATTTCAGCAAGTTCTTATTGAGCACATACTGTGTGCCATACATACAGAAGTGAACAAAATAGACAAATTCAACAAGCATGCATGTTGCAAATAGTTATAGTGTATATGCCATTCGGAATTAATCTTTATGAATTTTAAATAGTATTTGCATCTTTTAAAATTACCATTTAATGCCTGCGTGTTATGCCAACATGTTAAGAATATAATTTATTAAAACTTTCACCAGTTGGGAGTGTAGGCTCAAATAGGGACTAGAATGATTTTTTACCATTGCATTCCCCAGCCCCTAGCACAAGGCCCTACAGATAGAAGATACTCAGTAAATATTAGCTGAATAAATAATGGCTTTTTGTTTTTAGTTTGGGAATAGCAATTATGCTGCAACAATCATCTCGGTACCTAGTGGCTACAGTTTTTGTTGAATTATTTCCTGAAGACAGATCTTTCAAACTTGCCCACCAAAGTTCTAACAGCAGAAGAAAATGAACATTTGGAGGCTGGAGGGATATGGTGACTGTAATATATAAATATATTTAAATCTAATTGGATCCAGAAAACATTTTGTAACCTATAGCCTTGAGTGATTTCTACTCACTTCTGCATACTCCTGGGAAGGAGAACACCCAGGTCTGACCTACCCAGCAGGTGTAAGACACATGCCTCGGAATGAAATCTGTGGATCAGAGGATATTCATCTTGATAGTTACTGTTGCACATTACCATAGGCTTCCCTAACATTTTATAGCTACTTTCACTGCTATAAACATCACTGGAGAAGCAGACCAGTTTTACCCCAACCTTGCCAGTGCTGGGTTTGCTACAGGTTGATTTGTGTGTCCTAAAAGAAGGGGAAACCCTAACCCCCAGGACCTGTGAATATGACCTTATTTGGAAGTAGGATCTTTGTGGATGATCAAGTGAAGATGAGGTCAGACTGGAGTAGGGTCACCCCTAATCCAATATGACTGGTGTCCTTATGAAAAGAGGAAATTTGGACATAGACATGCAGGGAGGATGTCATGTGAAGACAAAGGTAGAAATCAGGGTGAAGCATCTACATGCCAAAAAACAACAAAGGTTTCAGCAAATCATCAGGAGCTAGGAGAGAAGCTGGGAACAGATGCTCCCTCACACCCCTCAGAAGATACCAACCTTGCCCACACCTTGAGCTTGGACTTCTGGCCTCCAGAACTGTGAGACAATATATTTCTGTGGTTTAAACCACCCAGTCTGTGGTACTTTGTTTTGGCAGCCTGAGCAAACAAATAGAGATGTTCTATATAAAAACATTTTTTTACAACCTAATGGGTACAAAATGACCCCTCAAACCTGCTTTTATAAATTTTATAACTTAAAAGAATGAATACTTTCCTGTGAGTTTGTTTGAATATAGTACTTTAACTCGATTATAGTCCTTTAACTGTGTGTTTTCTGGGCTGGGGGTCTTCCTCACACATGGGATGGGCCTGGGTCAGTAAGTGCTCATTAGATGAAGAATAAAGAATCAATTAGTAGCCCAACTGAACATGATTCAATGAAATATCTGTCCAATTAGTCTGATCAAAGAAAGGATGTGCTTTGATTCCTAGATTTCCCGTCAGCACCTGTGACTGTTGGGAATTTGCTAGAACAAGAGCTTTGAGACAATTCCTAGGAGATAATTATTTTGTTCGCACCATCTAGACAGGTGTGTTCAGGAGTGCTCTTTGACTGTGTCTGTCTCGCCCCAATAGACTGCACAATCCTTTAGGGGAGGTGCCGGGAGGGGTTCACGCATCTCCTTGACCCCAGGCCCACAGTGCCGGGCCCACAGCAGGGGTTACACACCAGCTTGAGAAACGAGCTCGGGATAATAAAGTTGCACCAACGACCCACTTCCAAGAACACGAAACGGGCTTAAAGTGAATAATCTACCTCTAATGCATGTGAAATGTGAAATGTGATCTGATATTAGTGTGGTTTACCGAAGCTAGCAGCCACAATAAACCAACCTTCATATCTCAGATTTGTATCTCTCACAACATCTGATATGGGTCAGGTGGCCCTTCTCCATCTCACAGCTACGCCGCCTGCAGAAAGTGAGAGAGATGGAGGCCTCCAGGACAGGGAAAGAAGAAACGGAGGAATCACAGCAATTGTTAACGATCTCATCCTAGAAATGAAAGGAGTGGCTTCTGCTCACATTTCATTGGCCAGCACTGGTCACATGACACCGATTTAACTGGGGGCGGGGCTACAAGGTGCAGAGGCGTGCCCAAGAGCTCGTCTCTGCCCCAGGTTTTATTGAAAAGCAACTGGCCAGATGAGTGTATTCGTGTGTGCAAGAGTGTTTAGAATGAAAATCTACTTAAAAGTAGCCTGGAAAAAATTCAGAGTTTTTGAGATAAGAGATTTGAAAGCTGTCCATCTCTCCCTTTGGAGTAACTCTTGTTCCTGCTTTGGAGGACAGATAAGGAAATAAGTGAACTGAAAGCTTCACTGCCAACCAAAAACCAGAATGGAGCCTAAATGCAGAAGACAAACAAAAATATTCATGCACATTTGTAGACGTTTGGACAGCACACGGGCCACTCTGAGAGATTGCATGTGCACCTGTGGTTGGTTGGCATGTGCGTTAGTTTAGTATTAGGAACTCCTGTCATTGGGATTTCTGGGCTTCTGGCAACTTTTTTATTTTTATTTATTTAATCCCAACGGTACTAACGTAGGCTGTGAGGATGGTAGGTTTGGATAAGACATTTGTTTGGTTTCTAGGAGGAAAGAATGAGAAGATAAAAAAAAAAAAGTTATATGTCTTGTCAGAGGGGCTCAGTTTCCAGAACAGAAAAGAAGGGTGGTTTATCATTGAGATGCTGGAAATTTCCTTGAGAAACCTGGACCCAGGGTGTCTGGCTGGGCAAAGCCTGAGAGTTCCCAATGAGGAGAGGTTTCACTGATGGTGACTTCTCCCTGGTCAGGAGGGAGAGGGGAGGCAAGTTCCTGTTCTGAGTATGGAGCTGCTATTCAGCACCTACTCAGCACTCTGGCTGGTGACTCCAGATAACACTTTCAACCCAGAACGCCTTTCGAAGTCCTCTTTTCCTCTCTTTGAAATAAATGGCAGCTATTGATCAGCAAAAGGTTGCTGGTTCACTCTTGACCCTCAGTCACTTCTAATTATGGCTCTGACCTGTTTGTCTTTTTTAAAGTCACTTAAAGCAGGAGGAAGTTGGTCTGGGCAAAGTGCAAGGGTTGGATTTTGTTGCAGGGCTCTGAGCCACATTTATCCCTGATTTGCTTCGCCAGCCCCATGGAGGCGAGACACTCTGTGATCCTTGAGTTTAAAAAGCGATAGTGTCGGCCTGTTTCACAATTCTATCACAAGCCAAGGCTCCTAAAACTAGAAGAGATGATGGTGAGAATATCTATGTATGTGCCTGTCATGTGGCTGGCCCTTGCTGGGGGCTTTATACATGTCACATATTAAACCCTACAAATTCAGTATTATTATCATGCCCATTTTATAGAGAAGGAAATTGGGAACTTTAGGAGCTTAAACATATAAACCGTCCAAAGTGATATAATTAGCAAGTCGGGGAGTCACTTTTCAAATTCACAGGAAGCTAGTGGTTATTGGACTTAGGAAGTCTCGTGGAAATAAATTAAATACACGTTCTGCTGGAGATGGAGAGTCTGTGTTCACAGGAGCCTTTGGCCTGCTCACGTGAGGCTTGCTTCAATTTACACCATGGGCTTCCCAAGCTGAGCACCTCCATCCTCTTAGTAAAACGGACGGGATGAGAGTGGATGGGGGTTGAACAAAGAGAGCCTCTTTCTGACGGTGAGAGGGACCTGGATGTTGGTCATGACAGGTATCCTCTGTCCTGTGAAAGCTTCATGGATGTGGGAATCACGTCTCTGCTGCCATGTCGGGGGCGCTCTGAAGGTGTCAATGACTGAATGAATGAAGAAAGAAATTAACGCACTGCCCCCTCTGCAAGTACAATGTTTTGTGCATTTGGAAATGAATGAAGGCTGGCTTTCACTGACACCACCAGTCACTCCTCAGAAGTTTACATTTCATCAGCAGAATCAGAGCCAGAAGAAAGTGTGGGCTGCTGCCCGCTCCATCGTACTGTGAGTCCGGAATCAATTAGATGCACGTTCTAGATTCCAGTATACGTGTGGGTGCCTCTTGACCACACCAACTTTGAACTTTAATATCGTTTTTAAAAATTGCTGAAAACAATGAAACTGCATCAGAAGAGGTCCCCCAAATCAAAGGAGAATGCAAACTCTATGAAAGCAGAGGTTTAGAGGTTTTGCTTACCGTTGTATTTCCAGCACCTAGAATAATGCCTGGCACATAGTAGGTGCTTAATAAATAGGATTATTGAATGAATGAATGAATGAATGAATGAATGAGAAGCCCCTGCTACAAGGGCAGGTGTCAGCATTACATAAGAAACTTACATTCACTGTCTTTGAAGATTGTTTAGACATACTAACTTCTTTGTCAGCTGTGGATAAGAAAACCTAGGACAAATGTTCTGCAAGAAAGCTCCCCTTGAGGGTGCATGCCACTCAAAACTCATCTGAGTGAAGCCAAGAAGTGTTGGAGCAGTTCACAGCCTAGCAACCAGGTACAGTGAATTGGTCCCATGATAGTGGGAGAGCAATTGCATTATCAAATCAAAGGTAAGGTGTTTCCTGCACAGTCTTGTGTCCTGGTAGGGGGGAAAATGGCACCAAGGCAGATCAAGGACAGTTTCATGAAGGGATTAATCACAGGTGGTGTGAGCAAGGTCAAGAGAAACCAGCAGGGGATGGTAAAGTACCTGGGGGCTAGCAAAAGTGGGAGCCGACATCTGGAGCGGCAAGGGGAGGGTGTGGTTTCCTGGACCTGGGGAGTAGAGTTGTAGCAGTTGTAGGACCCGGCCACCTGGCAGGTGCTGTGGGCTCTCAGTGGTCCTCCTGCGACCTGGCAGGGAAGGAACTGGGGGCATAAACACCTGGGCTTTGCCCTCCTCTATCCTGTTATCTCCCATGGGCTGGATCCACCTAGAAGCCAGAGGGCAAGGGAGCCCCCTGTGCAGCTGTAAAGGTTGCCTCTGAGGAGTCAGAGCAGAGTGGGCAATTGGGGAGTGGAGCTGGAGGGGCATTAATAAGTTCCTTGCCCAAGCCCTTTATAGGGGGCCTCTTGGAAGGCAGGCCCCCTGGTTAAAAGTGGACACAGCTGGGTCCCATAAAAACTAGTTCTAGAAGTTACCAGAGCCATCCACTCTCATCTGACATTTAGCCTTTCCATTAGTTTCCCAAAGATGTCCCCTGGAATGCTGCTTTTAACAACTCAGAATACCTGTCTGAGGCCCTTTCATTTTCTCCATGTGTACTTTCAGACGTTGGTCCATGCTTCACACTACATCCCACAACCACTAGCCCCATCTGATTCCAGACCTCATGTCTTCCCTCCGCCACCGCACATGGGTGCCTAAAATACAAACATGAACTTTGCTGGGGTTCAGCTTTTCTTCTACTACAAGGGGACCACTGCGAACCTCTTCATTGCTTGCTGGAAAAGGCACCAATCATGCCAGAATGGGGACACTTCTAAGCTGATTAAGCAGTTACTCATGACTGAGACTGCACTGGGACACACATTAAGTCACTGGTTCCCAGCCCCTTCCCTCCCCATATTCTTCTCTTTACCATGTGGGAGCTGTGCCTAGCCAGAAGAACGTATTGGTACCAAGGCATCACTGCCCACTGCTCAAGAATAATGTCACCTGTGAAACATCATCCAAGACAGCCCCAGTGATCCTTGCCTCCTGGTGTTCACACCTTACACAGTCTCCTGTTAGGAACAAGCAGGGCCAACTGGCCAGCCATGTGAAGACCCACCACTGAAGTAGACCCTTCAGCCCCAGCCAAGTCTTCAGATGAGACCACCACTCCTGCCAAGATTTCATTGGCAACCTTGGGAGAGACTCAGCTAAATCCTGACCCACAAAACTGTACAAGATAATAAGTGTTTATTGTTACTTTAAGCTGCTAAGTTTTGGGTAATTTGTTACATGGCAACATATAACAATAAATCACCTTTAGGCCTACTTGTAAAGTGACAATGAAGTCCCTCATGTTGTCACATGAATCCAGAAATCTCACAACTATGTAGAGAGCCACACATTCCGTTTACAGTCATCAAACTTTTTTAGGGACTGTTTTCTAAGGATGAGGCAAGAACATACATAATCCTGGGTCCTCTGGTTCACTGCTTGTGCGTGAACACATGGTTTTAAGCCTGATATAGGGAGAATTTAATGCTGACAGCCTAGCATGTCTGCCACTGCAAATCCTGGATCATTTTGTGGCAGCTATGTACAAAATTTTAATGCCAGAAGACCCCCTAGCCACTGGGTGACTAAAATCATAGATACAACATGATTTAAACAGAGAATTAATGAACACTTAGTGGAAAATTTGTCTAAGGAACTTATGCAACCTCCCCTCCCCTACCACCAAAGAAGTGGACCCTTCAGCCCCAATCAAGTCTTTAGATGAATGCAGCCCAGCCAACATCTCATTTGCAACCTCAAGAGAGACACTGAGTCTCTCTTGTCACGTCTGTTTTAACCATTTGTCATCTTTTTTGATGGCTAAGCATCTGAAGCCTCTATAAGTCTGCAGAATTCCTTCCCATATGGGTCTGGGTGGGAGGGAGAGCCTGTTTTCTGCCATGGTGACTGTGAAGACCAAATGTTTGCTTTCCTTAGTAGAGACTGCTAGCTATTCACTAACCCTGAGGCACGTGGCCAGAACACATTTCCCACCTCCCTTGAAGTTAGACCAGGAGACTGAATTCTAGTCAATGGTGTGGGGCCACTTCCAGGCCTGGCCATGTCACCTCCCATCCATGACCCCCTCTCTCTTTCACTTTCTCCCCCATGTTCTGGATGTTGGTGCCCTGGGTGGCCTCAGAAGCCATATGTTGAAGATGATAGAGCCTTTTTCAGTCTTAGCCCCTGTAAGATGGCATGGCTTAAAGAACACTTCCCCCCCCCGGCCACCTGCTGTGCATTCTGTGAGGCCCTCGGCCAGGATCAATTTCTGTTGCTTGCAACTAAGAATCTAGACTTGTACAGCATCAGTGAAAAAGTACCTGCCTATAAAAAATTTATTTTATGGGTAAATTACACGGTTAGGACAGAGTATGGTGATCACTGTAGCTGGTCATAATTCATACAGCACTTGTGGGAATTGTTAACAAAGCATCATAGGCTGTTAGCTATGACCTATGGCTTGGAATTAATTCTGACTTTGAAAAGCCTGTATACAAGGATAGCAGGTCATATATCAGACACTTCAGACTGGTTTCCTGGAGTGGGGAAAAGAAGTAGAGGTCAGGGGTGCCTGGGTTGCTCAGTTGGTTAAGCCACTGCCTTCGGCTCAGGTCATGATCCTGGAGTCCCGGGATCGAGTCCCGCATCGGGCTCCCTGCTCAGCAGGGAGTCTGCTTCTCCCTCTGATCCTCCCCCTTCTCATGCTCTCTCTATCTCATTCTCTCTCTCAAATAAATAAACAAAATCTTTAAAAAAAAAAAAGAAGTAGAGGTCAGGAAAGAAGGGGAAAAATAAAATAAACAATAATAATAACACAGGAAGCACATTGCATCTACGACGCATCAATCATAGCTCTCAGGGTTTTATGTGAAATTACTCGGGTTTTGTTTTTTTGTTTGTTTTGTTTTTTTTTTTTTTTTTTGGTCATGACAGGATAATGGTGGCAGGCATCATTTTTATTCTAGTTAGCGGAGAGATTGAGTACGCTGTCCAAGGCCACATGGCCACTAAGTGGTAGAACCAGGATTTGAACCTGTCGGCTCTTAACCACAGCTGCTGATGACAACAAAGAACTGAAGAATCTGATCAACTCAATTGTCTCTGGCCTTGAGGTATAATTGGGAAAACTAAAAATACCTAAGAGAAGAAAAGAAAAGCTAGTGATACTTGGCAGGGCACTTGGAATAATTTGCCCCAGGCACCTAATTTTCCATCAGATATCGTCAGTAATCTTTTATTGGTCAGGTAAGGGGAAGACTTGACTGTGGGAGAGACGCCTCGAACGGCCTCAAGTGCTCCTGGCTCCCTCCCCTGTCTGGCTGCACCTGTGTGGCTGGGCTCCAGTTGTTTGCAGCACCCAGGTTGTTGGGAACAAGCCACAGGTGCCTCTGCAAACCACTTATGTTGATATTGGACTTACCAAGTATGTGGACAAGAAGCCCTCCCACAGAGCCCTTGCATGGCTCATCACCTCCCAACGAAAAGACTGGAGGCGTGAGGTGTGAGGTGGAGTTCTGTGGGTCCTCAGATGGACTGTTGGAAGAAAGAAGGACAGAGTTCTTGCCAAGTTGCCCTGGACCCACTGGGGCTGAAAGAGAGGCCATAGTGGGTAGTGGCTTGTAACAGAGGGGGCAGAGGGGAGCTATATGGGCTCGTTTTATCAGCATCCATGGATGTTTCCTGAGACTCAGGCCTTGGTGTTGGTGTCTGTCCCCCCAACCCACATCAGCCACTAAAGCATTTCCCCTGGGCCATCTGGTCTGGACTTGTGAGCCACAGAACGCAGGGAGTCCTTGTGTCACAGGTGTGTGATGGGGGCACCTGCTGTTCTACACAGGGACAGGCTCTGGAAGGATCAATGCCCTCTGGTTTCCAAGATTTGTGAGCTAAAGGCCGGCTGTTGTCTCTGCTGGGAGCTCTGGTCCCATGTGACCGCGTGGAGTCATTCACAAATTGTAGTGGAAAGCAGCTCGTGAGGGGCCCCTCTCTGTCCTCTCCCTCACCTGGAGACCACATCCTGTCAACTTTCCCAGTTGCTCCCAAGAGCCCTCAAGTGGAAGATTCCAGAGTCTTTTGTCTAGTACTGTGCTGCTACTCCCCTCACCTGGCCTGTATTTGCTGTGGGACCAGGTACCCAGCACCCAGAGCATCTCCTAGTGTAAGAGTCCAGGCTCTGCAATCAGACTGTGAGGAAGGGCCTCCTGGCTCCACTTCTGGTGGGTCATCTTTGTTTTATATCCTCTGTGCTTCTGTTCCCTCCCAATATAATGACTGTCACTACTTTATAAGGTGGTTGTGAGCATTACGTGAGTTGATGGGTGGAAAGTCCTTGGCACGTGCCACATGGTAAGTGCTAGGTTGTGTGCTAAATGTCATTATGATTACAGCTGCCTTTGTGGGTAGCAGGAGTGTAAGAGTAAAATAATAATAATAACACAAATATTCATAGTCAGCAACTATCTAGTGTTCACTGTGTGTTCTGCTTCCCTCCCCCATACCCCCATCTCTTCCTGATTAACTCCTCATTCTCAAGTGTTGTTTCCCAGGCTAGATGGGGCTTCTGCTCTATCCCCTTAATTATAATGTGACACTTGCCAGTCTATAGCATTACTGTTTCTTCCCATTCTAAGCAAGCTCCTGGGGTGGGGGGCGGGGTACCAAGGCTTTTCTTGTCATGTTCCCAGCACCTAGCACATCCAGATGCATAGGGACACAGAAGTAATTCTCTAGCCCCGACTGCAAGGAGAGCCTCCATCATTCCTTGTGGTTTCCAGAAGGAACTCCATGAGCATTAGTAAAGGGCCAGGGGCTGGAAGGGTCTCTGAATTCCCAGGCTTCCTGCTCAAGCTCACAGCCCTATGAGCAGCAGAAGCCTTGTTGACCGACTCCTGCCTGGCAGTGAGGCCTTGAGGCCATTCACTGGCCCAGTGCCCTTCACTGGCTCTGATCATTTAGAGCAAGAAGGGAAAACCAGTCCTCAGTGGACGTTTCACGAGATAAGTGTATTTCAGATATAATTGGGGTTGACATCGGGGCAGCTAGGCTTGATAAATAAAAATACCCTTTGAGTCTCATTCAATCCTCACCGTGAGCCTCGAGGTCCCACAGAACAGAAGAGACTCCCCAGCCTGGCTCTGAGTAGCTCCCATCTTAATTCATTTACTGCAAACAGGCTACATTAAGCTGAGTCCTGCTGACAGCGGGGCGTCTGACACATGAAATACCGCACTGAATGAGGCAGTGACATATACATTATCTTCACTAATATAAAGATAAGGCCACAGGAGTACAGCCCCTGGCAAGGTGGCATCCCTCCCCACTAGACCCATCGGGGAATCTTTAAAAAATGCGTGTGGGAGACAGAGTAATTCCCCTCAAAGATGTCCACATCCCAATCCCTGGAACCCGTGAATATGGTCCCTTCCATGGCAAAAGGGACTTTGCAGCTGTGATTAGGTTAGAGACCTGGAAATGGGGAGATTATCCTGGAATATCTGGGTAGGCCCAGTGTCCTCACATGGGTCCTTAGTTGGGAAAGAAGGAGGTAGCAGAGTCAGAACCAGAGGAGATGTGAGAACAGAAGCACAGTTGGAGAGACAGAGAAAGTTTCAAAAATGTTACCTGCTGGACTTGAAGATGGAGGAAGGGGCCACAAGGCAAGGAATGTAGGTGGCCTCTAGAAGCTGGACAAGGCAAGGGGATGTATTTTCTCCTAGAGCCTGCAGAAGGAACACTAGCCTGCCTATCCCTTGACTCAGTCCAGAGAAACTGAATTTCTGACTTCCGACCTCCAGAACAGTCAGATGATAAATTCGTGTTATTTTGAGCTACTAAGTTTGTGGCGATTTGTTACAGCAGCCGTAGGACACTAATACCATAGGCAATTGCTCTAAAATGCTCTAAGGAAAACCCTTTCTTCATCATACATTTCTTTCTTCGTCCTTTGTTTCTGGAGCAGGAACACGGGTGGGAGGGCAGGTTTAGGAGGAGATGAAGGTAACCTCAGTATTTGCCACCCACCCACCCATCTGTGGTGAACTGGTACTGCTTGGCAAAACTATCGACAACAATTGTTTTTTTGGGGGGAGAGGAGTGTCCTTACTTCTTGAAGCTCTCACGTTTAAAAATACTTCTGCATGACTACTGTCCCCCATCCTCTATCTAGCGCCTCCTATGGGCTATTCAGTCTGGTGAGACCCTAGCGTTTCAACTCTTACACTCAAACCCCCAGCCTTTTTCAAAAGTGGAAGACAGTGACATTTGTCAGTCACACCTGGGTAGAGTCTTAGACTGCCTGGGCTGGTGGCTGGTTCAGTGACATTGACATCCAGCAGTCCCAAAAGTACTTCTCAAACTTTAATATTGCAAGCAAGTTAAGGGATCTTATTTTTTTAAGATTTTATTTATTTTATTTTAGAGAGACAGAGTGGGGCACGGGAGAGGGGCAGAGGGAAAGGGAGAGAGAGAATCTCAAGCAGAGTCCATGCTGAGCGTGGAGCCCAAAGTGGGGCTCGATCTTACCACCCTGAGATCATCCCCTGAGCTGAAATCAAGAGTCAGACACCTAACTGACTGAGCCACCCAGGTGCCCCTTGAGGATCTTATTAAAATGCAGATTTGATTCAGTGGGTCTGGGGTGGTGCTGAGATTCTGCTTTTCTTTCTTTTTTTTTTCTTTTAGATTTTATTTATTTATTTGACAGAGAGAGAGAGTGGCAGACAGAGGGAGAGTGAGAAGCAGGCTCCCCACTGAGCAGGAAGCCCGACGTGGGGCTCGATCCCAGGACCCTGGGATCATGACCTGAGCCGAAGGCAGACGCTTAACTGACTGAGCCACTCAGGCACCCCAAGATTTTGCTTTTCTAACAAGCTTCAGGGGATGCCCAGCCTACTGCTCCTGAACCACACTGAGTAGCAAGGACATAGAGAGAGGATGACCAATATCTGAGCAGCCTGGAACCCATTCACAGCTCGCCTGGGGGCACACAGTTCTAGAGGAATCTTGCTCCTCAAAGTGTGGTCCCCAGAGAAGCAGCACTGGTGTATCTTGAGAGTTTGTTGGAAATGTTTTCTCTCTGAATCCATCCCTTCAGATCTACCAAATCAGAACCTGCATTTTAACCAGATCCTTTGGGGATTCCCATGCACATTGAAGTTGGAGAAGCACTGCCTTAGAGCCTGGTTTTGACCTTTAGCTCGCATCAGAAGCACCTAGAGATCTCATTAAAAGACACATTGCTCCACCCTCAGAGTTTATGATTCATGATATTGTGGATGGGGCTTGAAATGCATATTTCTAACAAGTTCCCAAGTGAGGCTGTTGCAGCTGGCCCAGAGACCCATAGTGAGAACCACTGCCTTCGAGTAAGCCCATAACTCAAGAATGGTGGGCAACATACCCATCCAGAAGATCTAGAATGGACCCTAGAGACACGCTTGCTCCAGCTTTGGATTCTGAGGTCTACCCATTTTCTTTAGTGGTGAGTTTTTGGTATGTAACACAATGAGAAATAGATATATTTGGTTTTGCATACAAGTGTTTTTCATGTGCTAATGAGATGACTGGTGGCTGGGGGCTCCTGGGTAGCTTCAGGATGGGGACTGGTGACCAGAAAGACCAGGGCATGATGAGATGGTTGAGTCTTTCAGCCCCATCCCCCGACCTCCAGGGAGTGGAGAGGGGCTGGAAGTTGAGTTCAGTCACTAAAGGCCAATGGTTTAAATAATGAAATGTCTGCAAGACCCTCTTACCAATGGGATTTCAAGAGCTTCCAGGTTGGGGAATGCATCCACGTGCTGGGAGTGTGGCGCACCCCAAACTCCATGGGAATAGAAGCCCTTTTGCTCAGGACTCTACCAGACCCCACGCTATGTATCTCTTTATCTGGCTGTTCATTTTTATTCTTTATAAATAAACCAGTAATAGTATGTAAAACATCTTCATGTGTTTTTGAAGCTGATCTAGCAAGTTATTGAACCTAAGGAAGGGGCCGTGGGAATGCCAGCTCTATAGCCAGCTGGTCAGAAGAACAGGCGGTAATCTGGGACTTGTGACTGGTGCCTGAAGTGGGGACAGTCTTGTGGGACTGAGCCCTTCACTGGTGGGAGCTGTGCTAAGTGCAGGTAGTGTCCCAGGTGAATGGAATTGTTCAACACCCAGCTGGTGTCCAGAGAACTGGAGAGTCTGTGGGTGTTGGGGAACACATCACACATTTGGTGTCCAAAGTGCTGTAGTAAAACACCTCACAGTGCTTTCTTATAAATAGTACAGGCATTTTCATTTTATAGGATTCTTATAAAATGAAACAACAGGTGCTCACTGCATCTTCACAGGCAACCGTGTGACCCTGACAAGGAAGTCCATGCTTCTGGGCCTCCATTCCCTCATCAAGGAAATGAAGGGATTGAGTGAAGATCATCAAATTCTATAGAGCTTAATTTCAATATCTCAGGTGAAGGTAGAAGTTCAAAATGACTGAATCTTGCCTTTTCTCATCACCCATTGGTGATATCCGTGGTTTATTTATGTCAGAAATGCAACCGTCAGCTATATATAAGAAGGTGCAGTGGGGTAATAAAGTCCCATTTCCTCCAAATTTAATGTATTGGAAAACAATGTTTTCAATAGTAAAGACAATTGAAGAGGTTAAAAATTTCATTCCACTTTAACACACAGCTGTGTTCATTTTGCTGTATTCCCTTCATGTACACGGGTAATCTTAGGGCACATACACATTTGCATTCTGCTGCTTCACTTAGTGTTTGATCATAAAAGCACCACCAGCAAGATATAAATAAATTAGCTTCACGACGAAGTTACTACCATTGGCCAGTAACTTTGTTTGGTTAATGTGATAGGTGTAACTGGTACCTCATTGATGTTCTCGGTAATTTGGTATTCCGAGAGATGTTGACCATGTTCCCCATGTTTGTTTCCGCAATTTTTTTTTTTTTTTTTACTTTCCTTATGTATGAATTGTCTGTTCATGTTTAATTGAGAAAACTACTGAAAAGTGCCTCAAATAAGGCCTGGCAGCCAAGAACAATCTCAACAAATAGGAGTTTGCCACCTCTCTGAGCCTCCTGTTCTCCTCCAGAAGTAGTAAGGTGGCGGGGAAGTTGAACGAGACACTATGCGACAAGGGTCTAGCACCATGCCTGGCATATAGAAAAGGGGGGCTTTTCCAGTATCCTCTGCCCATCTGTCAGGGCTTGTGGTGTTCTAAATTTATTATCCACTGTAACAGTGAGGGTTCCATGAACACATTTGGGGAAAAAGTGAAGACTTTACTTGATGAAAGTAGACACGCTCAGTTTTCCTCATTTGCAAAATGGGGGTGATATACCTACTCACTGAGTTGCAAGAATTAAATGAGCCGGTCCATGTGAAACACTTAACCGTGTGCCTGGCGTGTTGGAAAACATCCAGCCGATATTAGCTTTATTACTTGCTCTGTCACATTTATATCCAAGGAGATTATTATTTTTAATTTGAATAATCTTTGCCAGATTGCTTTCTAAAAATTTAAAGTAGATACCATTTAAATTTAGAAGAATATTCTGTATTTTGAATTGAAACACTTCTTTGCATTTTAAAAGTTTCAAGCCACACATCGTACTGAGCCTGTTCCCAAAGCTCCCATTTAAGAAACAAGGAGAAAACATTGCTAAAATAAGGGCATTTGCATAGTGCCAAGCAGAAATAACTACAATCAGGAAGAAAGCATCTTTTAAAAATTCCTATTTGTTGATGGCAAACATTGCTTTTTTTTTTTTTTTTTTTGCCCTTGTACTTCTATCAACAGACTCTCTTGAGGGAATTTCATTCAACATTATAAAAGAGGTTTACCAGGAACTTGGATTAGCCATGAACGACTTCAAATTGAAGATATATATATATATACATTTTTCATATGTGCGTGAAAGTAAGGAACTCTACAAAGGAGACTTCTCATTTCTTATGACACAGCACATCAATAACACCTCGTGCATCTAAAGTGCTTTACAACCTGTAAGGGATTTTCTTGGACATTTTCTAGTTTGATTCTCATCGTGGGCCACCGCAGAGGCCTAACAGGTCTCACAATCCCATACTGGAGATGGGGACACTGACCCACGAGGCCGTTCTGACTTGGACACGCCACAGCCCCTCACAGAGCCGGGTCTGTCCGTGGGCCCACTGGCTTTGGGTCCACGCTTCTGCTCCTCAGCGCATCGCACCTGGATCCACTAAAACTCACTGGTCTTGGTCAAACGCACCTAAACCAATGGAGAGGTGGAAAGAACAGTTCTGAATCTCGAAACGTAGCTCCCAAGCCATTTCCGAACGGCAAGCCTTGCCAGTAGAGACGAGAGTGGGCTGAGTGCCATTAAGGATGGTAAGACGGCTGTGCTGGCTGGAGCTGCCACTGTGATTCACTTGGCCATGTCACAACGCACACTCCTCACTTCTCAGGGACTTGGAGCTCTCGCAAGTACGCACAGGGTATGTTGGTTACAGATGCTGATATGACAAAGGAACAGTACCCAAATCCATGCCCCCAGGAGGACTTCTGGCAAGTAAGGACTCGCTCCAGCGCGACACCCTTCTTGTGGAGCCAGCGGAAAGGGCGGAGGAAAGGCACCTCGTTGACACTGAGGAGGGACACACTAGGACCACACCCTCTCCCTCAGTAGATGATGTTTATGAGCATTCTTTTGGCCATGTGACGTAGAGTAACCCCGTGAAACTAGCACCGAAGGCTCCAGATGATGTGATAAGATTACTGACAAAAGCTGACTATTTCAGGCAAGGGTAGACAAATAGCCTTGTTAGATACGTATGGTAAACACTGATAATCGCACACGCACAGGTGTGTTCTGTTACAGGCTGAACTCATTCCTTGCCTGGAAGGACACCATCGGTCACTTCCCGGTGTCGCTGCTCCTTTTCTCTTACCGGACACACTGGCTGGGTGGTTACCGTACACGCTGGGTGGGTGGTTACCGTACACACTGGCTGGGCGGGGGCGGGGGGGGTCTGCCCAGACCTCTGCACGAGGGTCAAGAGGCCTGGGTGGGGGATGGGCTCCCACCATGAATAGTCTTGTGGTCTCAGGCAAGGCAGTTGCATATTGAACTCTGCTGCCTTAACAGTAAAATGGAGATAACAGTGTTTATTCTTCTTACACAGTTAGGAGGTACAAAGGTGGCCGTGTGGGAATGAGCATTTACGATTTCAAAGAACCCTTTTTTTTTCTGGAAATTTTTTTGATTTTCTTTTTTAGATTATGAGGATACAGCATGTTGATTGTAATAGGTGAACGGTCCCAAGATATATGAAGAGAGCTCACCATTACTAACTTCCAGTCCTGCCCCCCTGACACATCCAAAGTCTACGCATTTCTGTATATCGCCGCTCATGCAAGTGTGTGCAGACAAACCTACACGGATGCTGGGGTTGTTGTTTCTTCCTTTTCACTGACGTGGAATCATACCAAACATATGGCTCTCTAACTTGCTTTTCCATTTGATGCTTTGATATTCAGAGACTTGGAATGTCTATGATATTCCAAGTCTCTGAATATAAACTTAATTTGGTCTTTTTTTTCCTTAATTCCTTATGAACACACATGTATGTGTATGTGTGTACGCTTGTGTGTGTGCATGTGTGTGAATTGTATACGGAATCATTTAAAAAAACCTTTTCCTCTCCCCCACTACACCTAATGACATTACCCCTTCCCTATATATCCTTCATACTTTCCTCCATGTTCATGTAATCAGAAAATATTTATACCCATATATATTCCTATTAGGATTTTTTCACTATTTGTTTCAAAACTGGATTAGATGCATACTTTTCTTATTCCACTCAATAAAACCTCATGCAAATACTTATAATCTAATTGGTTTGGTGCAGGATTTGTAAGGACTATATATCATTTACGGGGTGGAGGCAGTTTTGTGCTGGTAAGTATTTAACAAGGAGCCCTCTCAGGGAAAGCCCTGAATGGTAGTGTTTGCTGATATCTATGCCAATTTAAGTTACCATTGCATCATTTCACAATGAAATCATTTTATGATGAACTAAATGATAAATCAAATCATGTTTTGTTAGAGTAAAACAAAAACATATGTAGTTGAATGCAAAATTCATATGAAGTTTAAAGGGAAACACATGACATCTAGGAAATTTCCAGCTCGCAGTAGGGGTTGTGTTGGGCTGAACACGAGGCTCCCAGAGCTAGGTTGTATTCTCTACTGCCTCAAAAGTCCTTACGAGAAAGACACGAGAGGCCTGGGGAGACCCCACTCCAGATCAGCCACTATTCAATGACTGATGATTGGGGGCGGGTAGAAAGATCTCAGCTCTCACCCCTCATCAAGATGATTCTGGGTTGTGTGTTTGCTCCCGGGATTAAACTTCATTAGCTGATTGTGGTTGCTGGCTCAAGAAATGCCCTCCTTATAAACTGCCCTCCCTGTCTCAAGCCACCTACTCATCCGCCCCACCATCCCCATCCCCAGGACTAGTGCTAGCACACTGAGAAACAAATTCCTAAAAACTATTAGAATCAATGGGAAAGATTGCTAATGTGGCCAGATACAAAAGTAAAGTGGAATGGAGACACCAAAATCACTAATAGTAGGAGAGCTTTGTTGGATACATAATATAATAAACTTGAATTACTAGAGAAATGAAATGTAAAAATCAAACAGAAAATCCCCAAGACATACAAAATATAAGTCCCAATTTTTATCATTAATGAACAGACATAAAGTTATTCCATCAGATTGCTATAAGAGTTTACTCTCAATTTCTTGTCACGTCCTGGAAACAGTTTGCCGACTGATACCAAGCCACAGACCACGCTTGGAGTACCACATTGCCTTTGTAAATTCCTTTATGAGGGACTAGCTTCAAGGTTAACAAGTAGTGAATACTCATTATTGATATTGTGAGTAAAGGGGGTAGTTAATAGGAGACTGTTTGGGTGTACTAAGACAGTCAGGGGACTCTTTTTTTTTTTAATTCAATTAAATAACATACAGTGTATTATTAGTTTCAAAGGTAGAGTTCAGTGCTTCATCAGTTACACATAACATCCAGTGCTCATTACATCACATGCCCTACTTAATGTCCATCACCCAGTTACCCCATCCTCCCACCTCCCCCTCCAGCAACCTTCAGTTTGTTTCCTATGATTAAGAGTCGCTCATGATTTGTCTTCCTCTCTGACTTCGTCCTGTTTTATTTTTTCCCCGCTTTCCTCTATGCTCCTCTGTTTTGTTTCTTAAATTCTACATATGAGTGAAATCATATGATGTCTTTCTCTGATTGACTTATTTCACTTAGCATAATACCCTCTAGTTCCATCCATGTCATTGCAAATGGCAAGATTTCATTTATTGATGGCTGAGTAGTATTCCATTGTATATGTATATAGATATACCATATCTTCTTTTTCCATTCATCTGTCGATGGACTTCTGGGCTCTTTCCATAGTTCAGCTATTGTGGACTCTTGCAGAGGTCAAAGGGAGCTGCCACAGCTGTGGTTTAAAGAAAACACCAGCAACCTACATTTCACACCTCCCTTCCCCAGGACAGCAGCAGCTGAGCATATAGGGCCCAGCATGAGAGTATCACAGCCCGGCCAGTCCATCTCTGGGGACTCAGAATTCTGCTCCCTGTCATCTGTGGGCAACTTTTCTCTCCTTGGCACTCTTCCTGATTTCCTATAGGGAGAAGGGAGCAACAAAGGGCTGTCTTCTCCTTTGCTCCAGGGAACTGACCCATGGTTTGGAGTCACAGAGGCAACTTACCAGGGAGGTGGTCAGATCCAGATCAGAACTCGCTGACTGCTCCAGCGGCGAGCACACTGTTCCAAGTGCTTGAAGACATCGGTGAACAAAACAAGATCCTTGCCCTCCACGTGCTCACATTCTGGAGGGGAAAGGCACAGTAAGCAATACGCAAAATGAAACAGGGAATTGATGGTTATAGCACTTTATGAACCTACTTAACGCCGCCGAATCGCACACAATTGCTACCACAATAAAAACACATGGATAATTTTTTTTAATAAAAGGAAATGATGTAGTATGTTCAAAGGTGATTGGTGCTATAGAAAAGAATAGGCATGGCAGGGTAAGGCCGATGGGGTGAGGGTGGGGTCTATACACACACGCAGGTGGGGCCACTGTAGGGTTCAATACTGAGTGATCAAGGCAAGCCATTCCTGTGTAATACCCAGCTGCCAGCAAGGCCAGTCACGGGGCAACTTGAGGTTTTCTGCTATTTAGGCCTCAAAGATGGCAGTGAGGATTTCTTAGACCCTTGAAAGCAACTTTTGGGAATGGAGAAAAAAATGGTTTATGGTTTTTTTGCTGCTTCATTTAATATTCAACTTTTTTAGTGTTATAAATTTTTTATTTTTTTATTTTTTATTTTATTTATTTATTTTTTATTTATTTATTTGACAGAGACAGCGAGAGAGGGAACACAAGCAGGGGGAGTGGGAGAGGGAGAAGCAGGCTTCCCGCCGAGCAGGGAGCCTAATGTGGGGCTCGATCCCAGGACCCTGGGACCATGACCTGAGCTGAAGGCAGACGCTTAACGACTGAGCCACCCAGGCGCCCCTAGTGTTATAAATTTTTTAAAAACTCTTTCCTTGGGCTTTGAAATTATGTCTTATAATTCTGCTTTAAAATTAGTAAATTTTAACAATTACCTTCAAAAACCTTTAACAGCTTAGTTAATTA
Source organism: Phoca vitulina (assembly GCF_004348235.1). Lineage (NCBI taxonomy): Eukaryota > Metazoa > Chordata > Mammalia > Carnivora > Phocidae > Phoca > Phoca vitulina. Next base: position 70,865,229 of record NW_022589708.1, read on the forward strand.
AACTCCCTTAAACATTTATAAATAATTCCATTTTATTTTTTTCTTAGTACTCCAAATAAACTTAACAAAACCTTCCCCCAAATTAATTCTTATAAATAAGTTAAACTTCTAAATACGGTTACTTAAATTCTCTTAGGCATTCCAGTGTTGTTTATTAGCTTTATTCTCTTATACTTTTAAGCTTAAAATCTTATAATTTAAATCAATCACTCAAATACATATCAAATTGGAATCACAAGGTAACCACGTTGGCTGTTCCAACACATCAACTTCTCATAAACATGACTGATATTATAAATACCACATATATACAGATTATTCCTAAGCGTATATAAAGAAAAATGAATCTGATTTTTTTCATCATCTCAGTACTTAATCCCGGCCTTCTCTCAGAGTGAACATCACTTACCTGCTAAGGAGATACTTGTCTCTGGCAAGTTGGAGTGTCCATCTCGGGAGACTGAGGTTAGACACTGTTCGGGAGTTTTTGGCCAGGAGACAGAGTGGGACTTATGTCTGAGATCCTGGTGGGGTTCTGTGAGCTTTAACGGGGACTCCGGGCCATACAAGGACTTGTTCACTTAATTCTTCTTCTTGACATGTGTCTCCCACCTCCCACGTGGGTGTGGACGCATCCTTTCACTAATTGGCTGATTTTGTATGTCTTTGGTTCTCTTAGGACATTTTAAAGTGTTCCTGTCTGGCTCTAAAGACCCTTTAAGACTATTAACCTCTCTGCCATGCCTTTATGAGTCTTTTGTAGCCTCTAGTTAAGAGGCCAACTGATTTGGCAAAAGAATGCTGTATTTCTTCCATGTTTCCTGACAGGTCCATGACTCATAGGGTTATTTAAAAAGCATCCAGTTTGTGACTTTATGGTCACAACACTCAAATCATACTGATGACAAGGAAAAAGCTTTATTACTCTTGAGGGATTCTTTCTGTCTTCTAAAAATTACTTAATATTTGAATAGATAATATATGTGCATGTTTAAACATTCAAAATCACAAAAGAGCAAAGAATGAAAAAGAAGTCTCCCTCCCTCCTCTGTCCCCAGCTTTTCTGTGCTCCTTCCCAGAGGCAAACACTTGCTAGTAATTTATGCTTCCTTCTAGAGATATTCTGTGCATTTAAAGGTGCACACAAGGTGCCTCGTTAGTGCAGTAGGTAGCGCGTCAGTCTCATAAAGGTGCACACACAGTATGTTGTATGTGTGTGTACGTATAGTATATATGTGTATACAGTATACATATTATACATATTATATTGGTACATATTATAGTATACATGTGGGAACATACTACACTTATTGCCCTGTATTTTATTGCCTCGTATATCTTGATGATGGACCCACAACAATATAAACAGAGCCACCTTATTCTTCTTAATGACTATAAGTTGCTGTTCCTTTTTCCAAACCAACTCAATGTCAAATTCACTGGGGGCTGCAGTTTGTAGCTCCTCTTGTACACAGGGTGGGCACATACTTGGTTGTGGTCAGTGAGATGTTATCACGAGTTATTTGGGTGGAGCTTCTAGAAAAGTTGTTGCTTTCCAGATAAAAAGGGACCGCCTTTTTGTCTTTCCTCCTTCTTCTTCTTGCCTGGAAAGCAGCTGTGAGGCTTGAGTGCATAGCAGCCATTTTATGAGCATGAGGAAGAAAGCTCATGTTCAGATGGCCAAGCAGAAGAGGAGAAGGTGACTAAGTAGAGCCATCATATCTGCTCCACCAACCTCTGGAGCCACCAACCTCTGGACATACCATCTGGGAAAAGAAACTTCTTATTTGTTGAATCCAGAGTAGACAAATTTCTGCTGCATGTGATAGAATTAATCCTAAATGCTGTGATACTATTTCATTGTCTGGGTATATGATTATTTATTTAATTAGTCTTCTCTAGATTAAAAAAATACTGTACGATAGAAAAACATGTACTGTGTTGTTTTCCATGTGTGAGAGTATAGCTATAGGACAAATTTCTAGAACTAGAACCACTGGGTCAAAGGGTACGTATATTTTAAAGTCTGGTAGATATTGCTAAATATCTCCTCATAGAGTTGTAGCAATTTCTGGAGAATTCTTAATGTGCTGGGGAAAAGTCATCCATATTAACATGTATGGTCAAAAGCTTAACTCTATTTTAGAATTTCTCTTGGTGAAGTAAGTTGCTTTCCTCCTTCGAAAAGCTTCAATAGACCCTATAACCAAGCACAAGATTCACTTACTAATTGATAAGTCTTCATCAAAGAAATGCTGATGATCATGAACTATAAAATCCTTCCCCAGAAATGGGCTTAGGACTGTATATCAGATACAAATAATAATCTGTTTTAGCCAAAGCCCTCATCTCTCCCTTTCTGACATGATAGTCTCTGGATGAAACTAAATAAATATTTTTAAAATATTTTTTAAAGCTGAAATTTGGAGTATCTCTTGGGTATCCAGCACCATGGCTGGATGGTGGATACTGTAGTGGGTTAAATTGTGTTCCCCCAAAAGATATGTTCAAGTCCTAATTCCTGGAACCTTATTTAGAAATAGTCTTTGCAATGGCACCCGGGTGATTCAGTCAGTTAAGCCTCTACCTTTGGTTCAGGTCATGATCCTGGAGTCCTGGGATCGAGCCCCACGTCGGGCTCCCTGCTCAATGGGGAGTCTGCTTCTCCCTCTCCCTCTGCTTCTCATACCCCCCTTTCAAATAAATAAATAAAATCTTGAAAAAAAAAGAAATAGTTTTTACCAATTCAGTCAAGTTCAGATGAGGTCATACTGGATTAGGGTGGACCCAAGCCCAATGACTGACATCTTCATAAGAGAAAAGAGAAAGAGATTTCAACACAGAGACACCGGGAAGAAGGCAACGTGAGGACGGAGGACAAGATGCCGCCACAAACTAGCAAAGCCAAGGATTGCCAGAGCCACCAGAATCTAGGAAGAGGCAAGGAAGGAATCTTCCTTAGATGCTTTAGAGAAGCATGGTCCTGCTCACACCTTGATTTCAGACTTCTGGTTTCCAGAACTGTGAGAGAACAAATTTCTGTTGCTTTGGAACAAATGTCTTATTGCCACTAAGTCTGTGGCAACTTTTTATGGAAGCTCTGGGAAACTAATACAGATACCAGGGTTGAACCCCTTCTAGAAAGTAGAAGAGCCACTCCTCCCTTCATGCCCTTAGTGATGTTCCTGACATATATGTCTATTATTGACCAAGTCGCTTATAGGGACCATGATCTGTTCTCACGTCTATCCTCCCCTCTAGATTGGACTTCTCTAGGGAATAACTATGCCTTATTTATTTCTGTATTTCCAGAGCAGGAGAAAGTGGCTACCACATCGCAGGTGTTCACTAAACGTGGACTCTACCTGTTGATTGATCAATCAGTCATCTGTTTATCATCTAGCTTTAGCAGAGGAGAAGCCTGGTAAAAATGTCAGCGTTGTAGAGAGGTGTCATCACATGGTGTGCACTCACTGACTTGCTGGCAATGATGAGACATGGCTCCTCACTTTCTGCTTCCTGCTGATTGTCCCTGTCACCCAGGACAAACTAGCCACCTTTACCTCCTTCTTCTCTCTGTATTTTGCAGTTGGCTGGACATCAGTTTCTGTCCAGTCTTCTCTACTTGTCTCTATCACCCTTTCTCACTCTAAATACCCTCCCATCACACCTTCCTTCTCTGTGACGCCCTTCTCCTCATTGATCACAATTTCCAGCTCGATGTTGATAATTTCCAGATCCTTATTATGAGCTCAGATGACCTGAGTTCCAGACTCAGCTCTCCACCCCTACTTAAATCTCTACTTGTTTATCTTGGAAGTGCTGGACCAAACCTGTTCAACTTGATCTTGTAGTTTACTCTGTCAACCTGCTCCTCCCCTAAAGATTCCTACCTCAGTAATTGACTCCATGATCTACCCACTTGTTGACACCCCAAAGCCCAAGAGTCAGCCTTTGTTTCTCTTTCTCCCTTACCGCCCACATGTTGGTCATTACCAAGCCTTAACCAGTCAACCTCTTCAATATCCCTAGAATCAATCGACTTTTCTCCACCACCACCACCACCACTGAGTGTAGGCTACTGTGCATACTCACTTGGGCTCCATTAGTCCTGTATTAGACCTCCTAACTGGTCTTCTTTCCTCCAGTCTTACTCCTCTGCCATCCCTTCTCCAGGTTATACCAAGAGTGATTTAGAGATAAAAACCCACCTCAATCTGATCACATCACGACCCTGTTTAAAACTAGAGTAGCCCCAAATATTGAGGTAGTATTCCTTTGTAGTTTACAATACCTTTCGAATTCTGGCACCTGCTTCCAGCTTCTCTGTTGTCCTCTGCTCTCACTGTATTAGGATTGTTTTTAGTTCTTCAAACTTGTTTTCTCTCTTGCCTCCTGAACTTTGCACATACTGCTCCTTCTGTGTGGAATATTCCTCTCCCCATTTCCTGAGTTGCCTGACCCCAATTCAATCTTCCAGGCTCAGTTTATGAGTCCCATTTCCTTAGAGAGGCTTTTCCTAATCGTCCATTCCTCTCAGTCTTCTTCCATTGTGACTTTCCCTTCCTCTTCCTCAGTGCCTCACACCAGTCATTATTAGTTTTAATATCTATATTTCTTTCTAAACTGCAAACCTACATAAGGATAGGGAAAGGATAGGGACACACTGTGTTTCCAGAATCTAGCATAGTTCCCCCCCTCCACCCCGCCAATAATAGATGCTCAAGAAATATTTGTCTAACAACTGAAGAATGAAAGAATGAGTCTCCAGGGTATATAGCAGATGCTCAATAAGAATTCGTTGAATTAATGAATGTAAATAAGTTTTCATATATTTCATTTGCAATCACCTTACTTCAAACCTTTATGAGCTCAAAATTGGATTTTTGCAGTGGTACCCTTACTGGTGCCTGGTGCCTCTGCCTCAGCCTGCACTGCGTAACACATCCAGATTCTCTATCACTGAGCACAACTTCCATCAGGTAATGAAGAAGAAAGTTCATTCACAGCTCCTCAATAAATGCAGAGCAAAGCCTAACTCCAAGGCTATGTCAAGTCCTACAGCATGTTTACCTTAGATTCTCCAGATGTTTGTGTTCTAGTTATGGAGTGAGCTAATAGGCTTCTGCAGGCTAGCATGGTGCCTAACCAGCATTGTTTGGTGAACTGCCTCCCTGATCCCTAGCACCCTATTTACAAATCAACGGAGACCCAGCCTGTGATTAGGTTGAGGGCTGCTTAGTTTGAACTACTTTGGTTGTTCCTGGAGGTCATCACTGGCACATTCCCAGTCAACAAAAATGGGCAGGTGGGATTTCGAGAATCCTAAATTAGTGGTAGTGCTTGGGAGGGCTTAAAAGAGTAAGATGCTATGTTTGGCATATATTTGAAGGGTCAACTCTCATGAAGCTTTCAAACTTTAAGTGAGATGATTATGTATTTGTCTGTTACTTTTTTAAAAATTAGAAAGCCGGTCATCCTTGGGCTCAGGAATACCTCAATCCAGCCCTTCTTGATTTGCAAGACGCTGTCTCTGTAGCCCTTGTGGTGTTAACTTGCTGAGTCAGCTTATTGAGGTGGGAAGAGGCCTGGCTAGGGGTTCTCTTTGGTTCTGGGTGTAAGGTTGGCCTGGGTGTGGACCATGGCCCCACACACCAGTCTGTGTTCTTCCTCTACCAGGACACACCCACATGGCAGCGCACTGGGGAGATCCAAGTAAATGGTAAAGCTGGAGACTATCTTTAGCTCCCAAGTCTTTCTTTTCTTCCCTCTTACCTTCAGGCACCCACCACCCGTGCTATCTCCAGCCCCTTCTCCATCAAAGAAGGAAGTCATATGATGCAGTCCTGCATCTCTGAGAAGCAGGATAGGGCTGTGCATAAAAGGAGAGTTCTGGAGTCAGTCAACCCCAGACTGATTTTCATCTCAGTTATACCATTTCATTCACTGTGAACTTTGGGCAACTTATTTAACTTCTTTAAGCCTCAGTGTTCTCATCTCTACAACACAGATCACATTTGTTTTCATAGCTGTTTTGGGGATTCAGTGCGATGATCGAGGAAAGCATCCGTCTGGGATGTAGTGAGTGCCCATTCAGCATCTTCAGCTTCGTTGTTAATTCTGTTGTAGGAGGGCATTACTGTTGCTGGAGCCATGCGTAAGGTGTAGGTGGTTTGAAGAGAGGTATCTTCGGGGAGGGTTCCTCTCTGTGGTTAGCCAGTAGGGCCCTCCTCTATTACATAAGAACTGCTCCCGGGAGTCACTGGGACCTGTGAGACAGACACATGACTGGCTTGTCCAGGGGTACACTGGACCTGGAGCCACACCCCGCACCCCAGCCCTGTCCTAGGATGGATATCCCTGACTCATTATCTATCTGTTGAAGGCCACCTTCTCTATCTGTCATCCTGCTCCTTTTCCCCCTGTATCCTCAAATGATGGATGCTTGAAATTCAGGATTCATCTTCACTATGCCTTGTGCTACTATCCATGGTCTGGCTGTCCCCAGCCTAAGTGCTACTGTGACCATATTAGTAACCCCATCCCAAGCCACACACACACACACACACACACACACACACACACACACACACAGACTTATGGCCAAGGTTTCCATCACCTCAGGCCTGGGGAGATAAATATAAATGCTCTGAGGTGCTCCAAGATGGCCGGGGAATGAGCATCAGAACTCTAGAGCACAGTTAAGGGACCTGGCCATAAATGCCCAGAGTCAATGGGAGAGGTTCTGGAAGCTTCACCCCAGAGCAGAAGCTGAGCATTCAGAGTCTGAAACTACTGGCAACATAACAAGGGAAAGGAAGGTTGGACACTTTGTGGGGATGACCTAATTCTCTTTTGTGGAGAACGCTCAGGGTTGCTTGTAAAAAATTCTTGCCGATGGCATCATAAAGACATCACCTCGCACCTGACACTTCACACCTGACACCTGACAACAGATGTCTGACTGGGTTCCTTTTCACCCCCTAAGTTGGACCAACATTGGAAGTCACAGTCAGGTTTATTATTAATAGTAATAGCATACACTGTTTCTATTTATTGAGCACCAACTATGTGCGGGGAAGTGTGTTAAGCACATTCATTAAATGCATTATCTCCTTTAATCCTCACAACAAACCAGTAACTTAGCTACTACTATTACCTCCATTTTACAGGTGAGGAAATGGGGGCTCAGCGAGCTTATGTAGCTTAAAGTTAATTAAGGTCACCGAGTTAGTTAGCTAGTTAGCTAACCTATGGGTTATGGGTTAACCTATGGGTTATAGCTCATGGCAAGCCCAAGCTTGAGATCACTGTACATATTGCTTTCTGACCACTACTCCAGTCGCTGCTTGCTGGTGATGTTGCAACAGAACAGAAACTTTTGGACCTCAGACGCCTCTCTAAGATGTTCACTCCTACTGCTCTTTGTGTTCCCTTCCTGCGTGACTTGTTTGGTTACAGTCTCTGCTCTCCACTCTACTGGTCACCTGGGGCAGGTCCTGACTTGCCTTGTCCTGGTGTCCAACTGGACCTCTCTTAGCTGGCTGAGTCCTGCATCCAACACCTTTGCACCCGTGCTCACCTGCTCAAAGTATGCCCATTTCTACTTCTGGTCCCTGTCCTAGCTGCATCCCTGTCCTGGGTTTCTTCTCTAGGCTCCTGGTCAACCCAAACTGCCCTCTCCCCTCTCTATCGTCCTTGAGGGCCCTGATCATGATGTGTCCATTCCCTGCCAGAGTGGCACCTCTCTCTCAGCCCAGGCCTCGAAGATGTGCTCTTCTGATGAAGTAAGTTCTCTGCCCCACGCAGACAGGGCCACGGAGAGAGAGTGGGGGATGTGGGACCCAGTCTGCAGTGTTCATCTATTCCTTTAGCTTTTGTTTATTTATGAGAGAGCATATTATAATAGGGAGCATGGGGAGCATCATGTTTGATCACAAACACACAAGAAAAATCATAAACACTTGTAGAAGGTCAATTCCATATTTCTTAGTACACCTATCACTTTTATAAATTGAATTTCTGCCTAATTTTCACCTAGTGCAATGAAAAGTTTGTCCTTGAGTAAAAGAGCATGTTAGTCTTGTTAGATTAATTTTAATTTTTTTTATGTGCAACCCTAATCTCTACCTTATATAACCTCATGCTTCCTGGATACATATTGATTAGCCATATTTATTTGGCCACAGCTAAAACTAACTAGGTAATGTTGGTCTACACTAACACATCTGTGCTTTTCTGGGGCTGTTTCCAGAAGGAGTTCATGGCCCTGAGGGTGAGTGAGAGGAAAAAGGATTTCTCTACCTTCTCTACAACCTAGAAAAAACATGCAGAAGTGAAAATGGAATAGAGAGGACAGCTCACCCCAGCAACATGTGGACGGGAACTATTTTGTGGGTGACTCTGGCCCATGCTTCTACCTTTAAGGGAAGAAACCCTTTGTGAGTCTATATTATGATTGCTGTTGACCCATTAGTCAGGTTTAAATTACTTAATTTCATTTGTTAGTGCAGATTTTTCTTTAAGAAACGACAGAAGCAATCCAGTTCAGTGTTTTATTTCTGGATGAGGAATCAGCCTGCAGAGAGGGCCACTGTTTAGCACAGAGGGAAGCCACCCAACCACCGAGTCATTCCTGAAGACATGAGCAGACACTGGCCAGGCCTGCCCTCTGACGAGGGGATGCTGAATTTGCTGCAAGCCCTGGAAAGGAAGGGGTCTGCCTTGGTGATATGCTGGGGAATAAGCAACCCTGCAGAGTGAGGAAGGGGAAAGGGACCTCACCATACGCAGAGCGAAAGGGGGCCCAAGATGGCTCATTTCACTTAATGTCTGTCTAATCAAGCCTCGGGCATGTTTTCCAAGGTGCTTGCATGTGTAGCCTTAAGGTATGCTTCACTCAGCTCACACTTTAGATGTTGATAATAAATGATACACTGATCTTTTAATCATCTTTTATCCTGGGTAGTGGTCCTTTGAGAAAATGAAAGATTACAGATGTGTGAGAGAGAAACTGTACACCGTCCTCAAATATCTATTTATTATTTTTCAACTCTGGTCAAATTTCTAAACTAGAAGGGAGGCAGATGGCTTCCTGAAAATAAAAATAGATTTTATCCCCTGAAGTTTTGCAGCCTGTGTGAGGGGAAGTAGCTGAATCTACTATTTGAAAGATTCTCTCTGAAGATACACATGTGGTTTTTATGTTGCATATTGCAGTGAGACAGACAACTAGACATCTGTGAAAATGAGTGGTAGGGAGGCACAGATGCTCCAGAGAACAGACTCCTGGGTTGGGGTTTATTGCCATTTCCATGGTGGGCCTCTGGAAGAATAACAAGATTGTGGGAAGGATCAAGAATGTTGGACCCAGGGGTTCCTGTGTGGCTCAAGTTGGTTAAGTGTCTGACTCTTGATTTCAGCTCAGATCATGATCTCAGGGTTGTGAGATCGAGCCCCACATTGGGCTCTGTGCTGGGCATGAAGCCTGCTTAAGATTCTGTCTCTCCCTCTGCCTCTGCCACCCTCCCTCCCTTCCGGCTTACACTCTCAGTCTCAAAAAAAAAAAAAAAAAAAAATGTTGGACCCAGATAATTTCGGGGTTGAATCTTGGTCTAGCAATAGTGTGGCCTTTAGCAGTTTGCTTTATGTCTCTGAGCCTCAGTGTCCTCACCAGCAAAATGAGCTGCTGTGAAGATTAAATGAAATAGCATGTATTAGTGACCCCCTGCTGTGTAACAAATTACCCTCAAATGTAGTAGTAACTTACAACAACAACGTGTATCACCTCCCAGTTTCTATAGGTCAGAGGACACAGCTTATTAGCTGGGTCCTTTAACTGAGGGTCTCATAAGACAACAATCCAGATGTCAGCCAGGCTGCAGTCATCTCAGGTCTCAATGGAAGAAGGATTTGCTTCCAAGCTCATTCTTGTGGCTCTTGGCAGGCTTCAGTTTCTCATGGAATGTTGGACTGAGGCCTCAGGTCTTCATGCCCTGTTGGCTATCCCTTAGTTCCTTGCTCTGTGGACCTCTCCAGGGGGGCAGCTCACAACACAGATGCTTGCTTCGTCAGAACAAGTCAAGGAGAACAGGCAGAGTGAGAAACAAGGAAATCTCAGTTGTTTATAACCTAGTCTTGGAAGTCTTAGTATGACAACCTAGTATGTCAATCCCATCATTTGTACTGTATTCTATTTGTTAAAAATCTTGGCACAAGATCCAGCCCACCTATAAAGAGAGGGGATTGTGCAAGGTGTGGATCCCAGAAGACAGAGATCATTGGGAGCCATTTGAGAAGCAGCCTACCACATGTTGCATACATCAAGTGCTTATCATTGCTTCACATAGATGGTGCTTAATAAATGTAGCAGCCTTCTTCCTCAAGCTGACATAGACATGTAGAGCTTTGCAATGACAACACTACTTGGATAAGGTATAGTCTACGGTCCTTGGGAATCTTCCACAAGCCATCCAGAGCTGCAGAGATTTTTCAATCTCTCCCAAGGTGGATCTCCCTCCCCACAACGTGGGTCTCTGTGGGAGGTGTGTGCCCAGAGGCTAACAGGTCCTCATTGAGTAGCTCCTGCTGGAGCCCAAGGAGGCCAGAGAAGACTTCCTCCAAGTACTTCCTGAGCTCCTACTATGTGCCAGGAGGCAGCAAGGGGCAAGAAAGCCTGGAGGCCAAGCTCACATGGAACTTGCATTTTAGTGAGGGCAGATAGACAGCAAGCAGAATAAATGAGGACAATGCATTATGCTAAATGGGAAAAATCATGTCTTACAAGTCCACCAAAACCTCCAGTCAATTTCCTGCCATGTAATCCAAACACAGGTAACACCTAGAGAGTACATGATTATGAATGCTTAAACCATTGCTTCCTGATCTCTAATCAATTAATAAGGTTGTTAACAGTCACCCTGTGTGCTGGAACACATACAGTTTCATGCCATATCATAAGCATTACCTTTAAGGTGGGTGGTAGCAAATAAATAAGGCAAATATCATCAATTAACAATTTTCGGGTAAAAATGAAGATAAAATTTATAGTAAATTTTTATTTTTATATCAAAAACACAAAGCAACTTCCTGAAATGAATCATCGTTATTCACCAAGGGAAGATTTTTGAAGCTGGAGGGGTGGGGAAATGTTGAGATGTACGGCCCTTTGCTCTCACTTGGAACACTTTTCAAAACATCTACATACGCATCTGACATTTTACTTACTGTATTGGATTGTAACTCAAGATTCTCCTGTAAATCATTTTATTAAAGATGTCACATTGAGCCAGTGGGATATAAGTATGCATTTTTCCTATACAAACGTCAGCTGAAGAAAATATTGCTTTGAGAGATGTGCATATTCTTTGAAGTTTAAGTATTAAAAACCAGAGGGATCCTACTGTTAGAATATTAACTTGGAGGGGATGTCCTGAGGGGGAAGTGGGGTGATATGCTAAGAAGAAAAATAAAGCAAGGAAGAGGGTGGTGAATTGCAATTTGAAATAATGTGGCTAGCAACAAGGGTGGTATTTGAATAGAGTCCTAAGGAGAAGAACGAGCAAGATATGTGGATGGCAAGGCGAGGAGTGCCCTGGGCAGAGGGAATGGCTAATGCAAAGTCCCTGAGGCAGTGTTCTGGCATGTTCTAGGGAGAGCAAGGAAGCCTTCATGACTCCCTTGTCAGCTCAGTGGAGCAGTGTTGGACGGTGGAGGAGCCGAGGTTCCTGAAATAAAGAGGACTGGTGGAGGAGGCCCCCAAAGAATTTTAACTCTGAGTGGGATGGGAAGCCATTACAGGCTTTGAACTGTTACCAACCTGAACATAATTGTAGATCTTTGAGGAGGGGGACTGGCTTTCTGCGTCTGTGTCCCCAACCAATTAAGTTGTGGCTGCGACATCTGCCCCACTGAGCCAACATCTGTGGGAGGAAGCAGTGGGCAGAGCAGAAGGGCATGAAATAAGCACAATGAGGCTGAGAAACAGAGCAGCAATGGAACTGGCCCTGACCTGGCTCAGCAACCCATCTGAGGTACAGAATGCCAGGGATGGGAATGGGGAGGAGCACTCTTAGGGAGGGATGGGCATCAGTGTTTGTTGTCCCAGAGAGGAGCCCGTGGCAATTGATGGACAGATATTTTAGAGGTGCTAAGAGGGCACCCCTTTCTTTATTTCCCCAATATGGTCCCCCCACTCCACCCCCACCGTGGTTTGGGAACCATCACCTCACACCTTTCTGGATCATAACGTTGCCTGTGGTGTCCCCACACAAATGGGCATTTGGGGTAAGTTAAATAAGGGTAGGTTTTCGTGGGGCACCTACCATGACCAGGTATAATGCTCATTGTTTTACATACATGGGCTCATCTAGTCAACTCAACAACCCTATGAAGTCATTATTCTATCCCCGTTTTATAGATAAGAAAACTGAGGCTCAAGGGGTAGGTAATTTACTCAGAGTCACAGAGCTAGTAAGTTTTCTGAATGGGATTCACATCCTGGACCATCTGATGCCAAAGTCAACGTTCTTCACACTAATGTGTCTAGACTGATAGGTGACCAACATCCACCATGAATATCATGACTGTTTTGTGGGATTAGACAAGGTAAAGATCTGGGCTTTAAATGGTCAGGTATCTTCTCCTTGACAGGCAGGTCCATGTAGAAAGCTCCAAGGCAGAGCGTGAGCTAATGTTTGGCAGGGCAGGTCTTGGGGGGTCTAAGAATAGGGGGTGAGTGGTGGGTTGCAGCTGGAAATGGGGGTGGGGAATGCAATGTTTCCTGTCCTATTCGGAGACCAGGGCCAGACCACCCTTTTTCCCCACTGGGTGGTCCACACCCTTTGTGTTATGTGTCCAATATATTTAGTTTGGTAATCATTTACATTAATGATGTAGAGATTCTCTAAATGAATCCAGCCCTCCAACGCTCACACATTTCAGTAAAGATCTATAGCTTGGGAGTTATTGCTGAAGAAAAGCCATTTTACAAGATATGGTTCCATTAGCAGATGTAAAAGGAAATGAGACAGAAGAGAGGGCTGGACATTCTTCCTTTCCCCCTCTTTTCACAATGACAGGGTGATTCCAAATAAATGTGGACTTTAAAATCACAACTGGTTTTTCTTCCTGTGCTGAAGTATGGGAAAATCTTTAATTTTTACCAGTCCTGGGGGCTGGAGGTATGAAACTTTGCTAAATAGGATGCACCCACCAAGCACATTTTATTAGCTCTTCTATCTGACGGTGCTTCCAATTTTTAAAACAGTTGCTTTAAAACGCCTCTGGGGACATGCACAGCAATCTCAGTTAATCTCATAATGATAAAAACCAGCAACTAAAGTGCCACTGTAACAACAAGGACCAACACATGGACTTGAAGATGGATTGTAAGGAGGATTTCCTGACAAGGAGTGTTAAGGATTCACCTTCGACTCCCTTTCCTTCCTTAGCAAGCAGAAGGAGGATCATCTTTCTTGTCGGGCTTTGCTGAGCTTGCCTGGAGGCAGAGATAGATGAGGTAACCTCCCAGCATCCTTTCCCATCCGGTGAGTCTGAAAACATCCCTGGTGACCTATGCCAATGGGAATTGCCTTATCCATTCTGGGCTGACTGAGTGAAAATTTAGCGAAGTTCATTCAACAAACGTTCGCCAGGCAGCCCCCATTTTCCCAGCCCAGGGAAGTTTTGGAGAGGGAAAAGATGAAGAATGGGCCATTGACCTCTGCCCTCAAAGAACTGAATCGAATGGGAGACAGAGGGATGCTCATGGGAACCTGAGGCCAAATGAAATAGGTTGTAAGTTAGAAGTAGCCCCCCAGTGTGCAGGGGGTTTATTAGAAGAAATAATTTATGACAGCTCAGTGATGGAGAAGGCCTTCCAGAAGAGGTAGCAACTGAGATCATTTTTTAAAGATGAATGGGAATTCGATAACTGGAGAAGGGGTAAAGGGCCCAAAGCTGAGGAAACAGCATGAGCACGAGATCGTGGTGTGGCCCTTGTGGGTTTCTTTAGGTTCCTTCTGGAACCACAGTGGAGCAAGGAGAGATGTGGAAGGAAGAAGGAGCTGGGAGAGAGAGAGAGAGAGAGAGAGAGAGCTGGAACACAAGCAGCCTTGCAGGTCACACTCAAGAACTTTGCTTTTACTCTGGGGATGATGGTGAGGTTTTGGAAGGAGGGAATGAGCTAAGCTTTAGGAAAGAAGCCCCAGTGATGGTGTGAAATTAAAAAGAATAACTAAAGAGAAAAAAACTTGAGGGCATATTACACTTTGTCCACAAGGTCAAAGAAATCTTACCCTATCAATCCAAGTCAGAAAGAGTTCCAGCATGGGAAACTCCTCACTTAGATTTCAAATGCCGGATCATCACTGTGGTCTTTTGATAGTCCGGGAAGCAGGGTATTCACTGGAATTTTCTAAGGAGGTTCCATTCATAAGTGCTCATGTGACAGTATTGAAAACAGAGGTCTGACTTGGAGGCCCAGAGATGGTGAAATACCTCTGCACGGTTTGGCTCCCCCCCCGGTTTTGTTTTATATCCATGGACTCCACGAGCACCTTTGCTATTATGGGAAAGTCATGCTTGGCAGAAGCTGCCTGTGGCAGAGCAGAAAGAAGACTAAGTTTCGTGGGGTGGGGTGGGGTTGTCTGTACAATACTGGTCAGGTACAAATACACCTCCATCATTTCCATGAGCAATGGTCTTTGTCTCGTTGGTTTTTATACCCACTGAGTCCTGTCTACAAGACCATTGGAGCACATTTCATTTCACTTCTTTATTACTATTATTTTTTAAATTTAGTTTGTACTCCACTTCCTTGGTCATTATGCACAAATGGCACTTTGCGGTGTTGAGTTGAATATGGTTTGCCCGTACTCGCTCTGGGCACCAGCTTTTGGGTGGCTGGTATTGGAAGAGAGGAAACTTCTTCTCTCATCTCAGGGGGATATCTCCTCCCTCTAGTGTTCAGGAGTGCCAGGGCTGGGATGGACATAGGAACAGGGTCAAAATGACCCTCTCAGCCCACCTCCCATCAATTCACATTTTCATGGATTTATTCACCAAATACTTACTGAGCATCCACCGTATCAGGCACTGCAACAGATACTCAGAGAGTGGAAGACAACCAGGCATGCTCCCTGCCCTCGAAGAAGAAGTTCTGTTTTAACAAATAATTCAGGCGTGGCTAGTGGGTATGGAAGGGAGAGGACAGAAGCTGCAGTGGGGGGTGGGGGCTGGGGTGGGCACCGCTCAGGGAAGGGCTAGGAGTTTGCCATGTGAAGTGAGGGGCTGGAGAAGGGAGGTGCAAAGACAAGCAAAGACAAGCATCTGTAGGTGATAGAAAGTGGGGTGCTGAGGACCTGAAAGAAATCTGGGGGATGGGGAAGTAGGGTGAGCAGGGACTGTAGAGAGTGACGTGCAGAGGAGGTTGCGAGGCAGGCAGGTATGTAATCGTGGACTTCGCTATTGATATTAGTAATGGTATAGCACAACTCAGAGCAAGTTCCTTAGCCTCTCCAGCTTCCGTTTCCTCTCTGTATGATGAGATTAGGGTAATAGACCCGGGCAGACTGATAGAACAATGACATATGCAGAATTCTTTGTAAGCAATAAATGACTATGAATAATAGCCAATCATAAAGCACATGGAGTTTGGTAACTCCCAGTTATATAAGCTACATCTCTCACTATATACCATAGAAAACATCCTGGGACGCTTGGGTGGCTCAGTCAGTTGAGCATCTGCCTTCAGCTCAGGTCATGATCCCAGGGTCCTGGGATTGAGTCCCGCATCGGGCTCCCTGCTCAGTGAGGGGCCTGCTTCTTCCTCTGCCTGCCACCCCCCCTGCTTGTGCTCTCTCTCTGACAAATAAATAAATGAAATCTTAAAAAAAAAAGAAAACATCCTAACACACACCCGAACACAGAGCCTGACATTCCATAAATGTTGGTTGCACTGACTTTGAAAGAGCAATTGTTGAGGTCATTTGCCAGACTGCAGGAGGGGGTGGCAGGCGAGGGGGACCCTCCTAGGGAGTTGCATTCTGCGGGGGCAGGACCACAAGATAGTCTGGTCTTAGAAGTCATCATAGATCAGACCAGCAATGCTCCGACTTCATAATGAGTCTGTAATTCAGATGAAATAAAGTTTCTAAATGGACTCATTCTAACCCAATTTATTTCACTTTGGTACCTTTTAAACTCAATTTTATACACACAACTCACTACCTGGCAAGGAAACTATTTACAAATCTTATTGCCCATACTAGATTTCTGTTCCCATAGATAGTACAAGAAGAAAACACAAACCCTGAGCATAGAATATTCATAAATATCTGAGACAGTTTGTCATTACATTGACCAAAAGAGAACCCTTGTGAGCAATATATAAATGAATCATTAACAATCTGTTTGTATTTCTCTTCATTTGTTTAAAGTGTACGGAAATTACATATACGTTAAAGAAAAGTATTGAAAACTGGCGAAAGCTATTTTAAAAGATTTGAAACAAAGCATAATTTAAAATGCTCAGAAGATATAAACTTCATCTGGAGGAAGATTAAACAGAAATATCTTCTTATTTCAACTCTTGTTGTTGAAAATGCTCCTAAATTGTTTATTTATTCCACTTTCCTGCCTCAGTGAGGAAAGAATTCTGAGTGTCTTCTAAACTTCCTTTGACAACCAAGGGTCTTGTCTCAGCTCTGGCAGCATAAACACATGAATATGACAATGTCACCACAGAGTTACAGACAATCAAACGGAGAAGGGGGCAAGAGTGAATCTCATAATCTCCTGTTTGACCCAAAGTAAAAGAGAATTTTAAAGAGGCACAGTGACTTAAATGTGATCTAGCTGGAGCCAGAACCCAGATTTCTCTCCTCTCATCCTGGCTTATGGTTCATGTCTGTGAGGCTGGAGATAGAACCATCCAGGAATTTAACCCTAGAAGGAGAATTTTTTTCAAAGATTTTTTTTATTTAATTATTTGACAGACAGAGAGAGAGAGTACAAGCAGGGGGAGCAGCAGAGGGAGAGGGAGAAGCGGGCTCTCCGCTGAGCAGGGAGCCCGACGCGGGGCTCGATCCCAGGACCTTGGGATGATGACCTGAGCCAAAGGCAGACGCTTAACAGACTGAGCCATCCAGGCACCCCAGAAGGAGAATTTTTATTACATTTTTATCCCCCTGTGTGTGTGTGTGTAAGTTTCATCTTGGGTCTTGGGTCCTAGAATATAGCTTTTCAAAATATGGTGACTTGAAGGTTCTGAGTTATGTTCCTGTTAATTACAGTTTTATTATAAATATATTTTACTATAAATTGTTAATATGAAATGTGTAGATAATATTGCTTCTCTTTAAAGGTTGAGATGATAGAAACTAAATAAACAAAACAATGCCCAAACCTCCTAGACAGCTTTGAGTTTATGTGACAGAGATATATGGGGCCAAAGTATGTGGAATTTGAAGTAAAGATGATTTAAAAAAAAAGACAAATCAGGATGTGAGGATGATCTGGCTGTGACATCTGTCACCCCATTGATCGCCAGGGTTGATTTGGCTGATCTGGCTGGCTAGGCGGGTATGCCTTCCCTCCATCAGCGCTCCACGTGCGTCCCTCCAGAAGCTGCATGCTCAGTTGAAGAGGACAGCCTTCCCCAAGAGAGGAGGACCGTTCTTCGGTCAAGGGTATACCAGTAGCTCCTGCGCTCCCCTGCTAGATCCTCCACACAAGCTCTCAAGGTCCATTTGTAGGAGAACGTAGGGTAAGCTTGACAGCTTCCAAGACTCCAGACACAACTGATTGAGGCGCTACATGGGGCAGTCTGCCTTAAAAAAAAAAGACAAACAAATGTTCTTTTTTTTAAATAAAGATTTTATTTATTTATTTGAGAGAGAGGGAGAGAGAATACGAGCAGGAGGAGGCACAGAGGGAGAGGGAGAAGCAGACTCCCCAGTGAGCAGGGAGTCTGACGCGGGACTCAATCCCAGGACCCCGGGATCATGACCTGAGCCAAAGGCAGACACTTAACCAATTGAGCCACCCAGGTGCCCCCAAATCACTTTTCTTTTAACCCTTAGATGACATAAGAAAAAGTTGTTGCTCCCCACAAGGCAGCTTCATCTTTCCGTCAATCCTATATGCCAGCACTGGGTGTGATGCACAAACAATGAATCATGGAACACTACATCAAAAACTAATGATGTAATGTATGGTGATTAACATAACATAATAATAAAAAAATAAATAAATAAATAAAATAAAATCCTATATGCCAGGCACTGTTTGAAGAGCTTTGCACACAGTAAGCCCTTTAGTCCAAGAAAGTCTACAACTTGTAGTTTACCCTGTGTGCGGTGGTAGGAGGCTCACTGGGGGACTCCTTCTGGCCATTGCACGTGAGGTTTCAACACCATGAGGGGGGCTGAAATGTCCTCTAGCCCCCATGTGAGGCAGGGAGGCCCACCGGTCTAGGTGGGAGGTAGACTCTTGGTGGTGGGAGAAGGAACATTGTACTGAATCTCACTATAATTTTATTTTACTTTAGAAATTATTTATTTTAATTGTGGCAAAATAGACATAACATAAAATTTACCATCATAACCATTTTTAAGTGTACAGCTCAGTAGTGTTAAGTACCCTCACATTGTTGTGCAACCAATCTCCAGAACGTGTTCATCTTCCAAAACTGAAACCAGAACCACGAAACAACTCCCCATCCCCTGCTCCCCCACAGCCCTTGGCAAAAACCATTCTTCTTTCTGCCTCTAGAAATATGACTATGCTCGGGATCTCATGTAGTAGGATCCTACACTGGCATACGTCTGGCTTATTTCGATTAGTATAATGCCCTCAAGTTTCACCCACATTGTCCCACGTGTCAGAATGACCTTCCTTTTAAAGACTGAGCATTATTCCATTGTGTGTGTGTACAACATTTTGTTTATCCATCATCTGTTGATTCACACTTGTGTTGCTTCCATCTTTTGACTATTGTGAATTCAACCTTACAGTGTTAATTGCTTTCTAAAACTGAGGGATCTTTGTGGGGAGGGGCGGTGAAGGTAAACGCCACTTTGGACCTCCACTGACTCTATATGTATGATTAACAAGAGAGAGATCTAGATCTAACTTCAGAAAACATGACACTTGTTCTACTGTGCCTTTTCAAAGAGCTATTTTGCTCTGACACTGATTGCTATCGTCACAAGCTGGACACTGACCACTTCTCGAGGGCACCAGGTCCATCCTCAAATAAGGATACACATAGGAACAGCATAAAGACTGACTTTGTGAAGTCTCAGAACCTCACCATCCTTTTTTTATCATGACAAGATTTTAGGGTAGAATTAGAGCAGAAGGAGTCTTTGCACAGCCTGAGGATCTGGATACGAACTGGAGGCCTTAATCTTAACCCCCAGATCCACCCCCCTCAAGCCACTGCACAGCCAAGAGCAGGTGCTTGCCCATTCATTCCCTGGAAGGCAAGAATTCCTCACTACCATCTGTGCCCCTGATTGGGTGATGCAGTCTTCCTTCATCCACTCATTCATTTGTTTAACAGTTATCCGTCGACTGCCCCTGATGTTTGAGGTACAGTATCATTGCTCCTGGAGAAGTGTCCTTACCGTGGTGCTAACTGTACCAGACACCAGCATCGTTCGCACTTGGCCTCTAAAGGGTGGTGAGCCTGCAGGGCCTGCAGCCTTATGTGAGCCCTGGGCTCCAAGCCGGGAACCCCAAGCAAAGATTCAATATAGTCTAGTCAAACGTATCCTTGCATATCTTTCAGGAAGGATCCCTGGGGAAACTGAGCACCCACCCATTGACGGACATCACAGCCTACTTTTCCTCCATTGTTGGAATGGATTGTGTGTCCTTCAGCCACACTTTAAATGCTTCTTTACTTTTTTTTTTTTTTAAAGATATACTAAACAAAAGTAGTACAGGAAGGTATTGTTCAGTGGATTCTCTATTCCCAGTAAAACCATACTGAATAAAAGATTTGTTTTCAAAAACAGGAGAATACGTGAATCATTATGTATTGGCTGTGGAGCCAGAATGCCCGAGTACGAACACCATCTCTGATGCTTCCTAGCTGTGTGATCTGGGGCAAGTTACTTACCCTTTCTGAGTCTCAGAGAGTTTTAGTCTGAAAATATAGATGGCAGTAGTATCCAGATCGTGGCTGCTGAGGAAGAAATGAGTTAAAACATGCAGAGCATTTAGAATAGTGCCTGGCGAATCAATCAATCGATTGATAAATGGGTTAAGACACTGTCACAAAGAAAGATCTTTATTATGATGTGTATTATTTAGGGAGATAATGAAATTATCTTCCTTGAATATATCTGTAATAGGATTGGCTCCCAGCTGTCCAGCTCAATATAGATGAGATTCTTCTTGAGAAGATAATATCATAAGACCCACAGAGGTCACGAGAAGAGGGGTCCCCAAAGGGTAGGGAATGTGTAAAAAAAGAATGGCTTCCCAGCCTGCTACTGTGAATCTAAATGCTCCCAAGACTCAGGTGGAGCTGATGGTAGCCTCTGATCAAGAAAGAGCTTTTAAAGCATCAAGACAAAACCGATCATTTGACAGAGTCTAATACACTGTGACCACCATTCATTATCTTTGTTACCCATGGGGTTGTCTTCACGCATAACAAACCACCCCCCAGTGATGTCAGCCGGGAATCTGGTGAAGGGGACGGAGCAGCACGCAGTGGGCACACAGGGGACAGCACGGCCTTATGGGTGGCTGTGGAGGCTGAGGACATGAGGCAGTGGGGGGATGAGACCCAATTTATCGCAGAAGTTCACTCCCCTTCCTACAGAGTAAGAGCCTGTTACTCTCTGGCATAATGGCCAAATAATGTCCCTATCTCCACCTGCTCTGGTGGTGACAGAATTTGTTCCATAATTGCCTTGACACGTGCAATTCTTTTCTAGGCAATAATGCAAAAAGAATTACCCAAAGGGGATCCTGGCTCAAAAAGTGTCTCTGCTCCTGGACAGGAAGTAGGGAGGACACGCCTGAAAAATTTTCGTGTCGTGAATGGGACTCATTCATTCTTAAAATCCGCACTCTCTTTGAGTAGGCTATGCACCACAGCTATTAGAGAGGGAAATGGTAGCTGGGCATATCAGATTCAACAGCCATCTTTCTCTTCTCTAACCTCATAACCAATGGGCCACTCTCCCTCTGCCTCCTTCTCTCTTGTTCTACCTACACAAGGGGAACCACTCCTCTTCAGTTGCCTTTTCCTTCCCGCTCGGCATTCCAGAGAAATGCAGTGTGGCCTCTATCTGCCAGGAAGCTTGAGGATGTTTCCAGTGCTGCTGTTCCTGAGGCTTGAATGAGATGCTCCCGAGGCAAAATGACGCCTTCGCTGCCATGTGGTTTGGTCATGTGACAGGCCAGAGCCATCTTCAGGAACTATTTCACTTTCCTTCCTGTTGAAATTCTCATCACCTCCAGGAATGCAGACCCGTGTTCCTGTTCTTGTGCTATGAGATACTACTGGCTCATTCCCCATTGTGGTTACCAGACCATTCATCCATGCAATTTACTCATTCCTCTGTCATTCAGTGTTCCTTTAACAAGTATCTGTTGCTGACCTAATTATGGGCCAGGCAACCTGCTAAGCTTTGGGGATGAACAATGTATCGGGCAGAGTCCTGCCCTCAAGGCTCACAGTTTATGGTTTTATCATTAAGGTTGGGGAGCAGGTGGGAGGAGACATGGCACACTCAAAGTTTCACCTGAGGGAAGTTTATTGAGTTGGCTATTTACTGAGGGTGGGCGGGGCTGAGGGAAGCAGCGAGGGACGCTCAGGCCTCCAGGGTAGTAACAGCAGAAGCCATTACCACCCCAGCCAGAAGGGACAAGGGGAGGAAATAGTGTTTCAGAGCCAGTGAGGACTGGAGCCTGCAAGAGAAGTCTTTCAAGAGGGTCCACCCTGTAAGAGTCGTACTGGGGAAAGAGCTCAGCCTCTGCCAGCGTCTCGTCTAGTGGGAGAGAACGGCAGTAGACGAGGTCGGGGGTGGGGCTGTGCGTGCAGATGCTCTGACTTCTCTCTCCTCCCAACTTTGGTCTCCCATGGCTCAACCCAACTGGCAGCCAGAGGACCAGAGCACCCACATGATACAAACCTTAGAGTTAGCATCCGGAACACAGAGAAGTCAGAGAAAGGTGGAGAGTGGATCTGGGGGCCAGGAAGAGGGATCGGTAGCGTGGCCCCGATGTGTCACCTGGCAGTGGGGATGAAGGGATTGGATGGGCTCGCACTGAAGTCTCAGTCATGGGTGCCTCAGAGCACAGGATGGGAGGCTCGGTGGCTCCCATCTGCTGGGCATCACGGCCAGAAACCACTCTCCTACTGGCTGTTGGGGTCTGGACCCTTCAGGACAGTCTGCAGACCCGACCTGGCTTACTCCAGGATCCGCAACGAAGCAGCAGTGGTGCGGTCACCGGGGAGTCAGGGATCGGCTGAACAAAGATCAGGGGGAGCCGCCTTAGCACTGTCTCACGATCACACCCCAAATACAGCAGGGCCTTCATTCTCAAGCAATTTATCATCGCACTGGGGAGAGCAAACCTATACAGAAATATAAGAAATAATGACAACTCAGGCAGCAGAAACCAAAAATGGTCAAGGCGGCGGCCCAGCGGCAAGTGAGTTAGTAGTGGCAAGGGCGGCCCGTTCCTCGGCCTGGCCGGCAGGTGGGGCGGCCGCGGGCAGCGAGCGGCACCACCGCATTCCGCGCCCGCTGGGGCCGCTCGCTCCCCGCGCACAGGCACACGTGCACCTGCGCGCACAGAGGCCGGCGCCGGCGTGCAGGCTGGTACACGAGTGCACACGCGGACACATACGAAGATCGATTGCCACCCTTTGTGGTCACTCGTGGCGGTTTTCTTTATCAGCCTTTGCTGAATGAACACACGACAACGCGGGGGAGAGATGAGAGGTTGACAGACTGACAGATTGACATTGTTAGTGGTTCTGGGGCTCTTTTTTCAACAGCCATATCCGTTTGGGGTCTGGGTTATCTTAGAAGAAAAGAGGCCTTCTGCCTTGCTGGATTCTTGGTGATTTTATTTATATTATAATATCCAACTGAACACTCTTGCAGTTTGGGAACTAAGGTATGGATAATTCCAGCCTAGCTCCAAAATGGGCAGTCTGCACAAGGCTTGGACAATGGAAAACACCTCTATTTCATGATTTCCTGCCAGTTTCCACCTCTCCAGCACCCTGAGGACCATCTTTCCATGATGGAGGGTGCAGAGTCCCATCAACAGGGGAGAGAGGGAAACTGGCTTGTCACCACTTAATTTTTCCTGGGAGATGTTTGCCATCGGCTGCCCTCCTTCCCATCTCCTCCTCCTGACATTCAGTCCAGCGTCTTAGCACCTGCTGATTCCAGTATTTTTGTGTCATGAGGCAGGTGTTCAAATTATACAGATACTACATGTCAGGGGAGATGGCTAAATATTTCTAAGACAAAGGGATGTCAGGTAGCATCATGCGGGTCTTTCTGCCTGTTAGGAAATGAGGGAGGCTTGGAGAATAACGGGAAACAAACACTCACCAGCGTAGCTTCAATGTCAAGCCCAGAACACACTAGTTCTTATCTCAACCATCTTCAAAAGACAGCTTGAGAGTTCTACCATCTGCAGAAAAGTCACTGATGGTAACTATCAAAACAAACCTGGTATTTTTTTAAGATCTTATTTATTTATTTGACAGAGAAAGAGAGAGCGAGCGAGCACAAGCAGGGGGAGCGGCAGAAGGAGAGGGAGAAGCAGATTCCCTGCTGAGCAGGGAGCCCGATGCGGGGCTCGATCCCTGGACCCCAGGATCATGACCTAAGCCGAAGGCTGATGCTTAACCGACTGAGCCACCCAGACGCCCCAGATGAACCTGTATTTTGGAAAATGGTTTTGTTTGTGACTCTGCCTCAGGCTCCACCACATATCCCAAAACAGTACCTCTCACGGGGCCGATTAAAACCTAGAAGATCAGGATTCAGGAGAAGTGCGACAGCATTCACAGGACTCCGGAAAATGGTTGCTGACACCTGGTCATATAATTTCTTGTACTCATGCATTTTTTTCATCTGCAAAAATGGGTCCTCAATAACTGGCCAGGGAATTTTGTGTGCAGGCCTATTATCAGCTGAAGTGTCATTTGGAGACTTGAGAGAGGCTAGTTCCATTCTAGACCGGATCCCACACTTTGCAATGTCTGCTTTTCATCAGCCCTGCCTACCGTGCTTCCTTTCCAATCACATTTATGTACGCTCCCCACCCCGACTCCCTCAGAGCCTCACAAAGCGTGTCGATTGGCGAGTAACAGCCAGGCACATAATACACTCGATAATGCGGAAGCGTCTGGGCCCACGATGAAGGGAGTGTCAATGGTAGTGCTCACGTGACCTACCACCGGGCCGCCCATCCTTTGTCTTCTATTCCAGGGCCGTCCTCCAGCATTACAGGTGGCTGGTTCCTACTGCTGAAGATACACCTTCCTGAGACTCCTCCAGGGCTCTGCCTTCTCCCCATCAGTGGGGTCCCCGGGCCCCTTGACTCAGTGCTTTAGCGTTTAACCTGGCATTTGAAGTAACCAGTGGCTCCCTAGAAGGCCGCCCCTCCTCTGTTTAACCCCCCTGCGCTACTACGTTAGTAGAAGACGATTCACGTTCCAAAGCCTTTGGGAATTATCCAGGTCACACCTGGCCATGCTGTCATTAAACCCCACACTGTATTATATGTGACAGTGAAGGAAAGTGCCCTAGTCGCCACCCACCAAGACATCATTTGTGCACCAACCAGATGCTTGTGTGAGGAAGGTCAAACCCCCTCAGGCCTGGACAATTGTGTGTCCTCTCTGGGCAGTCCGACACTCAGCAGGAGACCACAGCCACCTCTCTTGCTGCAAGACCCCATTTTCAAAAACGCCAACCGCTTGCCCGGAGAGATCGAGACTGATGGAAGAGGCCAGGGGGACGTGATGCCATCATATCAAATAAAAAGAATTGGGGGCTACGTATTCCTCTGTTGGGTGAGACGTCAGGAAAGCCTTCTTCACTTATGGAAATTCCTTCAAAATAAGCAAGAGCCAGTGAGCCACATTCTTTTGTGAATGCTTGCTGTTCTCTTTTTCCTTTTTATTTTCACCATAAGAATCCATAACCAGGCTAAAGAATAAGTCTTCCTACCTAATATAAAAGCAGTAGAAGTAGTGGTGATATTAATAATACTTTACATTTATAGAGCATTTTTTACCTTTAAAGCCCGTTATAAATATTAACTAATTAATTCCCTTAGCAACAAAGTACTTACTTTGTTTGCTTCTAGACATAAAGCAGTGGTGGACTGAATTATACATCTCCCTATGGAGTGATTTGGCATCTTTTTCAAATACGCAGCATTGGTTGAGAGGGTTTTTTTGTGTGCAATTCTAAAGTCAAATTTTAAAAATCACTATTAAAGAATGGAGGAAAAAAACCCCAGAATTCTAGCCAGAGCCAATCTATCCCAGTTTTCAGCTGGCCTGTGCTAAGGGCAGCATGTTTTTAGCACCGAATCTCTTCTATGGCTTTCTGGGTATCAACCGTGTCCTAGATGTTATCATCTCTGATGGTTCAAAGAGAAAATTCCAGAAACAAACATCCTGGATTCTATTTACGTGCACAGTTATTTAAAAATAAAACTGACATCAATACCAATATTGCTATGGGCTATTACTGCCTCAGGTGTATTCTCCACTTTCCTCTTTGAGGCTTCAATCAATAGACCAGCAAAGACATTAGGTAAAATGTTTCCTCCCTCCTCTTCTCCACTCCTCCCTCTCTGCCTTCCACTTCCACTCCTGCACCTGTGGGTTCATTCTGTGGTAGTCCCACTGCTTAGCACATTTTCCGGCACATAGTAGCTGCTCAATAAAAACCGAACGGCCAAATGAACTTCAGAGAATTTGAGGAGTTCAGTATTGTACAAAGCACCGATGTGTCAGTCCAAACCATTCATTCCCAAGGCATCTGCTAGTGGCCTCTATAACTGGAAAGCCCATTGAGCAGGCTTCATCGTGTTCTAGAGGGCCCGTCTGTTTTAACCCAGTAGCTGGAATTGGCAGTCCGTGAGCAGAAGCTGGCTCCATCAGATGCTGCAAGGAATAAAAAAGAGGCCAGAAAAGTCCTTATCCATCACAAGGACGAATCAATGGGCCCGCCCTTCCATGCTTCCGGATTTGTCCCTTATGTTCCATGTTGTTCTTCTCTAAGACCCCTTCCCTCTTTTCTCCCTCCATGACTCTCTTTGATTTTTATTTTAAGCAGATTTTGTTTCAGAGCAGTTGGCTGGGCCGTGAGTTATCCTGTGTGTTTTGTTGGGCCCCAAATTCTCCTGGGAAGTCCCTGATTTTACAATAGACTCAGGAAATTGCCAAGGATTCTGGCCAGTCCAGGCTCCTGGGCTACACAGCACTGACTTAAATGACCGCCTTGACCTTCCCCAAACTATCTATTAGAGGTAACTCAAAGATGAGCCGAACCCTGGAATTTCCTCCACTGAGATAGTTCTGAGGGGACCCTAAGACACCTGAGGGTTTCAAAGATTCTATCTAGTTCAGCTCTCTCTCAGAACCGATCTGGCCGCCACCCGCCAGGCGCCAGGAGGGGACGTAATTCTCTGCCCTGCTTAGGGCCAAGTTATTCTCCAGCATCTCAGATTCTGCTCTGTGGGATATTTCCTTAATCTACCCAATTAGAACAAAAGTCATTTGGCCCAACCATTTCAAATACTTCCACTTACTAAGCCTCTAACAGACATTTCTTTTTTGGAGCATTTTACAGGCAGGGCAAGAATTGCTAACCTTTACCAGATTCCGGGTAGTGCCCTAGGAGACACTCTCTCCTTTAAGCGTCTCGGCTACCCTGCAAGGCAGCATGTAGCAAAGCCATTGGATCCAAATCCAGCATGTCTGAAACAGAACTCATGATCTCCCCGAAGTCAGGTTCTCAGCACAATCCCTTAGCTCAGTGAATGGCACAGCTATTCCCATGGTGCGAGCCAGAAACCTGGGTGTTATCCTCCGTATGTCCTATTCCCTCAGCCCAGATCCAAGTTCTACTGGCTTGATTGCCTCACTTGGTTTCTCGAGCCACTGTCACATCTCTCCCCACTGTAAGCTTCATGAGGACGGAAACCTCCATTGTTCTGTCATCAGGCAGAGAATTGTGGCTGGAACAGAGTAGGGTCCTAACTGAATAAATGATCGATGAGCCATTGCCATGGCTCCAACCCAAGCTACTGTCACCTCTCGCTTCGGCCACCAGAGCAGCCAGCGCAGAAATCTCCCAGTATCTACTCTTGGCCCCTCCAATTATCTCCACACTCTGTACCAGCTCTAGTCTTTAAAAACATACATAACTCACATTCCCGCCTGATGGCCTCCTGGGGATCACAGCTTAGACCACCTTCCTTCCTGGCCTGCAAAGTCAAGTATGATCAGCCCCCACCCACCTCTCAGAGCCCTTGCTCAGGACTTTCTCCTCCACCAAACCCACCTTCTAGCCTTTCATCTAAAATGATTTCCCATACCCTGCTGCTCTCAGCCCAACAGTGGCTTCTTCATGCACCTTCTCCTGGCTCCTTGGTCAGGGTCTACTGCGAAGCTCTCATCGCTCCTTATACTTTTCCTTGACACGACCTATTAACAGCTTACGACTATACTATGATTTCCTCTCTTTGTAAATAACTGACTCCCCCCACTAGACCCCGAGCACCCCGCCTGTGAGCACCCAACACGGTCCGTAGCTTCAGCTCAGCACTGCCCTAGCAGCGTGCAACACACTTGGCACTCAATAAATTATTTGTCGAATGTACTGGCTCATTTCCATTTGATCCCGCGGCTCCGTCCTCCACCCCTCCCTGCCCTGCCTCCTGCGCTGGCAGGCTGACCCTAAGGAGCTGTGCGGCTCAGGCCCCTCAGCCCCCTGGCTTGGCCTGTGGGAGGAACCTAGGAGAGCCGGGAGGGAGGGAGATGAGAGCCGCCCGTGCGCTCCCTCTCCACCCGGCAGGCTGGCGCTGGGCAACGGCTGTTCTCTCCCACCTCGGACTGTCTCACCAGGGCCCAGCACATCTCGCTTGGGTCGGTTTCCACTCTCACCAGTCCCTGAACTGGGAGCCCCACCATCGCTCCCTGCATCTTGGTAGAGAGTCTGATTAAACGCTCCTCAATCCCACTCGATTGTGCCACCTTTTTCCTGCCATGATCTTGACGAATACAACCATTGCTGCTCCCTTTTGACAGTTGAGGAAACCGAGGCTCATCTCACACTGGTGGCTGGTGACGGGGACGGCGGGCAGACAGGGACATCCTGGGACAATCTGCCAAGGGGCCTGTAGGGAGACAATGCTCTACTCTCAAGTTCAAGCTCAAGTCTGTCGACTTTTCAAGCCCACATGCTCTTTGCTCCCTCGCACCATCCTGAAACCCCGAGCCCCACTCTCCGTGACTGGTTAGGAACGGACACCTCTGTATGGAATGAATTTAGAGATGTTTGCAAGCATGGACCCCCAAATAACTAGCTACCGTGTAAGTTCGCAGTTAGCCGCCAGAGCCTTGCTGGCTGTTGGAGGCACCTGAGAACCCCCAGCAGTGATTCTGTTTTTGCTCCACTGCCCAGTCCTCTCCCTGGGTTAGCCGTCCTGCTTCTGCAGCTGCCCTGTGTGCCAGTGTCCCTGTCCATCCGGACTGGCCCCATTCCGGCCCTTCCCAGGGTACGCGTCCGCTCATAGTTGCTCTGCCTGAAAACAGGCAACATTGAATCCCGAGGGTGGGATGAAAACACTGTGTTTTTGTTGCTCTTGATCCTGCCGTTTCTGGCCTACTTGCTTTTGCCCCGAACTAGGGTGCCCAGGCACTGTGGACAGCGTTCTCCCGTGGGCCTGCTGTGGTTTCCCACCCTTCTCCCAGACTCGCTCCGTGAAGCCATCAGCCCGGCCCTGTGGCCCTCCGGCTCCAGCTGCCGGCAACGTCCTCTCTCAGCCCCTCACAGCCTCCCTGGCCGGTCCACCTTCTCATCTTTAAACCTGCCCTTGGCCACTCCTGTGGTTAGAAGTCCCTGTGTAGAAGCAAATTCTATTTTCACAAAGCATTTGCTTGTAGATATTCTACACCCCACCTCTCTGCTGCATGGAGGTTACAGGTCAGCGAGCCACAAGCTGAACTCAAGTATCTGCTGACCCTTCCTAATAACTGGACTTGAAGCCGGTTTCTAAGGAAAACCCCAACACTGCTTAGAACATTGGAGCCCGTGGAGAGGTGAGGACCAAAGAAGTCATGCCCATGAAAATGTCTCAGCTCATGACGTAGCGGGAGATCATGGCCATTCGAGTGGGATGGACCTGGTTCGAATGTCAACTGTACCACCCGTTGGGCGCCCCAAGTCACACAACTGGAAAACGCAGAGCCAGGATACAAACCCTTGTTCTGGCTGCTGGATTCTCCCCGCACCTTGGGTTTCTCATCTGTGAATTGGCCTTCTCATAGCTACCACACAGGGTTGTTGGGAGAGCCAGATAATTACACAGAGGATGCATGTGAAGACCTTAACTTGGCACTTAGTAAATACTGTTAATGTTCCCCATTTTCCCCTTTCATGGTGGGAAATAAATGTGCTCCAGGGCATCGATTCCAGGCTCTTTCCCCATGAATGCAGGCCAAGTTTGCACGGAGATATTCAGGTCCACAGAGGAGGGATCTAGTGAAGATCTCACAAGGGTCCGCCCCCAGCCACCCCACCCCAGGTGCAGTAAGCCCACACCCACACAATTCAAACTCACTCTATTTACCAAACAGCACATTCCAATGCAGCTTTGTTGCCATGGACAACAGTGACTGTCCCACTATTAATCAGAACACTGCTATATTCTCTCTCTCACAATGGAGAGAAAGGAGAACATGTTCTAATGAGGAGTGGGTATGAAAGGGGCTCAGTAGCATCAGGGCACCCCGAATACCAAATCTGAATGCTAACGCAGAGACAGGAAGCACATTTAGACCGGCGTGGCAGATGGCCCATGCTAGCCAGGTGGCCACATCTTCAGCTTCCTGTTGGCTGATCTGGGAACATTCCAGTGTATTGGTATGGCTGAAATTGGGAGGCGGCTCGTAGAGCTAGGTGCCTGAGCTCGCAAATGGCCAGGTGGCTGGGCCTTTACCTGCCTGTCTCAGGCTGCACTGATGTGTCCTTACATGTAATGTCCACACTGAAGGCCAGCCCATTACTCCCCATATCACAGGGCAGACAGGAAGGGAGCGAGACGGCTCACCCATCTGGCTGAGTCCGGGGAACTCATCCAGCTTCAGAGACAACTCTGGTACCAGACATACACCTGGCCGGGGCAGAGCACCTTCCCTGGGTAGTTCTGACAAGTATTTAGCCTTAGGAATTCCAGAATAAAGAGAGAGTCCCGTCAAAGGGAAGAACAAGGCGACAGAGACCTCAAGCTGAGGTCAGGATCTGGATGTCGGGCAGACAGGGACATCCCAGGACAATTTGCCAAGGTGCCTATAGGGAGACAATGCTCTACTCTCAGGATGGGGACTAGCCAATAACCCAAACCCAAAGGCCAAAATAGGAGTGGGAGCGTGAGGACACAAGAGGCCTGCCTACAACAGCACAGGGAGCCTCTCCTTGGCTCCAGAGAGGGCACAGGTGGAAGAAATAGGGAACCCTTCGCTGGCCACGACTCAGGTGGGCATGATGCATCTATCCCTCCTGAGAAGGCAGAGGGAGGAGGCACTGAAGACAAGGGAGGAGAAGAGCTGGGAATGGGAGAGGCTACCTTCTCTGGTTCATTCCTGCTGTACAAGCCTGCTGGGAAGAAGATGCTGGCGGGACAAAGGAGACCAGCTGATCACTTGCCTGTCTGGGAAAAGAGATGGAGGCTGAGGCCAATAAAGACAGTGCCCACTTGCCTTCTGCAGCGTTCCGGTGGCACTCCCAGGAGCCCGAGAGCCCGAGGTGGCCTGGAGACCGTTCTAGTGACACTGGTGACGAGGAGTGATTTCATGTCAAGAGCACTCCCAGGAACAGGCCGCCGTGGCCCTGCTGTGGGGAGGAGGAGGTTGGGTCTATGGAAAGATGGGGCAATGAGCCGTGCTCTTCTGGGGATGCACTCGCTCGCTCTGGGGAGGGCCCTCCCCTGCCCGCCTGCCTGCCCGCCTGCCCGTCATGTCTGAAAACGGAAACACGTGTAGAAATCAGAGCATCATTGTGAAAACCGGTAGTTCCTGACAGAAAACGATCAAAAAGAAGCTCCTACTTAAACAATTGGCATTAGGAATAGATTTACAAACCCAAAAACCACAGTTAATAAATGTGCTGATGCACTTGAAGCTGAACCCTAGCTCAACATTCTGTTTTTGGCTGTGAGCAAATAACAAATAAGAAAGTGCCTCAGATGTATGGGCTCAGCACATTCCCAGGAGGTTGCTTTACATCACATTATTTTGTGGTAAAATATACAATCTTTCCAGGTGCCTATTATGTGTTTGGAAAGTTAACAAACAAAAACTGCAGCTTATTTCATTTAAAACAAAAACACCGAAGAGAGGTTAACCCTTCACTAACCAGACATTTAGAGAGGAAGTTGTGGTTTCTCTGGTAAAGGGAATTCAAAGTCTGATACTTGGAGCTGGAGCCCAAGAGGAGCTCTTTCTTATCTGGTACTTGATCTGCTAACTTCATTTTCTCCTTCCTTTTAAACACCAGCCTTTTAGCAACCCTTCGCTGAATGGTGTTTATCTTCTGGGTTATCTATTAATTGTCAGTTTATTTAGCAAACGTAGTTTGCCTGGGGTTGACGGATCTGTTTAATATCCTTCTTTAAGGTAGACTGGCATGTCTTTACAAAAAAATGTTATCAGGTGTCTGCTCAAAGGATCATTACTTTGATTTATTATTTCTTCTACAGCAAATATCCAATAATGGGTTTTCCTTAAGCCATATCTGTACCTCTTTTTTCTTTTTTTTCTTCCATGCATCTTCAGGGCCTTTCTTATTTCTGTTTCTTAAATGCTGTGCAGATTGGGGGATGGGGAAGTCTCAGGAGCTCAGTCAGGCCCTGTCCACCTGGCCCCACAGCCACTGATAGGCGAGGGGGAGAGTGCCCGGGGGAAAGCAGTAAAGATGAGCATGACCTCCAGCAGGGGATTCTAGTTCCTGCTCTCCCCAGGGCTCCAGGAAGCAGGTGCTCAGGGAGCACCCAGAAAGAGCCGAGACATCATATCTGTCGTATGCGAGATCCCAGACGGGTACCAGTCAAAATCTCCCAGATGAGTAGGGACTAGGCTGGGGTGAGGGTGGCATGGTGGCGAGATCCAGGGCTTTGGAGAGGGCAGTGAGGCCTGAGTGGGCTTGGGGAATGACCAAAGTGCAGCTCCTGCAGGTGACACTGGGTCCTTTGCCCAGAGTTCAAAGGCTTGAGAGCAGAAGTCATTTTGGCTTTGATTTGTTCTTTATCTCTGGTGTTGGACTGAATCATCTGCTCTCCCTTTGCCTTCCATTTTTAAAATGAACGTATGAGTAATACTCTTAATATTTTCCATTTTAAGAGAAACTCAGAAAGTTTAGACAGACTGTGGGCTGTTGTGTGTTTTTCACCAGATTGTTTTTCTTTAAAAAAAAAAAAAACCCACAAATATACACATATATTTAAATCTCTTTCTCCCTCTTACATATACACATCAGAGATAACTGCTTCTACTATCTTTTTTTTTTTTTTAAGATTTTTATTTATTTATTTAACAGAGATAGAGAGCACAAGTAGGCAGAGCGGCAGACAAAGGGAGAGGGAGAAGCAGGCTTTCCACTGAGCAGGGAGCCCGATGTGGGGTACCTGAGCCAAAGGCAGCCGCTTAACCGATTGAGCCACCCAGGTGCCCCATTGCTTCTACTATCAAACTCTAACCAAGTCATGTGGGGGGCAAGAAAGACACCATCTTGATGTTTCTGAACAAGACTCCTAAGTACTCGCTATTTGAAGGAAAAGAAAAAACTGCATGAAAGTTGTAAACTTTCCTAAACTGCTGAATTACCCAGTAATATTTAATTAGTTGCCTCGGAAATTTTAAGGGACATGGGAAATATGAACTATGAAAGAGCAGAACAGAATGTTTGTGGTGGAATAAACCAGACTGCCAGGTTGTGTGTGTGTGTGTGTGTGTGTGTGTGTGTGAGAGAGAGAGAGAGAGAGAGAGAGATCACAAAGAGAGAATACCCCCCTTCCACTTGTAGAAATATAACACTAATTGTTAATGGCCAAAATTATTACTGATAATCACACTGCTGTGAAGCCCCATCATTCATCATTTCGTACTATGTTTGCTTGTGTATTTCAGGAGGGGTGATAATACCAAGCCCATGGCATTCCTTTTAGTTTCATTTCTGCGGGAATGAGGAGGGGGTGGAATGTGGGGAGAGAGCTCCCTTGACATGTAAATCTGAGCCCTGCCTTTTCTCGGGGCTGCCAGTTTGAGGAGCATGTGGGTTGTGATCCTTTTGTTCCTTTTGGAAGGAAAAGGGGAAAAAAATGTGCTTGGGGTAAAAATAGTATTTTAAAGTCTTTAAAAAAATAATAATGCCACATCAGAGCTGATGACAAGGGAGGCACTGGGAGAGAGTGACTGGGTTGCAAAGGCTGACATTCTCTCTGCGCCCCCCACCGCCCCAGGCATCTCCCCTTGCCCTGGGTTTCCCTCAGCAGCTGTGTCTGGGGAGGGAGCTCAAGATTCCCACTTCCTTTTCCTGTCACTTGCTTTCCCATGTCAGGAAAGTTCACCTGCTTAGGACATCTCGCTGGAGGCAGGGAGACAATGCCCAGGCTGACTGCTCAAGGCTCAGCCTGCCTCATGTCTGCTCCTATTTCTCAGAATGTCCCTCATTGCCTCCTTCTGTCGCTTTTTGGAGTCTCTGCTCCCTTGCTTCTCCCCGCCCCCCTTTTTTGCCCTGGTTATTCTCTGATTTTCAGTTAAGAATCCCAGGCCTATTCGTTAAATTTCCCCATTCTTAGTTCCTTATTTACAGCAACAGCATCTTCCTCACTGGAGAATGGCAGTTTAAAAAGAATTTCAGCTCCATCTGGGAAAGCAGACTCTCGTAGGCTTGTCCGGGAAACAACCTCTCTTCTCCATTGGGCTGGAGCTAGAAGTGCCAAGGGAGGCTGGACCTCTTCCTTCCTTCACCCCACAGTGTATTTTCCTTCTTTGGTGACACTTCGCTTTGATCCAGGAAGTGGCTCTTACAGGAGCTAAATAAAATATAATCAATAAAATCAAAATAAAAGCTCCTGGCAGTGGGTAGGGACCTCCCCTTCTGCCACCACTCCTGGGCCCTGGCTCCTTCCTGCAGCACTTGGCACGGTTCTGACACAGCCCAGGGGCCCACCCAGGGGGTTGCTCCTCACCGCTAACCTTGAGGGCTATGGAGAAGAGAGAGGAGAAGGTGCTCTCAAAACACTAGTCCCATCATTTTGGAGGGTCTTACTTATGGGTAAAACCAGTAGTAACTCACTTCAAAGCTCTTGTAATCCAAGCATTTTAAATTTTATAGACGAGGAAAATGGAATTCAGAGATGTTAAGTTACTGCCCTGTAGCTCAGAGTTAGTTGGTCTAAGAGACGTTGCGAGGACCCAGATAATCTGGATTCTTTGCCCACTGCTCTCACCTCCAGGCTACAATGTGTCCACTACAGTACGCTAAGTCAAAAACCATTTGGTCACTTAAAACAATTTTTTTTGTACTTTTTTAAGTGTTGCCTAAGGCACTCAAATTGGCCTACTTTACAAAGACAAAAAAATATCTATATAAGTATCTTTTTAAACAACTTTAAAATCAGTATTACATCATGGCAGGGCTGGATCGCCTTAGAGTTCACTTAGAGCTTACGAGGAAGGAGACCAAGGGGCTGGTCAGGGCCAGAGTGCCGCTGGGACCGCATGATGTTGTTCTCAACTTCACTGGGCCTAAAAATAGCCCTTAAAATGCAAAATAGGTTCTCTTTTGTTGTTGTTATATAAATCAGGACGTCTTAGATGAGATCGGTGTTCTTCATTTCCTCTGACAACGGGCCCACTTTCCATGCATCTGGAGCAGTCAGTTCCACAGCCGTTCATCACATGTCCGCCATGTGCAGGGCGCCCGCGTGCTGCCAGGAGGTCACGGCCCCGGGGAGGCCAGTCAGCGGTCTTGTCTGTCCAGGGCTGGGTGTGGGACCCCACTCTCAAATGGTGTGGTCCTCAGGCCCACGGCCCTGGTCTTCGCTTCTGAGCAATAGTGGCCTGCTGAGGTTGCCCCTGCCAGCCAGAAGTGGCGGAGACCCATCATTTCCATTTCTAGATTAGATGTCACGTCCGTGGCTTACAGGGGTGGGCACTGCAAGAACTCAGCTCGGATGAGTGCAGAAGGGAGGTCAAACTACACCTGGCCTTTAACGTGGGCAACTGAGGCATATTGGAGAGGGGGGTCTTTGGGGGCTGTGCGCACACGGATGGCTGCACCATGATTGCTAACTGGGAGGGTGCAGGGCAGTGACGTGCTCGGAAGGGGACGTGGGGCAGGGGCTCTGAGTGTGCATAGCAGGCTTGCGGCTTAGATTGTTACTTCTTGGGTTGGTTCTGGGGGCACTGGTGGAAATCATGGGGGAAGGGGCGGTTTCCTTCCTCCTCAGCCAGCTTTGGGAGGCCCGATGCTGCTGCGTGGGGGAGAGCATCCTCCTCCTCTCTGTCTCTGAGTCACGAAGGAGAAAATAAGTGAATATTGCTTACCTGCTTGAACTCCCTGCACATAAAAGAAATGCCAGAGACCTGTGGAGTTTCTAAGCCTCGCCTGAAAGAGCCAGAATCACTTAGGGAA
Source organism: Phoca vitulina (assembly GCF_004348235.1). Classification (NCBI taxonomy): domain Eukaryota; kingdom Metazoa; phylum Chordata; class Mammalia; order Carnivora; family Phocidae; genus Phoca; species Phoca vitulina. The sequence goes on from NW_022589708.1 coordinate 70,901,159, forward strand.
CAGGTTGGGAGCACCCCTGTGGCAGGCAGGAAGTGTGTGAGTGGCAGGAACGGTAGATTGTGGGTAGCTGGAACAGAGGAGCGGGAACAGAAGCACCCATGGAGGAAGGGCCATGAGGGACAGGGGACGGACAAAACTCAGTACCTAAAAACCTATGCAATGTTCACCTCAGTCCTTGATTGTCCCAGAGAAGTGGGGCCTGGAGGAAGAAGAGGTGCGTGCGCATATGTGATTGTCTTACGTGTGGTGCTCATGCACACAGTGGGCACGGCCATTCATGTTCTCCTCTGTCAGCATTATCCGATTCTCCGCCATCCGAGGACTCTCCTCTCATGCCGCTGTGCTCTCCCGTCACAGGCCACATAGCGTGATGGCTTGTCCTCAGTCAGGAGAAGGTTGTCAGCAAGGTCAATTGTCCTGCTTAACAGTGAATCTTAGCAGTAGTCCCTATGTTTGCAGGGGGCTCCAGGGGACACATACCCTCTCATTCCCTCCCCATTGTCACTTTGAGGGGCAGGTCTGGGGTAGAAGAACAGCACAAGATTTGGCTATCAGGCTCCTCTGGCTTTAAATCTCTGTTCTGCCAGTTACTTTTTTTTTTTTTTTTTAAGATTTATTTATTTAGTTTGAGAGAGACAGGCAGAGAGACAGCGCACACGCATGCGTGCATTAGCAGGGGAGGGGCAGAGGGAGAGGGAGAAGGAGAGATCCAAGCCGACTCCCCACTGAATGCAGAGGCTGTCACTGGACTCCATCCCATGGCCCTGAGATCATGATCTGAGCTGAAACCAAGAGTTGGATGCCCAACCGACTGGGCCACCCAGGCGCCACTGTGCTGCCTGTTACTTTATTTCACTTTGGGCAAGAAACTACCGAGTCAGTTTCCTCCTCTGGAAAATTCGGATTATAACACTAACTTACTAGGACAAGGAAGGCTTTGGGGCACAGAAGAAGCTAGTAGGCAAATTAGAACAAGAAGTCTTTTCCTCAAGACATTTTCTTTCCATTTGTCAGAAAATTATCATAATCGGTGGTAACTATGCATGAAAGCTGTCCCTGGGATGTGGCTCCTTTATTCCAGGGAAGCCTTTGGCTTCCAATAGCAGTGAGGCACTTTGTACAGTACCTGGTGCACACGGGCTCTCAGCTGTCACCTAGTGGGGTAGCCTTTGTCCCCATCCTGTCTCACCAGGGAACCTGAGGTGACACGTAGGACCAGGACTGAACCTCAAGTCTGTTGACTTCTCCTCCGGCTCCCCTTCCTTCATGATTTAAATGCACCTTCAGAAAATATTCTTATCTTTCTATAGAACACCTCACCATGCATTTTGCCAGAAACAAAAATGTGGATACACTCTAACTTTCTGCAGGAACTGGTCGGCTTTCTCTAGGCTGAAATGCTGCATTACAAAGAGCGAATAATATGATTCCAAAACACGAGTTCTCAGGAAGATGGTGAGTAAACCCCAAATGGGGCTCCCCAAACTCCGCCAGATTCTATCCATTCTACTTGAGGTCCTGATGGAAGGCTCAGCCTCTGATGATTCAGCTCCCTAACGTGCAGAATGGAACAATACTCATCTTTCTTGCAGAGATATTATCAGATGGAATTTATGAGCTCTTCAAAGAACACTGAGAGAGAGCCAGAGGTATACGGTACCAGAGAGGGCAGAGCATTAGTGTTGCTATTGTTATCAAAGCCTCATTGTTGTTCATGTAAAAACATTTTGAAAGTCTTCTTCGAAGAATCCCAATTAGTGGGGATAATTAAATTTGTCCAAGGAGGTATAAAGGACATGTGATGCTTCATTTATTTGGCTATTCAATAATTTTTGATTGAGATTCTACTCTGTGCCCAGCAATGGGATTGCAGTGATAACAAGAAATCCATAGACCTGTCCTCTGGGAGCTTACAGACTAGCGGGCATATGGCAGGGGACCCAGAAAAAGCAGATGGAGAAGTCCCAACATTATTGGGGGTAACAGGGAAAATAGACTCATTTGTTTGAGTACTGTTTTCACTTTCACCTTGGTGTTCCTGCTGTCTGTAGAGTAAGCTACAGCGAGCACCTGTTGTTTTGTTTGCACAACATACAGCCCTGTCCGGTAAAGCCTCTGACTTGTGAGCATTCCCTACTCCCAAGCCATGGGGTTGGGATGGGGCCGACCTCACTCCTAGGATCTGAGTATGGGCGTGTGACCCAGGGTGGACTAGTTAAGTTCCTCATCTGCCTGGCCAGAAGCTGGTGGACTGGTGCAGGGATAGCACTGCCAGGTAAAATACAGGATGCTTATTTAATTTCATTCGAATTTAAATTTGGATTTTTAGGTAAGTAAGTAATTTCTTCCATAGGTCCAAATATTACATGGGATATACTTATACTAAGAAATTATTCATTTTTGGGGCGCCTGGGTGGCTCAGTCGTTAAGCATCTGCCTTCGGCTCAGGTCATGGTCCCGGGGTCCTGGGATCAAGCCCCACATGGGGCTCCCTGCTCGGCGGGAAGCCTGCTTCTCCCTCTCCCACTCCCCCTGCTTGTGTTCCCTCTCTCGCTGTGTCTCTCTCTGTCAAATAAATAAATAATACCTTAAAAAAAAAAGACTTAAAAAAAAGAAATTATTCATTTTTTAAATCTGAAACTCTGATTTAATGAGGCATCCTGTATTTTTGTTTGCTCAATCTACCAACCCTATTCAGGGGGCCAATGAGAGCCCTCCCCCAGACATTTCTGGAATTATTGGCAAAAGTCACTCTTTTCCCACTAGGATTGTGATAGCGGCGGTCACCAGTCTCTGGGGCAACCTTCCTGATAAAGGAGAGGGCCCACTAAACACAGCTGAGAGAGGGAAAGAAACATGCCTGTAATGTCTTTATACCAGCTATTCTCGTTAACCCCCGTCCTTTCCAGTTAGGTGCGCTGCTACTGTTCCTTTGCCCCTTGTAATTGTCCAGAACATACATTCCCAGCTCTGTACTGCTACTCCGACTTCCCACCTTAAGGGCCTTTCTTTCAATCAAAATCTTCCCATTCCTCAGAGCAGTCCACTCAATTCCAATCTTCCCCAAAAATTGTGCTCAGACTATTTAAAGAAGACTGCCCACCATGTTTGCAGGATTACACAGACAGGTTGTTTTTGTATTCTGGAATGTAATGTATCTGGTCTAGAGACTTAAGCTTAAAGTCCTGGATGCTCCCTGGGCTTCAGGTTTCTGATATCACATGAAGCCTCAATAACATCCTGGAGTAGATTTATTTATTTTATTTATTTATTTATTATTTTAAAGATCTTATTTATTGACAGAGAGGGACACAGCGAGAGAGGGAACACAAGCAGGGGGGGCGGGAGAGGGAGAAGCGATTCCCCGCCGAGCAGGGAGCCCGATGCGGGGCTCGATCCCAGGACCCTGGGATCATGACCTGAGCCGAAGGCAAATGCTTAACAACTGAGCCACCCAGGCGCCCCCAGAGTAGATTTATTTAAAAGATTGAGCAAAAGCAAGGAGCAGTCACTAGGAGTCAGCTTGGTCTCTCTTGTAGTGGCAGGACATTTTGTGAAGACCCCGTGGGGTCAGGAGTCCAGGCTTTGAGTCAAGACACTGTTGCTGACCATCTCCCTGACCTGGATACTTGAATACTCATGTCTTTAAGAGTACTCGTGCAGGTACTTGTGTGAGTACTCATGACTACTTGTTGTGAGTGCTTGTGCCAGTACTTAGTACTCAGTACTTAGTACTCAGTACTTTCCCCATCAGTGATGCCCTGTGTTGTACAACATCTAGCATGTGTGTCCAACTCCATAGTTCAGTGATGCAAAATCATGCTGATATATCCAGGGACTGGTGTGGAGAAAGCGTACCTGGATTTCAGACAGGCATCTTAGGAAGTTTTCATGGTCTTCTTCAGGAGAAAGGTGAGAAATAGAGAAAGAGAAATTCAATATAAATGACCGAAGATGGGTGAAATATGTCTACAAGAATTCACAGAGGCCAGCATTCCCAGAGTTGACACATGACCTGTCAAAAGGCTGTTCCATTACCTTGGACTTTATCAACAACTTAAAGTAACTGAAGGCATTCTTACCAACTTTCAGGTGACACAGAACTGGGAGGAATGGCCAAAACACTGGAAAACAGAAATAAGCTTCAAACCAATTTAATATTCTGAATTGATGGTTTAGAGCTAAGTCTGTCTGTCTACCTACCTACCTACCTATCATCTAGCTTTTATCTAAAAGAATAGTATACAGCAGGTTAAGAAAAAAGTCAACTACACAAATGTGGTTCATGTGAAAAAGACCTGGAAGGTCTGAGTTACGACAAGCTGAATATGAATCATCAGTAATACGAATCATCAGTAACTGTCCAAAATGCAAATGCAGGGCTGGTTTGCATTAACAGCTGGGGAGAGCCTGGTTCAATGGACATAAGAGCTTGCTCTGCACTGGCCACCTCCTTTTGTAATATTGGGGCTGATCCTGAGGAGGAGATGAGAATGTGATGGAAAAGGTCTAGAAATCACCCATTCATTTGCTCATTCAGGTATATGTGCCTGATTGGCTATAGCCTTGAACCCTTTTTTGCAATGGAGTAGAGGCGTAAATAAATAAATAAGAGCAAATAAGTAAAATATGCCAGAAACTGTTCTAGAAGGATGGTGTTCAGAGAGGAAAGACCCAGCCTGGAGAAGGGAAAGGCCAACAATGTGGGGATTCAGGCCCCACCACAAAGCACAAAGTGACAGAAAGGGAAGGGAGTGTAAGGGAGGTAAGTTAGTGACACTCTGTTCTGAACACCACTAAGGTATCCCCTTTAATTTGTTGATTCATTTATGTTCTTGTTTTGTTCTCCCTCATCCAGGAGGCAACCGTCTTGATAGGTTGATGTGTATCCTTTGATAGGTATGGGCTCTTAAAAACCATGTGTTCCTGGGCGCCTGGGTGGCTCAGTCGTTGGGTGTCTGCCTTCGGCTCAGGTCATGATCCCAGGGCCCCGGGATTGAGCCCCACATCGGGCTCCCTGCTCAGCGGGAAGCCTGCTTCTCCCTCTCCCACTCCCCCACTTGTGCTCCTGCTCTCGCTGTCTCTCTCTCTGTCAAATAAAAAACAAAAAAACAAAAAACCATGTGTTGCTGCTCTGTACACATTTTCACATGAATAGTACTCTACGATGTATCTGATTCTCTGTCTTGCTTTTTTCATTCAAGTCTAGTTCGTAAGAACTAACGGGGTTGCTGAACATACAGTCGATCCTCATTATCCTCAGATTCTGTTTTTGCAAATTCACCAACTCACTAAAATTTATTTGTAACCCCCAAATCAATACTTGGGGAGCTTCAGGGCACATTCATGGTCATTCACAGACATGAACAGGGTAGAGAAAAATGTGAGTCACTGGCAGGCACGTTCTCATCTGAGATAGAACAAGGAGACGCTCTGCCTTCTGGATTCAGTATGCTATAATCCAACGTCCCTTTGGCACTCTATTTAGTGCTATATTGTTCACATTTCTGGGAATTTTTGATGATTCTGCTATTTAAAATCATCCCAAACACAGTGCTGAAATGCTGTCTAGAGTTCCTTAGTGCAAGAGGCTGGGATATGCCATACAGAAAACACATGTGTGCAACCTTCCTTCAGGCATGAGTTACAGAACTGTTGGCCATGAGTTCAACGTTAATGAATCAACAATATGGATTAAATAAGATGTCTTTAAACAGAAAAACACATAAACTAAGGTAATGTGTTGATGAGTTGACAAAAATGTTGTGACCAGAGGCTTGCAGGAACCTAACTCTATATTTCCCCTAGGAGCAATGGTTCAATATTTGCTAACTCTGTGTTTGTAGCAACTTTTTACTATTATTATTATTATTATTATTATCATCTTTTAAATTGGGTGTTGACTTTTATTTTTTATTTTTTAGATATTTTATTTATTTATTTGACAGAGAGAGACACAGCGAGAGAGGGAACACAAGCAGGGGGAGTGGGAGAGGGAGAAGCAGGCTTCCAGCCGAGCAGGGAGCCCGATGTGGGGCTCGATCCCAGGACCCTGGGATCATGACCTAAGCTGAAGGCAGACGCTTAACGACTGAGCCACCCAGGTACCCCGCAGCAACTTTATAGAACACAACTGCAATGAATAATGAGAATTGATTGTACCTCTGTTTCATTGCTCCTTGCTGCTGTTCAATACCACACTTAACTTCTTTATTCCCCTAGTGATGGACACCTGGCGTGGCTTCAACTCTCAGTCCCCATAATCGCGGTTATGACAAGGATCTTCATTCACCTTCCCTCAGAGACCAGTGTGAGAATTTCTCTGGAAGCATTCCCAGAACTGTGATTCCTGGGTCCTAGGTAAGTACATTTGACCAAGTACTGCTGGATTGCCCTAAACAAAGGGGCTGCCCCCCATCTATACTCCGACTACCATCACACAATGGTCCTGTATTCCCTACAGCCCTGCCATGACCTATCATCATCCAACTCTCTAATTTTTGCAGTTGGATGGGCATAAAGTCATAATTCATCATAGTTTTTATTTTATATCTCTGATTAAATGAGTTCCAGCATTTCTTCATTTGCTTATCATTTTGGGTTTCCTCCCATATGAATTGACTATTCACACTTTTTGACCCATTTATCAATTAGGTTTTTAAAAAATTGATTTGCAAAAAATTCCTTGGACATTGTAGATATTTGTACCATGTCAGGTTTAGATATTTAAAATGTGTTTTCCTGATTTGTCATTTGCCTTTTAATTGTGTCTATGCTTTTTTTTTATTAAGTGGAAATCCTTAGTTTTGATATAGTCAGGGAAATGTAACTTTGGATAGTGTCTAGCTGGGAAGAAGGGGTGGAAGTTTGGGAGTGAGTTTTCATGTGAAGGACCATGTTATTTAAGGAAAGGGTAAAGACAATTGAGATTTTTGGGGGGAGGGGCGGGGGGAGGAAGATAAAATATAAATGGTAAGATAGCTATTTTTTTTCTAAAGGGCTCTAAGTCAAAGAGCCTTTATACTTAGTCCATCCCCCAGTAGGAAGATGAGCTCTTTGTTCTCTGAGATGGCCAAGCACAGGGTGGATGAATGCCAGAATGCCCTTGACCAGGGGCAAGAGTCAATGAGCCCTGACGTTGCTGTCAGTTCTGAGAGTCTGTGAATAGGATAGAATGAAGAGGGAAGGAATTTGCATAAAGATAGTTCTTTCCCTTAAACAAGCAATTCTTCGTTCCTGTGCCAACGCTCACCTGGCTAAGCTAGTCTTTCCAGTATCTGTCAACCACAGTAACATTTTCTTGCTGTACCCCATCCCCACCCCTTACACAGGCACAACACATTAACCTTACGGACATGGTATTAAGCTAGTCCTTTCTGTGACTTTATTTTTTTTGAAACTCACAATTCAATTGAGACTTCCAAATGCCTCCCCAAATTGTAGGTGTGAATCTAGAGAGAGGAGAAGGAAGGAGTGAAAGTAAGGTGTTGAATATACCCTAGTTCAGTTATGAGATGGGCCAAAAGCATTTTTGTCTTTTATTCATTCATTCACCCATTTCCTTATACACTGGCAAGGGCCTCCTCTGTGTCAGCCCCTGGGCCCAGCCCCAGAGACACAAGAGTGGGCAAAACACCACTGTCCTACCCTCACGGAGCTTAGAGCCTAGAGGGACAAACATCTACTTAACACCAAATGTACAAATCTGTGCTCACATTTCTACCTGTCTTCTCCCTTTAAAATTAGTGAAATGAGAAGAACCATGAGAGACGATGGACTCTGAAAAACAAACTGAGGGTTCTAGAGGGGAGGGGGGTGGGAGGACGGGTTAGCCTGGTGATGGGTATTGAGGAGGGCACGTTCTGCATGGAGCACTGGGTGTTATGCACAAACAATGAATCATGGAACACTATATCTAAAACTAATGATGTAATGTATGGGGATTAACATAACAATAAAAAAATTAAAAAAAATAAAATAAAATTAGTGAAATGAAAAAATGAAATGCAAATTAGAATGGAATAAAAATACCATTTTCATCTGTTGTAGTGGCAAACACCCAGAAGTTTGCTGGTGTGCCTGTGGGACAGTAGGCCTTCTCATACAGCGCTGGTCGGAGTGCAGACAGCAGCTCCTCTGAGGGGGAGTTTGGTAATATTCAACAAAATTACATATACATTTTATTCTTTGACCTAGCAATCCCACTGAGGAAAATATCCCTAAGATAGGCTGGCAAAGGGCGCCTGGGTGGCTCAGATGGTTAAGCCTCTGCCTTCGGCTCAGGTCATGATCCCAGGGTCCTGGGATCGAGTCCCACATCGGGCTCCCTGCTCAGTAGGGAGCCTGCTTCTCCCTCTGCCTCTCTCTCTCTGTCTCTTATGAATAAATAAATAAAATCTTAAAAAAAAAAAAAGGTAGGCTGGCAAAAATACACTAAGGTTTATATACAAAGCTGTTTGTTACAGTACTTATTGTAATAGCTAAAGACTGGAAAAACAACCGAAATGTGCTTCACTAGGGGACTAGTTGAAGAAACCATGGCCTAATCAAATCCACACAATGGAGAACCTTGCATCGCAAAAAGGAATGAGGCATACATACTCCTACATCCTACTATAAAGAGATCTTTAGCATATATTGTTAAGTGAAAAAAGCAAAATGTAGAAATAGTGTATATAGTATGCTACCTTATATCTTAGAACGGGAGGAAATTGTATACATACCTATTATTTTATTTTATTTTATTTTATTTTTATTTTATTTATTTATTTATTTTTAAAGATATTATTTATTTGACAGAAAGAGACACAGCGAGAGAAGGAACACAAGTAGGGGGAGTGGGAGAGGGAGAAGCAGGCTTCCCGCCAAGCAGAGAGCCCGATGTGGGGCTCAATCCCAGGACCCTGGGACCATGACCTGAGCCGAAGGCAGACGCTTAACGACTGAGCCACCCAGGCACCCCAACATACCTATTATTTTAAAATTTTAATGAAAGGATATACCAAAAACTAATAAAAATTGTTACCTATATGTGAAGGGAGGAAACAAGATGATGGGGCAGACAATATAAACTAGACTATCTGAATGGACTTTATTTTATAGATTTGACTTAGGAGTCATCTGAATGTCTCATGAAACAAAATTTAATCAAAAAGAAAACTGTACTCCCCCCAAAATGTTGAAAACAAAATAAAACGATGTAAATGCCTATAAAATGAGTGGCTTAAGCACATAGAAAAAAATTATTTCAGATGACTTTAAAACCTAGTAATTAGATTGTGCATCCTTAGTGGAGATATGATAAAGAGTCACAAAGAAATCTTAAACTGTTTCAACAATATTATTGTTAGTAATCATATTGGCATTGTTATTTTGAAGTGTGTGTGTGTGTTAACTACTCTATATTTTAACTCTATAATAAAATTGTAATATAGACACATATAGTAAGATAAACCAAATAATTTATTAGAATAAATTTAATGACTAAGAACTAAGATTTTCAGTGTGAAAGAAGTAAGTATTATAAAGTCATGCTGTATTTTCTCTTAAATTTTTTTTCTAGCTCTATCCACTGGAAAAGTCTGGAAATAGTAATCAACCTGGTAGCAATGAGTGTCATTAGTACCCAGACTGTAGTCTCTAAATATCATTTCCCATTAAAGAAAACCAGAGGTCCTTGGAGAAATGGCAGCTAGATGAACACAGAACATCTTATTGCACCAAAACGCAAGAAAGCCATCAAGCAATTGATGAGGAGTCTTCCAAAGACTCCAAAAGACTCAGGAGTCATCTGGGAGGGACTACGTCCGGCCAAAGATAAGGCAGTTTGATCATCAAAAAGATTAATAATTTCAGTGGTTTGAGATATATCAGTTATCTTCAGATTTATAGCTTATAATAATACTAAATTTATAAAACCTCAGTGGTCGGCTTTGGAGGATACTAGGAAACCATTCAGTATTTTAAAGGGGCTCTGGGTGGTTCAGTTAGTTAAGCATCTGACTCTTGGTTTTGGCCAGGTCATGATCTCATAGGTCATGATCTCGTGGGTCATGAGATTGAACCCCACTTCAGGCTCCATGCTCAGTGGGGAGTGTGCTTAAAGATTCCCAGCTTTTGACAGTTCCTGGGCTTGTGGCAGCATAATTCCAGTCCTCATATGGCGTTCTCCCTGTGTGTGTGTCTGTCCCTAGGTCCAGATTTCTCCCTTGTGGAAGGACACCAGTCGTAGTGGATAAGGGGCCCACCCTACTCCAGCATGACCTCATCTTAACTAATTCCAGCTGCAATGACCTAATTTCCAAATATAGTCCCATTCTGAGATACTGGGGTTAGGATTTTAGCATATGAATCTGGAGGTCATAATTCAACCCATACTAGAATGACAGAGTTAGAATAGCATCATTTTGTCATTGCTAATGAAAGAACGGATCTAGGCCATGGCCATCTGTAACTGCTAAAACCATCAGCAAATACCTGCTGAGGAGCTTTATAGAGAATGAGGCAGGTAAGAGCACCAAACTGCTGACTAATCTGAACATCACCAGATGCAGGAGAACCAGGCATTACAGTGCGTTCTGATGTGATGCCGGAGGAAGGACCCAGCACCACCCAGGAGGGGCTCTTACCTCTCCCTGCTCCAAGAAAACGCCCACTAACCCCGAATCTGAGCAAGCCTTTAGAAGTAAGTTGTAAACTAACATTTTAGAGGATTTACAAGTGAGAAAAGAAGGTGTTAAGTGACACCTTGGGTACGCAATCAGCAAAATTCCAAATGTGAGAAATTCTGTAAGACAAAAGATCTGGTTTCTTAACAGATGTTAAGGGAAGAAAAAGGAGGGGGAAACCGATAGATCAAAAAGAGACTTGAAAAGGTACGTCAACCAAATTCTACATGTGCACTTTGTTTTGGTTTTGATTTGAACAAGCCAGTTACGAATGATAAAGACACAAGAGATGGTCAGAGAAATTTGAACACTCACTGGATATTTGATGACATTAAGAAATTACTAATTATTGGGGCGCCTGGGTGGCTCAGTCGTTAAGCATCTGCCTTCGGCTCAGGTCATGATCCCAGGGTCCTGGGATCGAGCCCCGCATCGGGCTCCCTGCTCCGCGGGAAGCCTGCTTCTCCCTCTCCCACTCTCCCTGCTTGTGTTCCCTCTCTCGCTGTGTCTCTCTCTGTCAAATAAATAAAATCTTAAAAAAAAAAAAAGAAATTACTAATTATTCAATGCAGTAATAGCTTTGTTGTAATCTTTAAAAAGCTCTTATTTTGTAGGCATACTACTCAGGTCTTTGTGGATGGAAAATTATAGTGTCTTGGATTTGTTTCCAAATAATCTGGGAAAGGGTGATAAACTGGGTGAGATTATAGATGAAATACAATTGGCCATGTGTTGAAGCAGGGGTGATGGGTACCTGGGGTTTCATTACACTTTTATATGTTTGAAAATTTCCATAATAAAGTGTTAAAAAATTGATGAGGTTGCTCTCCTCCTATAAAAGTCTTATCTATTCATCTCTGCTCTGGATCCCATCCCATTCTATCTTCTCAAGGACTTAGCTCCCCATTTATTGCCTCACTGAGCGTTTTAAGTCTCTCTCTCTCTCTCCCTGCTGAGTCATCCCCACAGCTAATAAACATGCTCTACTATCTCCCGTCCAAAAAAAAGGAAAGAGAATCAGGGAAACCAACTTCAATCACTCCCTTGGCCCACCCAATTTTTCTATTCCTTTGCACAACTCAATCTTTTCTCCTTATGCACATACTTTCTAATTCCTCACCATCCACTTCCTCCTCAACCCCCTGCAATCTGGCTGCTGCTGGAAAATGCTGTTAAGGTCACCACCGACCGCCATGTTTTGTCAACTCCAGTGGACACTTTCGGCCTCTCAACGGCTTTGGCCTGGTTTCGTGTCTCTCCAACCGCCCACTCCAGCCCTGTCCATCTATGTTCCCCCATTTCGTGTCCCTCTCCCCTGACACACAAAACTCTCTCCATTTCCTGTCATTTTCTCAGACACCCCTGATGCCCAGGTTTTGTGCCTTCCCCATGCTCCCTGCTTTCTTCTTGGCTCTTCCCATGATTCGCTCCTCTCACTCTTCGCATCTTCATGATTGCTCTGTCTGACCGGGGCCCTCCACCAATCTTTGTCATTGTACCTGCTTCATTCCCTTTTTTTTTTTTTATAACACTTACTGAAGATTGGCATCGGATTTTTATTTGTCCTTTTCCCCCACTGGACTCTAAGCTCCACAAGGAAAGGAACCAAATCTGTTCTCGCTCGTCCCTGCGATCCCAGCAAGTTGTACAGTTCCCAGCACACAGAGACACTTAAAAAAGTATTTGTTGAATGAAAACATTAAATGATACATTAATCAAATGATTACTCAGCTTAGTAAAATAACAAATTGTGACTAGCACTGTGACGAAAACACACTGGGGCGTGGATCTAGTTTGAGAGGGCCACAAAAGCTGCCACGTGGAAATCACATTCAAGCTGAGATCTGAGCGGTGGAGAGGAGTTACGTAAGGGGAAGCGGGGTAAACAAAACGAGAAAAGGGTCAGCAGACCCTGATGAAAATCCGCAAGAGGAGTGGTTGAAACCAAAGATTGCCTGGGGGCCAGAGGTTGACGATCTCCCCTTCGAGGGTGGGGCTGTGTGTGTGATGGAGGAGTAAGTGACGTAATGCAGACAAGCCCAAAGGTCATGTTGTCCCGGCTACGTTTAACTACTTGTGCGGCAGCAGCCAAGGAAGCATGAGTGAGGTTTTGCTTTCCCCGCTCTTAACAGAGCAGGAAGTGTGCCGAATGCTTTAGTGTGCAGCCCTGGGACTGAGTTCCGCCCTCACCTCACACCTTCTTGTGTGATACCAGCCATGTTTACACAAACAAAACCTCAGACCCTGCCAAATTCCATCTGCCCAGCAGACCTCTTTTGCTCAGATCTGTAGGCTTGGACTAAGGGGTGATCAGAGTTCAAACAGTCTTCTCTCAAGGCAGTTTCCAGGGAGCAGGAATCTGAGGACCCCTAGGCCAGCAACAGGTGGAAAGAAGCTGACAATCCAGTCTCTAAAGGAACAAAGGGCAGGTAAAGGACTTCTGAAGCTAGTTCAAACACACACACACACACACACACACACAGAATTACCAAAAAGCCTTTTGAATATTAACTTGTCCCCTGACCCCGTGGTTCTGTTTCTAGAAGGCTGGGCTGAGGAAATAATCAAAGGCAGGCAAAGATGAACGCACTAGGAGGGCTGCTATAAAGCTATTTACAAAGCAGAAAATTGGAAAAATCTAAACGTCCAAAAACAGAAGGAGGGCTAAATAAACGAGAGTGTGCCTGAGCTAGTGTGTGGCCATTACAATTATGTTTAGAAATAAATTTTAATTACTTGGAAAATGTTCATAACATAACATTAAGTGAAAAAAAGTAAAATGAATAAAGTAACTGCTTCTATAGTATGAGCTCAAACATTTGCGTTTTTACATATACATGAGAGAGCTAGATAGGTAGATGAATACAAAGAAAAAGATTGGATAGAAATCATAATTATAGTCAGATCTTGCTGGTAAAAATTGTGTAATTTTAAGTTGATTTGTATACTCTACTTAGTTTTTAAACAAGTGCATATTATATATAGTCATAAACAAACAATAAGATTCTTTTTATTTATTCACCTATTTTCTTTTTTATTGTGGTAAAATAGACATAACATAAAGCTTACCATTTTAGCCATTTCTAAGAACACAGTTCCAGTGGCATTAAGCACAATTGCGTTGTTGAGCAATCATCACCTCCATCCATCTCCAGAGCTTTCTCATCTTGCAAGACTGAAACTCAGTTCCCATTCAACACCAACTCCCCATTCCCCTGCCCCCATTCCCTGGCAACCACCGTCTACCCTCTGTCTTTATGAATCTGACTTTCCACTTACCTCATAGGAGTGGAATCAGACAGCACTCTTCCTTTTATGTCTGGTTTATTTTATTTCGCATAATGCCTTCAAGGTTCAAGCACCTTAGTGTAGTTCCTACGTTCTGCTAAAGTGCAGTGCTGATCTCCGGATCTCCAGCAAGGTCTTTTGCATGGGACCTTGATGAACTCAAATATTGTGCTTGGAATGTGAAGTTTCCCCTCCAAGGGCTGCAGGGAGAGATGTTAAGAGACAACAACACGTGTTAAATGCCCAATTCTACTTGGCCCCAGCAGCCTCAGGGAGCTGCTGCATTTTTGCGTTAAGTCTTGAGGACGGGTGAGTGGGAGAAGCAGCCAGGAGTCTCAGTTGGAGAAAGGCCTGGAAGGAGCTTTTAAAACAGCTACTAAGACCCTCTCACTTTACAGGGACTGAGGGAATGTAAGTTAATTGCTCCCATGCACAAGACAGGCAACACAGTGTCGGGACACAAGCCTCAAGGTAGGTTTGAATTCCAGCTGCGAGACTGTGGAGAGGCTCCTTGACATCTCTAGACCTCAGTGTCCTCATCTGTAAAATGGGCACCACGAATACATCATCTCCTCCAATTGCACTGGTTACGTTTAGAGTGCTTCAAATAATGCCTGGCAATAATAAATGCTCAATATGTGGCAAGTGTTGTTAGTATCTTAAATTACTATTATTATCGTGGCTGTTGTTTAGTGCCAGACTAAAGCTCGCTTGCTTAACTCCTAGGCCAAAGCTGCTCTTACTCTCTTCTTCTGTGTCCTGCCTTTGAACCTTGACCCTTGACCATTCCCCCTGCTTTTTACCTTTCTCTGCAGAGCTCTGGACCTTTCAGAAGGGAAAGGGCAAAAAGAGGGAAAACAGAAGCTAAAAGTGGAAGGAGAGAGCATAGTGAAGACAGGAGAGGCTGTCTGCAAGAGTTTGCATCCACCCAGAAGGAATGAAGAAGCAAGCACCAAAAACACTGTTTCACAACTTACAGACAAAGCTCAAAACCTTTCTTACATACTGGTAGTTAGATGTGCCAAGAAACAGCTCTGTTTTCTATACCTTATGTTGGAGTGTATGTAGGCCCACCCTCATTTCAACAGGTGGCACACAGAAACATCTTGGTCATGATAAACCGCCATCAACCCTGGCTTATTTCAAACCGTATTTAATGCCAAAAAAAAAAAAAAAGACACTACCTAGATTTCTAGAACATTCTGTACATGATCATTTTTAAGATTAGCCATAATTCTCTTCAAAATCCTGGTGTGTGACCTTTTGCTCTCTGTTCCCTGCTTCTGAAGGCGGCTGAGTGCCGTTCTTTTCACACCCTGCTTGAAAGGCAGCTGCCTGTGGGAGTGTACGGTTCTTCTCGGTCTTGTTTCTTCCACTTCAGAAAGGTCTCTTTCCTACTACTTCTGGCCGTCTGCTCTGCCTGGCTGAGGAGACACCCCAGACTTCCTCCACGCGCATGGCCTTGCAGCCAAAGACCCAAAACACAGGAAAGGGTCCAATTAAAAAACCGGGCACACAAGGAAAAGCAGGCATTAGAGGACAAACCAGTCTCCTAAAAAAAAAAAAAAGGAAAGAGAAAAGAAAGAAATAACAGCGTGTAAATATTTTATTTCAAGTTGTCTTGTGCAAATTAAGGAATATGGGCAGTTGTTTTCCATAGGGCTAGCAAATACTCATTTTGAATGGAATCTTTTTTTTTTTTTAAGATTTTATTTATTTATTTCACAGAGCGAGACAGAGCGAGAGAGGGAACACAAGCAGGGGGAGCGGGAGAGGGAGAAGCAGGCTTCCCGCGGAGCAGGGAGCTCGATGCGGGGCTCGATCCCAGGGTCCTGGGATCATGACCTGAGCAGAAGGCAGACGCCTAACGACTGAGCCACCCAGGCGCCCTTTGAGTGGAATCTTCTTAATGGACTGGGTTAAACAAGAAAGAATGCCTTCAAGAGAAGTCTCATTATACAGGTACAATTCCAAAATAAGAAGTTCATTTTAAAGAAATAGGCCACAACCTGGAGGTATAAATACTTCCCAAAGGGGTGTCCTGCAGGTGCATCCATCCCTACATTGGCCGTGAGCAGCACAGCCCCAGCAAGCATGTGTTACACTGTTGGGGGTGCCGTCTGGGTGAGGAAGGGGAATCAAAGGACTACGTAATAATGGAATGCAGGCCCTGACTTATACGGGAGGCTCAGGGAAGGCTTCTCGGAAAAAATAATATGCCCGAGTTTCAGCTTACTGATTTATGGGTGTGCTAGTAAATTACAAATGTTAAGATGTTATGTCTTGAAACTACTTTCAGTTGGTGGTATGTCTTTCAGCTTTACCATGTCTTTTTTTTTTAAGATTTTATTTATTTATTTGAGAGAGAGCTAGAGAGAAAGAGCACGGGGTGGGGGAGGTGGGGGCGCAGGCAGAGAGAGAGGGATAAGCAGACTCCCCACTGAACAGGGAGCTTGATCCCAAGGACCCCGGGATCATGACCTGAGCTGAAGGCAGATGCTTAAACGACTGAGCCACCCACGTGCCCCTTGGCTTTACGATGTCTTTGCCATTAAAAAAAATCTCTAAATAAGTTTATAATCAGCTGCCTTCTTCAGTGTCTAAAATGAGAGAGACTATTATTTTTTAGGCAATCTGATTTGAGGGAAGGAAAAGGTGTTTTGGAGCCCAAGAGCTCTGGGTTTAAACCTCAGTTAAACAGCTTTCTAGAAGTATGATATTGAGAGAGTAGCTCGTAATCTCTGAACTTCAGACTCTTTATATGTAGAATGGAGACAATCATACCTACTCAACAGGATCATGGCATTAAAACATACAGATATATGGTGTTTACTGATACATGGTATGTGCTCAGAAAATAAATATATGGGTGAATGATTAAATATGGATTAAGACTTAGAGTATTTATGCTGCCTAAACATTTTTTAACCAAAAAAAAAAAAAAAAATCAAGCACTCAAAGTCTATTGGTTAGGAAAAGTCTCGTGAATGAACAATTATGGCACGATCTCAGTGCTACTTGGGCCGTGTTTCTGTTGATCTTGGGCAGGATGGGGGCATCCAGGCTCCAGGTCTGGGTGTTGGGTATCAAATAGACTTGGCAGTAGCCACTGTCTCCCTTGTATGCTCCGTGAGCAGAGCCAGATGTGACATAGACACATAGAACCAAAGCATCCTCACAAGACATCCGGCTGGAGGGCTGTGGGTAGTCCCAGTGGGGCAGGCAGAAGCATTTCTACTCATAGGTTAGGACTGGCTGTGATATGTCATGAGGCTGTAAAAATCTTTGCCTTCTGTCTTTGAAGGGTCATAAGGATACCAGGAAAATTGTAAGGAGAGCACACCATGACCAGAGCCAGTCTGGTTACACTGGACAGATAGGCAGCCCAGCCAGACAGGGTACCATGCTCCTTCTGCATATGGGCATGGCTTGTCTAGAGAAGCACAAAATCTATGTCTCCTCTTGTTGAGCCAAGCTGCCTTTTTTATTAGCTATCCATATACCTGGCTCTTGGTTTTACTATCTCATAAAATTAGCCTGTCAGTCCTAGAGCACAAAGGCAGACATCTAGCCGGAATTTATTAGCTAGAATGGTGGTGACCCTTAGGAAGGTCTGCCTATCACTCAGTTAGGTTTTGTTGTTTTTTTTTTTTTCTTGGTGAGAAAAGTGCCAACATTGTCACAAAGAAGCCCTTGCCTGGGGCAACTTCATCTTCCATAAAATGTGTATATGTAAGGGAGCAGGAGGTGGGGCTGGGGCTGGATGAGGGCACTGGTTTCCAAATCTGTCTGAACTTAAATTGACTATTGAAAAATGTGTTTAATGAGAAGTTATTCAGGCAGATCCCAGGAATCTGGGTTTTTAGAAAGGTCCCCTGGGTGATTCTGATTATCAGCCAGGACTGGGAGTCACTGGCTCCCGTGATCTACCAGGTCCCTTTGGTCTGGAACATTCTAGAGTACAGAAGTCCAGATTCTTCAATAAACCATCTGTGTAGGAAGCTGAAAAATCATTTCTTAACAACCTGGGGGAAGTTCCTCAATCAAAGGAAACTGTCTTGACTTCCTATGCCATAAGGAAGCCTTCCTTTTGCCCGAGACGCTTCAATATTTCCTATTCCCCCATGAATCATTCCACATTGGGGGCAACAAGTACACCTTGACCTCACCTGTTCAAGTTGTGGTCCGCAGACTGGCTCATTGGCATCACCAGGGAGCTTGGTAGAATTGCAGACCCTGAAGGCCTACTGTAGACCTCCTGAATCAAAGTCTCTACTGGGGTCTTGAGGTGATTCATATACACACTGAAGTCTGAGAGAGCACACTGGCTCAGATCACTGGCTCTCAACTTGGTTCTTCTGGAATCATCTGGAGAGTTAAAAAAAAAAATACTGATGGTTAAGTCTCAAAGTCCAGGGTACAAGGATTATTTCAAATTCCCGGGGCTATTCTAGTGTGCAAGAAAGCAACAACTTTCAGCAATAACTTATTTTTAAAAATAATAATAAGCTTTTCTTTAGGGAGCAGGGTTGTGGCAAGGGGTTCTGTGCATCATTACTGATTTGGCTTTTTTCCTTCATTAAACTGATGAGATTGTTTGTGGGTGTTTGGGGGAGTGAAACAAAGAACAGGGATGGCTCAGAAGCCCTCTGATGAAAGCAGGAGGAAAGAGAAGCAGAAGACGTTGGGATGTGAACTGTCTCAATGTCATTCATTTTTTCTGGAGCCTGCACGGATGGACCAGCACTTTCTGGAAAAGCACTGGTTCGTCCCTTGCCTTGCAGAGAAACATACAACTAACAGACACATGAGAACAAGTCCCCTTGACATAGATGCCTCTCTCTCAATATCAGAAAATGGTTTCTTACGCTCCTGTGCTCTAGTTTAAGCATATTCTTTATTCTGTCAGAAGCTAAGTATATGTGGCCTGATTAGTGAGACATAGCAATGATCCAGTTTGGAAAATCAACAGAAGGTTGTATGTAAAACTTCGAGCTGCGGGGCGGGCGGGGCGGGCGGGCGGTGGGGTGGGGGTGTGGGGAGTGGGCAGGTCAAAGGGCTTGGGTCTGACTTTGGTGCAGACACAGTTTTCTTACCTGTATTCGAGCTCGTCTAACTGTTCTGCACTCAGAGCAATAGTACTGGGAGTGAAGAAGGGTGAGACCCAGCGTGTGATGCAGCCCCTCCCAACACCCCGAGGGGGCTTTCACCCAGTCGGCGGGCTGCATGGTCTGCCCCACAGCACCCCTAGGTTCTCGGCCCCCGCAGGCCTCCCCTGCCCCGTGGGGCCACACCTCTCCCCTAGCTTTGCTTGAGGGCGGCGGGGAAGGGGGGGCGCGATGCGCGGCTGCATTCTCCACGGCTTCTGACTAATCCGGAGTAAAATGTTAGGCTCAGAAAAGCCTCAGCAATAAAAATAGCTTCGGGAAGGTGGCGGCTTCGATTCTTTGTGCTTTCGGATGGCTGAGAGCCGTTTCCACCACCACTCACTGGGAGGCTCTTAGAAACATTTGAAACACCAAATAAAAAGCACGGATTTAGGAAAGCCTCCTGGAACGCTTTAATTGGAAAACAGTTCCACCTCATCCTAGTTCCTTGACCACCTCTCTTTTGGAGGAGCCAAGCTTTACTCTGAGTCGGGGACACCGATATTTCAGATGGGACAGAGATGAAGCATGTGGGGGAGAAGGGCCACAGCCCTGAGGACGGGAGTAGACCAACCTCCCTCGGGCCAGGCCTCTCCCTTGACCTGAGCCAGAGAAACTAGGCTGGACTGATTATCCAGGTCACTGTGTTTGGGGGATGCCCGCCCTGACCCCTCAGTGTGACCCTGAGGGAGGCTCCCTGCTTCTGGCTGGAGAGGTTCCTCGGCAAATGAGGGGCAAGGCCCAGACAATATCTTAGAATGCTCTCACGGTTTATGACATTGTGACTTTTTTTTTTTGAATGTACAGCCCAGGAAAAGGAAAAAGAAAAAAAATGCTGGTGTGAGTGTAAGATGCTATTTCAGGACAAGAAATAGTATTTTGGGTGAATCTAAGGGAGTAATTTTGGAAAGTTTCAGACAGAAGCAAAAAAAAAAAAAAAAAGACTGTATCCAAATAGAGTGCCCAGAAAGGCTTGGCCTGGCCCCAGAGAGAGGGGGCTTGCCCTGGAATCTTGCACTGAAAGCCGGAGGGGCAGCTCAAGGGGCGAACCAGCTGGAGCCCAGACCGTGGTTATAGAGCGTCCCCTGACGGCTGCCTCTCCCACACCAGAAGCCCAAAGGAAACGCGTGTGACTCCCAACACCAAGGACACCGAAGAGGAGAGAGACAGGGAGAGACAGAGAGGGAAAGAGGCCAAGACAGACAGAGGGAGAGAGGGATTCTGGAAACAATTCTACATCTTATTCATTTTTTACTGAGTGCCTCCCATGTCCTAGACACTCCACTAGATCCTGGGACAACGGACATCCTAATTTTAACAGCTAAGGATCAATGTGCGACTTTAATCATAGTAGCCTCCTGTCCTGAACATCTACTAGGAGCCTTCAACAATACTCTACTGGTACTCATTACCCCACTTCATCCCCACGACAAAGCTGCGACCTAAGCCGCACTTGGCAGTGGATCAGCAGACCTGGGAGCGTGGACATTGAAGCCGGGTCACCAGGGTTCAAATCCTACCATGGCCACTTATCAGCTGTGTGACCTTGGATGTAGCCCCTCTGTGGCTCAGGTTCATCTATAAAATAGGAACAGACAATAGTGTCTACCTTATAAAATGGGTATGGAGATTAAATTAGTTACTGTGTATTAAGCACCTAGAAAAATGGTTGGCAAACAGTCGGTGCCATATAAATGTTAGCTATTATTTTTATCGTCCCTGATTTCCTGATGAAGAAAGAGGCCATGGCCAGTGGAGCTGGGCTCAGAGTCAGGGCTCCCTTAAATCTCACATTGCAATACCTCTAGACAGGCTCATTCTCAAAGAGTTTGTGATTTGGGCTTGTCATCAGTATTACCTCTCCTAGAAAAGTGTGCAGTGTGTGCTGATCGCCTTGGGCCAGGTAATTTGTCTGAACCGGTTCCATGGTGTGGGCTGTGGACAGATGCCGCAGCTCACCAAGATGAGTGTCCAGGCTGGCCCGGCAGTGGAAATCACAGCATTGCTGCATCTGTGGGCCACTCAAGACAGCTAGCTTTCCAGAAGCTTCCTCATGTTCTCCTAGGAATGATTTTTGTGGCCTCCAGGTCTCAAAAATGTCGTTTGTACAAATGATTTTGAAAGTACTGATGCCTGGGTCGAACCTCCAGAGATTCTGATTTAGCTGGCCTGGGGTATGGCCTGGACATCAACATTTTTTTTTAAGAACTCCAAATGGGCAGCAGAATTTGAGAACCACTGGCCTCAGCTGTCCTCTGAGACCGCAGCTGTGACTGTGTCCCCAGTCCCCATCCTCTCCTTCCTAATCTCCAGCAGGGTGAGCTGGCTCGTGGAGCCCAGCCAAATACTAAATTTCTAGCCCACCTGACAGCAAGATAGGGCTGTGTGGTTATTTCTGTGAGGGAGGCATGCCTCTCCCCAGTCATCGCTACCTCTCTCGCTCCCCCTTCCCCAGGCTGGAGACTGACATGGAATAGGGGCTCTTTCTAAGTGACAGAGCAATGGTGTAGATGAGCCTGCATCCCAGGACAGCCCGAGGAGGGGTCGCCTGCCTGCCCTGGATGGCCTGCCTAGTTTTGGGCTATTAAGTGAGAGAAAAATGCAATCCCATCTGTTTGACCCTTTGTAATTTTAGGTCTCTTTCTTAAAGCAGGTAAGCCTATTTTCCAGGCTCTTTTCCATTCTGATTGCTTTAAAGGAGGGATGAATGCCAAGTCACCTGAGGAGCTTTTTAATATACAGATGTCCAGGACCCATCGCAGATCTAGCAAGTCAACATGTCCGGGGATAGGACCAGACATCTGCAGTTTTGGATGACAGCGTTTGCTTGCTTTTAAGTTATTCACTCATTGCTAATGACAGAATGAAATTAAATAATTTTGACCAAATAGATTTGATAGAGACTCAAAGAACCAATTAGCCACACGCATTAAGCAAATGAAATGCCAACAGGCTAATCACTAAGAGAGATTTGGAGGAAATTCTAGTTTTGTCTGCTCACTGTCTGCCTTCCTGCTGTCCTTTTTAAAGTTATTTATTGAGCATATACTATGTGGTCCTCTTTTCCTTTTTTCATAAGACTTGTGTTTTTTTTAAGGACAGTTTTAGGTTTATAGAAAACTTGAAAGGGAAGCACAGAAATTTCCAGATAGCCCTGTCCCCCCACACCCATGCAGAGCCTCCCCATTATCCACATCCCCCACCACAGTGGTACATTTGTTATAATTGATGAACCTACATTGACACGTCATCATCACCCACGCTGTATAGTTGACATTGGGGTTCACTCTTGGGATGGCACATTCTACGGGTTTAGACAAATGTGTGATGGCACGGATCCACCGTGGCAGTATTAGAGGGAGTTTTCTCGCTGCCCTAAAAAATCCTCTCCGCTCCACCTCTTCCTCCCTCCCTCCCCACCTTCTACAACCCTTGGCAACCACGGATGTTTTTCCTGTCTCCATAGTTGTGCCTTTTCCAGAATGTCACATAGTTGGGATCTCACAGTATATAGGCTTCTCAGATTGGCTTCTTTCACTTGGCAATAGGCATGTAAGTTTCCTCCATGTCTTTCTGTGGCTTGATAGCTCATTTCTTTTAATTGCTAAATAATATTCTGTGGTATAGATGTACCATAGTTTATCCATTCAGCTACTGAAGAACATTTTGATTGCTTCTAAGTTTTTAGCAATTATGAGTACGCGGCTATCAACAACAGGTTTTTGTGTGAACAGAACTTTCCAACTCATTTGGGTAAATATCAAGGAGTGGGATTTCTGGATCACACATCTGTAGCTTTTAAAACTCCACAGGTGAGTCGACTGCCCACCCTGGTGAGGACCGTGTGAGGGCAACGGCCAAGACAGTTTGCTCTGCTGATGAGACACCCTGCAGCCCAGGGCCCCTGGAGGTCTGTGATCGGGTGGAAGAGACACAGTGTGCTGAGTGAACCCTGGGCTGTCCTCCCTGTCCTGTCCCCGACATCAGCTTGCATGGCACTGGACCCAGGAAGGGAGCTCAGGGGGCATTTACCAATTGATTTCAGTCGGCCACAAGCAAACAGAGAGGGGCAAGTGAGAGGCCTCCCTGTCCTGGTCCGGCAGCAGAAGGCACGCAGCTGGCAAAGCAACTTGTTCTCAAAAGGTTGATATTTTAAATCAGAAAGGGGGGCTTGCAACATGCATATTTACAAATGTCCTTTTTGTGTGAAAGGTTGCCATGGAGACCTGTGACTGTGACACTGATTTATGGCTTAAGAGCACCATCAGCCCCTTTGTGTGAAGCCAGGTAGCCCGCTGGGCCCGTGCTGCTGCAGCTGCTGGTTCTGGGTGGCACCTGTGGGTGTCTGGGGACAACAGAGGAGTGTCTCCTCAACAGGGAAAGTCTTCCAGGACTGAAGATACTTCGTTCTCTTCCAAAACAGCTAATTAGGCAAGGCGAGCAGCATCTGGCTCCCTGAGGCCAAATCCTTTTCATTTCAAAGCCTTTACATATGTGAGCCACTCCCCGCCCCCGCAACACCCAACTAATCTGGCTTTGGCTGGCAGGACTTGGCCTTCAGAGTGCACAAACTCAGTTCGCCCTCCAGACTCCAGATGAGCGAGAGGAGCTCCCAGAACCTTCATCCAGTGCCTAGATCTGCTCCTAAAAGCAATCCGATTCACAAGACCCTTGCTTTGTGCTGCTTTGCAGGAGGCAACCACCATGCTAATAATTGCGTCCATAACTAAACGGAGCCCTTTTCCAAACCGTGAAGACTTCCATCAAGTTCTTCCTGCACTGCAACTTCTTTTTTTTTTTTTTTTTTTAAGATTTTATTTATTTATTTAACAGAGAGAGACAGCGAGAGAGGGAACACAGGCAGGGGGACTGGGAGAGGGAGAAGCAGGCTTCCCGTGGAGCAGGGAGCCCGATGTGGGGCTCGATCCCAGGACCCTGGGATCATGACCTGAGCCGAAGGCAGACGCCTAACGACTGAGCCACCCAGGTGCCCCTGCACTGCAACTTCTGTAACTCAGATGCCCAAAACAGAAACAGTAGTAAAACTTCAATGGTGCAGAAATGGTGTCAAAGAAGATACCGTCTTGTGCTCTATGAGAATGTTTCCTGCACTCTGAAGTCCAGGGTATCTGCTTTCCAGGGGGATGGTGGAGTTCTTATGAGTCTTGACTGGGGATGCAGAAGCGACCCTTGCCTTGTGGTTCTCGAGGATAAGGACTCAGACTTCTATTTTGCTCATAAGGACTATTTCATACTGGGAACTGATTGGCCGATATAGTCAGCGACCTACGGCTTGGCCTCTGGGTCAACTTCTTCCCTTCTGAGATTGTGATCTGGTGTCTCAGTGCCCTAGAAGACTTGCCTTCTCTCCGTCCACAAAGTGTCCCCTCTGCTCTCAGAGTGTGGACTGCTCCCAGGACACAGTGTGGAACAGCAGAGAGGCCACCCCAGGGACCATGCCCTCAGGGTCTTTCAATGCCTGTTCCTTGAGGTGTTGTACAAAAGCTCTTCCTGCCCTCTTTTCAAAACAGAAATTAAAGTAGATTAAGAGGTGTGTGGGTTGACAACGCACATGAAACACTGAACTTACTCAAAGAGAATTGGTGAACAAGTGCCTGGAAAGACTCCTTCCTTCCACCCCTACTCCCCCCTACCCTTCCCTACTTGCTATTCTAATCTGGCCAGAGCGTTGTATTTGACAAAGCCCTCCACTGTTGCTGAGGAGGATGCTAAAGCTCACTGAAGCTTCTTCAAAGGCACTTCCCGTGTGTGGATGGGAAGCGCAGACCAGTTGAGCATCTTCTCAGTTAAGGAGGACCAGAAAGGAGATGATCCCTGAGGTGAGCTTGAATGCAGACGGCAGCTCAATAGCTGCCACTTAATTCTTCAGGCTCATTAAGGATGGACTAAGGCTAGATCTAACAGAAAGAGACAAGGGCCACTTGGAAGCACCTTTGAATGGAGGTCCACGGTTTTCAGCACTCGGCCCCAGAAACTGGGTGCAGAGGCTTGGCCATCGCTAATTTTCTGCACCTCCTTTTCTGCTTCCTAGAAGGTTTCTCTGTCCCCGAAGCAGTTTCTAATCATGTCCTGAATTAGCCCATGATTCATTGTCATTTTCATTTCCCAAACGAATAGTCATTCTTTTTGACTCTCTGCCAGGAAATTCCTCAGCGCTGTGTCCATGGCTAGCCCAGATCCCACTGGTGGTATCCTGCTCCGGGGCCTGATGGGCCCAGGCACGGTCTGAGCTGCTGTCCTGTGGGGAGGACTGGAGAGGGTGATGGGTGGTCAGGACGGGGTAGAGCAACCTCAAGGGCTCTGGGTCTGACGGGCAGGGAATCAGAGCTCGGCTCCACCACATGCTACTTGTGTGACCTCTCTAAATCTCAGTTTCCTATCTATGAAGTGGGCACAACAATAGTTCCTATCTCATAGGGGTCCGATGAAGATTAAATAAGATACCAGGCACACAGATAGTGACCAACACAGTTCCAGTCTTAGTATAATGCTATTACTGTTCATTAATTGTTAATAGCATTCAGGGCCACAGAATTTGACATATCAAAAGTTGTCAGTCGTGATATACTATTACCATTGGTCCTTCAGTATCCCTCTCCCCTGCTTCCCCACCCCAGAGCTCCCATTTTTATCTACCATATTTATCCATCCCCTCATTTTGTTTTCTGCTGCTGTTGTTTTATCCCACGTATATGCACCTAAATAATAGATTGCTTAGTTTGACTTTGTTTTTGAACTTTATAAGAAGAGTTGTGGGCTCTATGTAGTTTCTGGGTCTTCCTTTTTTCACTCAAGATTACCAGCCAGTGTTACATCAATGTGGCCACCAACATTCACCCATGCTGATGCGTATAACTGTGGTTCATTCATTTGTACCTTCATTTGTACAACAATAATTTTTTATTTCATTCATTTTTTTATTGTTGTAGAATATTCTGTTATATAAATCTATATACAATACATATTCATTCTCCTATTCGAGGACATTTGGGGGGTTTGTGGTAAACAGCTTTATTGAGATATAATTTACACATCACACAAGTCACCTATTTAGAACATACCTTTTAATGGTTTTTAGTTTATTCACAGAGTTATGTAACATCACAACTGTCAATTTTAGACCATTTACATTACACTGAGAGGAAATTCTGTATACCCACTAGCATTGGCTTACTAGTCTCTGCAATCCCTTCAGCCCCCGGCAACCCCTAATCTACTTTCTGTTTCTAGAGATCGGCCTATTTTAATCATAGGGTGTACATGGAGTCATGTAATCTGTGGCCTTTTGTGTCTGGCTTCTTTCATTTAGCAAAATGTTTCCAAGCTTCATCTATGTCACAGCCTGCAGCAGTATTTCATTTTATTGCCAAATAATATTCCATATTTTATTTATCTATTCATTAGTTCGTGGGCATTTGGGTGTTTATAACTTTTTGCTCTTATGAAGTGTTTTTATGAACATCATACCACATTATTTCCTGGGCACATGTGCAAGAGTCTCTCTAGGGTATATTCCTGGGGCGGAGCTGTTGAAATACAGGGAAGGCAAATGTTCAACACCGAGAGATAATGCCAAATGGCTTCCCATATAATGTAACAGCAAACCCCTCACCAGCAAAATAAAAGAGACCATTGACCCACATCCTTGCTGACATTTGGCATCGTCAGAATTTCCAGTTTTCGAAAAGACCATTTTATTTTATTTTTAGCAAACCACCCCTCTGCATTTGACTCATTGCCTGATAATAAGATGCTAATGGAGATTCAGATAGAAACAGCCACCTGCCCATGTCTCCTCCCGTAATTAGCAGTAGTCTTCTGTAATAGTTCTAGCTTTTACTCCTTGACGCAGAATTCTAATGTTATTGTGGATACTAATGTTCTTCCTTCCCAGATGGGCTCTCTGCTCTGTCTACTGGTTGGTCCCGGAGTCCCACTCTACCTCTCTCGTGCAGAGAGCAGGCACAGGCTGTTCTGTGTCTTTGGTCCTGGTAACAACCACCCTCCCACCCTGCCCCACACACAATACAAACAGATACATTCATACCCTGGGTCTCTGGCTGCGATCAGATGGAGGGATGACAGTGCAGGAAGTCAATTCAATGACTTCTGACCCAAAGAGGAAAACCCTGCTCTTCACTGGAAAAGGCTCATCCCATGAATGCTGGGAAAGGAGGGAACCCTTGGGTTTGCTTTCCTACAGTTACTCATCACTGTCCTTTGTCCAGTCCATCAGATTCAAGTTACAGTGAATGTCACTATCATGGGTGATAGACACTGGGGAGGGCATGTGCTCTGGTAAGCGCTGTGAATGGTGCAAGACTGTTGAATCTCAGATCTGTACCTCTGAAACAAATAATGCAATATATGTTAAGAAAAAAAAAGAAGAAGATAGCAGGAGGGGAAGAATGAAGGGGGGGAATCGGAGGGGGAGATGAACCATGAGAGACTATGGACTCTGAAAAACAAACTGAGGGTTCTAGAGGGAGGGGGGTGGGAGGATGGGTTGGCCTGGTGATGGGTATTGAAGAGGGCACGTTCTGCATGGAGCACTGGGTGTTGTGCACAAACAATGGATCATGGATCACTACATCGAAAACTAATGATGTAATGTATGGTGATTAACATAACAATAAAAAAGGTGAAAAAAAAAAAAGAATTCTCTCCAGATTCTCATTTACTCACACTCTTTCCCGTTAACTTAATTTCAATAGCATTCTTGTTCCAGAGGGCTCTACAAATAACTTTTAAAATAAATAAATACTTCATAGAGAGACAAGCTCTGAAAGTCAGCAGGGAAAAAAAAAAAAAAAAAAGAAGTGGAAGCAGAGCCTAAGGAATAAAAGAAGCAGGGAGAGAAAGCTTTTGGGACGGTGATGGACAGGGAGATCCTTGCTGTCCGGATGCTCCTGGAGGAAGGACGTGCTGTGCAGCCATGTGCAGTCAGCAGACCCCCTCCAGCTCTCAGCCCCTGCAGGGAGGCCTCCGCGGCAGAGGGCCCCCCGGCTGGCCATCTTGCTCACATCCAGTGACTGAGCGAGGGCAGGTTCTAACAGCCTGGCTGTTTCGAGCTGAGCTCCCTCAAGTCAGTCAAAGCTTTGCCAGGCCCGCATCACTGTTCTTTGACTAACCCTGCCACCTCTGGCTCCCTCTCATATATGTACCCCCCCCAACTATTTCCATGTCTGTTTCTGGAGAACCTATTTTTGTGTGACCATATTATTCACTATTTAGCCACTCTCAAGTTGTTTGACATATGGTTATTTATAATTTTTTTTTGTAAATATAAGCAGAGCTGAAATTAATATCCCTGAAACTATGTTTTTCTCATATTCTAAGACAGGAAGTATCCTCAGAATTAATCCCTAAAATGGACTGGCACATTTTAAAAGGTTAGGACCATTTTAAGACTTTAAATACCTATTGCCAAATTGCCCTCAGAAATGTTGAGCCAATTATGGCTCCCACCAAAAGTGTATGAGGGTTGTAATATTGTGATGTAATAAGAAATATATATTTTGGGGACGCCTGGGTGGCTTAGTCAGTTAAGCGTCTACATTCAGCTCAGGTCATGATCTCAGGGTCCTGGGATCGAGTCCCTCATTGGGCTCCCTGCTCAGCAGGACGCCTGCTTTTCCCTCTGCCTGCCACTCCCCCTGCTTTGTGTGCTCTCTCTCTGACAAATACATAAATAAATAAAATCTTTAAAATATACATATATTTATATATATAATATTGTATATATATATTATATGTATATATATAATAAATATATATCCTGACACATAGCATCTAAAACCCTTATAATTTTCTATATAAGAGCTATGGTGATATCTTTTGTTATAATATTTAATTTTATTGCAAGTTCCTGAAATAGCTTCAAAGGGATAAAGGTGAAATGGGTGTATTTTTTTATTTATAACAAACTTCAACAACACCTGAGTTTCTGTTAATGAGGTGGCTTTTGAAAAGCCCAAGGGATGACGTTAGTTGCAAGGGAAACAAACCTTGTGATTAGAGGATTGGCACTTTCAGCCTCGCCCCTTGACCTTGGGAGAGAGGAGGGGGAGTTGGGAGAGGAATCAATCACCAACAGACAATAATGTCATTAATCATGCCTAAGTAATGTAGCCTCCATAGAAATCCCTGAAGTATGGTGCAGGTTGGTGAACACATGGAGGTGTTGAGCGTGGTGCACCCACGTAAGGCGTGGAAGCTCCCACCTCTTCCCGCAGACCTTGGCCTATGCATCTGTTCCATCTGACTATTCCTGAGATATACCTGTCAACTGAGAAAAATAATACAACTGAGTACTGAGTTTGATGTCCTTTATTTTAGGGAAAACAATCCAGAGATTGGAGGAGTTAAGTGCCTCTCAAGCAGTGAAGCACTATTCCTGAGAGATTTGAGGCAAGTGTGAGTCGTATATGGAATTAGAGGGGGCCTTGCAGAAACAGGGCACGATTGGCTAGAAGGTCGGGGGTTTTCGATAAGGCCCGCAAGTTCTATTTTCTAGGATAAGGTAAACTAGCTAAAGCTGAGTTGGAGGCTTGTGACCGGTGTATATCAAGACTCCTTGACAGGTATTCCCCATCAGTGCAGGCTGACTTAGGTTTAGAGGCATGACGTGGGCCGGGCCACTGGGGCGGCCTCCATTTTGTGGGTCCCGATATACAAATTAACTTTGTCACATCCTTTTATAATCAACTGGCAATCTAGTAAGTAAACTGTCTCATGAGTTCTGTGAGCAATTCTGACAAATTAATTGAACCTAAGGAGGGATTATGGGAACCTCCAGTTTATAGTCAATTGGTCAGAAGCCTGGGTGACAGCCTGGACTTGAGATTAGAGTCTGAAGTGGGGGATGGGCAGTTGCAGGGGACTGAGCCTTACCCTGTGGTGTGTACAGGTAGATAGTTTCAGAATCGAGTTAGACCGTAGAACACCCAGCGGGTGTCGCAGAATTGCTTGGAGTAGGAGAACTACCACATTAGGTGAACCAGTAATGAAGTATTCAGTGAGTAGCAGGTAAAGGAAGTAAACTTTTCCTTTATAAGGGTGTAGGAGACAGTCTGTTTCTGAGTCCACGTTTTAGGTTTGTAAAAGTTTTTTCCGTATGTGTGAAGATGGTTATATTATTTTTGTTTTAACTTTTGTTTCTTTGATTACTTAGGGAACTGAACATTTGTTTGTTTGTTTGCTTATTTAAGTAATCTCTACGCCCAATGTGGGGCTCGAACTCACGACCCCGAGATCAAGAGTCGCATGCTCTACTAACGGAGCCAGCCAGGCACCCACGGACATTTTTTTAAAGGGGGAGGACAGCAAAAGGTAATGTGGAATAAGAACAGACTTTTAAACAGCTCTGTTGACTTACTATAGAATGTATATATTTAAAGTGCAAAATTAGGTGAGTTTTGACATATGGATACACCCCTGAAACCACCATCATAATCAAGGTAATAAACATATCTATGACCCACTAAAGTTTCCCCCAGCCATTTGTAATCCCACCCTCTTATTTCCCCACTCCCACCCCACCCATCACTCCCCAGATAACCACCAATCTGCTTTCTGTCATTATAGACTAGTTTTCATTTTCATATATTTTATATAAAAGAAATTTAGCATGAACTCTATTCTTGTCTTGCTTCCTTCACTACATATAAATGTTTTGAAATTCATCCTTTTGTTCATAGATCAGGAATTCTATTCTTTTTTACTGCTGAGTAGTATTCTATTGTATAGATGCACCACAATTTGTTTATCCATTTATCTCCTGATGAACATTTGGGTTGTTTCCATTTTTTTTTGCTATTACTAATAAAGCTAATATAAACATTCATGTTCCAGAATGTGTATGGGCATAGGATTTCATTCCTCTTGGGCACATAGCGTGACACGGCTGTGTCACATGGCTTTAGTTATTTCAGGTAGTAAGACAAATCTGGTGCCTATTATTCTATCTTGGACAGAAGGCTATTTCAGCATTTTTCAGAATACATTTTTTTTAGAGAGAGAGAGTGGGAGTGGGGAGGGGGTAGGGGGAAGAAGCAGAGGAAGAGAGAGAACCTCAAGCAGGTTTCATACACAGCACAGAGCATGATGTGGGGTTCGATCTCACAACCCTGAGATCATGACCTGAGCCAAAAGCAAGAGCGGATGCTTAACCAACTGAGCCACCCAGACATCCCTCAGAATACATGTCTTTAAGACAGGTAAATTGAAGGTGGGGTACCTTGACTCTTATGCTGAACACGTAAAAATGTTTACATTTGTTTTTCATCTTTTTCTTTGCACCCACCAGGAATTTAATTCTTCTCCTTCTCATGCAAAGATATTCAGCTATGGCCCTTGCAGAGGGCTAGTAGGGGTGTTCCCCTTGGAGTAGCAGCCATCAGCTTCAGAGATTTTACAGTCTAGGGGTGGGAGCTGAGGTATGCCAGGCTGGAAGCTTCTAGCAGGCCTCCCAGGATCTCCACACTAGATTGCATTAGAACATTGTTGGACATGGAGCTGCAGCCCTGACTGGAACCAGCTCTGAGCCTGTGGTGGGGTAGCCTGACTTCTGCCCTCATAAAATTTTTATTTTGTGAGACTGTTTTAGATACATAAGTACATAAGAGAAACTAAAGAAAATGTCTGGGGTCTACCAGTAAGTTTAGCAACTGACTGGGGCAATTCCAAGATGTCTGGATTCCAAGAAGTACCATCAATTCTGCTAACACTTTGTGCCTTTGTCATTCCCTTCCTTCTCAATGAATTTGTAATCAATCTGGGAACGACATGAGTGACTTCCACAAACCAACCAGGGACTTTGTCTTGTGGGCTTGATTTCCAAGGTCCATCAACTGGATCTAACTGAAATCTATAGAATACTTCATCTAACAACCTCAGAATATGCATTCTTCTCAAGCTTGTGTGGAACATTTTTCAAGATAGACCACCTTCAGGGCCATAAAACACATCTTAACAAATTTAAAAGAATGTAAATCATACAAAGCATGCTCTTAGGCCACAGTGGAATTAAACTAGAAATCGGTAACATAAAAATAGCTGGAAAATCCCCAAATAGTTGGTGATTAAACAACACAGATCTAAATATCACAGGGATCAAAGAAGAGCTCTAAAGAGAAATTTAAAAATATTTTGAACTAAATGAAAATACAATCTATCAAAATGTGTAGGTTGCAGCGAGAGCAGTGTTTATAAGGAAACTTAGAGTATTGAATGCCTGTACTGGAAAAGAAGAAGAGCTAAATTAATAATCTAAGTTTCCACCTTAGAAAACTAGAGAAAGAAGAGCAATATATATTTAAAGCAGATGAAGAGAAAAAATAAAAATTAGAGCAAATTTATTGAAATTGAAAATAGGAATTAATGAAAATAAAAGCTGGTTCTTTGAAAAATTAGTAAAAGTACTAATATCAGGAATGAAATAGAGATCATCACTATTCATTCATGGACAACTATTAGAATGGCAAAAATCCAAAAATCTGACAATACCAATTGCTGGTGAAGATATGGAGCAACAAGGAATTCTCATTCATTGCTGGTGGGAATGCAAAATGGTATGGCCACTTTGGAAAACAGTTTCTTACAAAGCAAAATGTAGTCTTACTATACAATCCAGCAATCACTCCCCTTGGTATTTACCCAATATGGTTGAAAACATAACTATACAAAACCAACACACAAATGTTTATGGCAGCTTTATTCATAATTACCAAAAACTAGAGGCAACCAAGACGCCCTTCAATAAATGAATGGATAAGCAAACTGCCACATACTTATGATGGAATAGTATTCAGCGATAAGAAAAAATGAGTTATCAAGTCACAAAAGACATGGAGGAAACTTATATGTATATTGCTAAGTGAAAGAAGCCCATCTAGAAAGGCTATGTTTTGTGTGATTCCAACTATATAGAGCATTCTGGAAAAGGCCAAACTATAGAGATAGTAAGGACATCAGTGGTTGCCGGGGATTGGAGAGAGGGAGGAGGGGTGAGTAGGTGAAACATAGAGGATTTTTAGGGCTGTGAAACTATTCTGCATGATACTATATTGGTGGATACATGAGATTATGCATTTGTCCAAACCTACAGAAAGTGTAACACCAAGAGTGAACCTTAATGTAAACTATGGAGTTTAGTTAAAAATAATATATTGATATTGGTTCGTTAATTATAACTATTAGTTACAACTAGTGTACCACAGGAATACATGCTGTTAATAATAGCAGAAACTGTGTGGGGGAGGAGGGGTACATGGGAACTCTCTACTAGCTGCTCAGTTGTTCTATAAATCTAACACTATTCTTAAAAATAAACTCTATTAATTTTTTAAAGTAAAAAAAATCCAGGTGGAAATAATAAAAGCGTTCAAGAAAATCAAAATACACATACCCATACAAAGAAAAAAAAAAAAGTCTTTCTGCTTTCAAATTCTTTTTTTTTAAAAGATTTTATTTATTTGACATAGAGAGACACAGCAAGAGGGGGAACACAAGCAGGGGGAGTGGGAGAGGGAGAAGCAGGCTTCCCACGGAGCAGGGAGCCCGATGTGGGGCTCGATCCCAGGACCCTGGGACCATGACCTGAGCCGAAGGCAGACGCTTAACGACTGAGCCACCCAGGCGCCCCTGCTTTCAAATTCTTAATCATGCTCTGCACAAACAATCTCAAATCCCATGCTCATGGCTGGAGTCTGGCTATCCAATCTAACTCATGCCAGAATCCCGTCTTGAAGAAGGTGCGTCCTATTTCGATTCTACTCAGAGGTTCTCCAAATGCAGTCTGCATAAAGCTTGTTAAAAATATAGAGCCCTGGACCCCAGGCCCAGACATTCTGATTCAACAGGTCTTGGGAGGACTCTCTAATCTGCATTTTTAAAAAGATTTTATTTATTTATTTGAGAAAAAGAGAGAGCATGAGCAGGAGGGAGAGGGAGAAGCAGACTCCCTGCTGAGCAGGGAGCCAGATACGGGGCTCGATCCCAGGACCCTGGGATAACAACCTGAGCTGAAGGCAGATGCTTAACCGACTGAGCCACCCAGGTGCCCCTCTAATCTGCATTTTAATTAAGATCCCTGAGGCACCCTTTGAGGATTGCTAAAGTTGCAGAAGATGCTCTGTTGTGGTGGCATGCCCCCTCACTAGAGTGGTGTTACTCTCTTCTTGGTTTCAAGAAGAGAGATTTTGAAAGCCCCTTGTCTTGTTCCTCCTGAAAGACTGGCTCACCACACCTGCCTGAAAAGTCAGAAGATCCTTGTCTTTTGGGGAGCTAAACCCCCGCCTTCCCCAACTGCTGGCTTTGCTGTGGTCCCATCCTGCTTTGTATCCAAGCATATGCAAATGATGATATTTGGTGATGAGACTGATCATGCTAAAGAGGGTCAGGCAGGATCTGGACTCCAAACATTCACTCATTCATTCCACAAATATTTACCAAGTACTTACTATGGACTTGGGACCATATGCTAAATGGGTACTGGGCATGTAGCAATGAACAGGACATAGCTCTTCCCATCATGGAATCTAATCTACTGCATAAAGCAGACAAGCACTAGAATGTGAGGCGCGTCTGGCAATGAACATGCAGAGTGCTGTGGGCGTGCATGCAGGGCTTGTACTGATTCTGTGAGGCAGATGTTCTGGAGGGAATCTCGGTGGCAGGTGTCCGGCAATATCTGTGCCACGGGCGGGCAGAGAGCATGTCGGGGGGAAGCTGTGACAGGTGGTATGGAGGAGCTTAGACAGTGGCATGCAGAGGGCCAGCAGGAGAAAGCCAGGGGTGCCCCAGAACAGGATAGAGAATAACGACAGACGGACTGCTGAGGATGGGAGTAGGCAGGCACGAGGACAATTGGCATCCAAGGGGCTTGACAGCTGGTGATACAGCCCCTCACCCTCCAGGGAGACTAGGGATGGGACTTCGGTCCCTAGGAGAACTAGGAAGTAGGGCCTGAGGGAGCCACGGGAAAGCTCTCATCACTGGGACACAAGGCAAGAAGAGGTCATCACAAGGCCAAGGCAGAGCCCGGTTTCAAAGAACAAGGGCAGAGCAAGGCTCTGTTAGCCCAGAGCAGGGCTAACTTAATGCTAAACTGAGCCGCTGGCCTAGAAGCCCTAAAACCATCCCTGACAATGGCTGAATTGGTCACAGAGCCTGGGCCTGGTTGAGTTTGCAGATGGCAAACAACTGTTACATCAGCGTGGATGGAGGCGGAGATGGAGAGGTTCTGGTTCACAGCCCTGCACACATGCTGGAGAGACCTCAGGGGAGTTGGAAAAGAATGCCCAGGCCTGGTGGATCCTAATTGAATTGGCCCGGGTCGGGGCCTGGGCACTGATATTTTCTTAATGTATTTTTTATAATTTATTCTGAAATCATTTCAAGTTTACAGAAGAGATGCAAGAACAGCATGAAGAACTGCTCCACCCTCTTCACCCAGATCCCCTCAATTATTAACATTCATCTTATTTGCTCTTATGTGAGCACGTGTGTGTCTGTACCCTTTTTTAAAAAAAGATTTTGTTTATTCATTTGAGAGAGAGAAAGCATGTGAGTGAGCATGGAGGGGCAGAGGGAGAGGGAGAGAGAATCTGAAGCAGACACCGCACTGAATGCAGAGCCCAACGCGGGGCTCGATCTCGAAACCGAGTTGGATGCTTAACTGACTGAGCCACCCAGGCACCCTGTCTGTACTCTTTATTAATTATCATTCCTTTCCTGGACTATTTGAAAGCCTTTCCGTGTGTATTTTCCAAAGCACAGATGCTTCTCTGCATAACTAGTATACAACCTCCCAAAAGCGAAGTCAACATTTGTTCAAAACTATGATCCATTCCACAGACCTATTCGAATCTTCCCAGTGGGTCTCATGGTGTTTCTTTTTTCTTTCTGGTTAAGAATCTAATTCAGAACCATATGTTATGTTTGATGGTCATGTCTCTTTAATCTCCTTCAATCTGAAACATTTCCTCAGTCTTTCCTTATCTTTTGTGAGCTTCATGATTTTCTTCAGTGGACCCACACTGGGTCCATGAATGTTTCCTCATGACCAGACTCAGACCATTCATGCTTGATGAGAATACCACAGAAGTGATGCTTCACGCCTCTTGCACATCACAGGACACATGATGTCAACCCGTCCCACAACCGGTTAACATTAAACTTGATCACCTGGTCAAGTTGAGGTCTGTCAGCCTCCTCCATTATAAAGGCACCATTTTCCCTTTATGCTAAATAAGTAACTTGTGGGAAGATAATCCAAGACTTATGCCAGTATCGTGTTTCTCATCAAAGCTTAAACCACCACCCACCACCCATTGATGCCTCTCACCTGAAATGACACCACCAATGATGATTTCTGGGTTAGTTAGGGCTCTCTGAGAAGCAGACACCAAGACATAGTTAGATGTGCAAGAGATGCACTGGGGACAGTCCTGTGAGGGTGACCGGGGGAAGGCCAGAGCCAGGGGAGAGGCGGAGAGATGTCACATCTGAATGGTTTAATCATACTAGAGAAGAGGGGAAGGAAGGAAGGCTGGGGAGGAAAACAGCCGGTAGTACAGTTCCAAGACAATTTTGGTAAAGCCACGGGACTCCTTGAGTCAAAGTTACTCCTCAGAAGACTCCCATGTATCCCAGAGAAAGAGCCTGCCTTAGTATCCCCACTTCTCCAGCCACTGACCAAAAACACATGCCTTGGGAGAACTCGGCAATGGTATCAGGACACAGCACATTGGGCCATAGGTCAGTTATGTTCTCTGCAGTTGGAAATCTGAGAGGAAAGTTCATGGCCATTGGCATTGCCAAATGGTGATTCTCTAATTCTTTTATTTCTTCTACATTTCTTGGTTGGCATTCTAAGAATTTTCCCCTTACCCCATTTATTTACTTATTTATTTATATCCACACGGACTCATGTATTCTATTTTATTTAAAGGGTTGTAATCCATCTGTATCATTATATATTTTGATGATCAAATTTTTCTAGATTTGGCTGATGAGAACCTCTTCAAGCTGGCTCCTAGATTCTCGACATATCCTCATAATACTTCTTTACTTTCTAGACAAAATGTTTCAGACTCTCCTATTCTTTATATGCCCTGGCCCTGGAATCAGCCATTTCTCCAAATACCTTGGGTCCTTGTTAGCATTTAGAAACCCAAATCTAGGTGGTTCATTGTGCTCATTGCTACTAAGGTGTCATTGTGTCATTGCTTCTAGGCTCTCTTACTGTTCAGAGTTAGAAAACACACACACACACACACACACACACACATCCATGGATGCATACTTTATTTATTTATTTATTTATTTTAATTTTTATTGTTATGTTAATCCCCATACATTACATCATTAGTTTTATATATAGTGTTCCATGATTCATTGTTTGTGCATAACACCCAGTGCTCCATGCAGAACGTGCCCTCCTCAATACCCATCACCAGGCTAACCCATCCTCCCAACCCCCTCCCCTCTAGAACCCTCAGTTTGTTTTTCAGAGTCCATTGTCTCTCATGGTTCTTCTCCCCCTCCGATTTCCCCCCCTTCATTCTTCCCCTCCTGCTACATTCTTCTTCTTCTTTTTTTCTTTCTTAACATATATTGCATTATTTGTTTCAGAGGTACAGATCTGAGATTCAACAGTCTTGCACAATTCACAGCGCTTACCAGAACAGATACCCTCCCCAGTGTCCATCACCCAGTCACCCCATCCCTCCCACCCCACCCCCCACTCCAGCAACCCTCAGTTTGTTTCCTGAGATTAAGAATTCCTCATATCAGTGAGGTCATATGATACATGTCTTTCTCTGTTTGACTTATTTCGCTCAGCATAATACCCTCCAGTTCCATCCACGTCGTTGCAAATGGCAAGATCTCATTCCTTTTGATGGCTGCATAATATTCCATTGTATATATATACCACATCTTCTTTATCCATTCATCTGTCGATGGACATCTTGGCTCTTTCCACAGTTTGGCTATTGTGGACATTGCTGCTATAAACATCGGGGTGCACGTACCCTTTCGGGTCCCTACTTTTGTATCTTTGGGGTAAATACCCAGGAGTGCAATTGCTGGATCATATGGTAGCTCTATTTTCAACTTTTTGAGGAACCTCCATACTGTTTTCCAGAGTGGCTGCACCAGCTTGCATTCCCACCAACAGTGTAGGAGGGTTCCCCTTTCTCCGCATCCCCGCCAACATCTGTCGTTTCCTGACTTGTTAATTTTAGCCATTCTGACTGGTGTGAGGTGGTATCTCATTGAGGTTTTGATTTGGATTTCCCTGATGCCAAGCGATATTGAACACTTTTTCATGTGTCTGTTGGCCATTTGGATGTCTTCTTTGGAAAAATGTCTGTTCATGTCTTCTGCCCATTTCTTGATTGGATTCTTTGTTCTTTTGGTGTTGAGTTTGATGAGTTCTTTATAGATTTTGGATACTAGCCCTTTATCTGATATGTCATTTGCAAATATCTTCTCCCATTCTGTCAGTTTGGATGTATACTTTAAAACCATGCATTCACACCAATACCTTTAATTTCCATTCAACACCTCAAGGTTCTTTCTAGGCTTCCTTCTCTCCATATTTGTGAGTCCTTTTTCCAACAGTGAGAGTGGCAAACCTGGCTTCTGTAATTCTTAATCTATTCAATATTTGCCCAATCCTTCTCTATATAACCAAACTTCTGATCACACTGCCCACCTTCTTAGCTTTGACACCTCCTCAGCCCTGAGCCCTAACACTTGTTCTTCAGCCCCTGCCTCTTTGTCCCTGGCCATGCCATTGTCTCCAAAGGAAGAAAAAGGAAGGGAAAGGGAAGGGAGGGGAGCAGAGGAGAGGGGAAGAAAGAAGTACCACTGGTAGTCACTAAAATGTCCCAGGTGATGCTAATGAGTAGTCAGGGCAAAGAAGCAAAGTAGGAGAGAACAGGTAAGATATTAAACTTCAATAGAAACACTTCACAATTGTAGAGGGATTTAGAATTTACAAAGTTTTTTTGCATATATTATCTTACTAAAGTTTTGTAATCATCTTCTGAGGTAAGAAGTATACCCAGATGAGGAAACAAAGGAAACAGAGAATTGCCCTAAGTAGAATAATTCTGAAAGTTACCTAAAGGGAGAGTCAGACAATCTTGGGATCGGAAGACCTAGATTTAAGCCCATAATGTTGTCTATTATGCTTTAACTACATTTTCTTTAAATTGGGTGTGTGAAGCCTTTGTGAGTTGAGAAAAGAAAGATCTTTTTTTAAAGTAGAATCTTTATCAGATTTCTAAAAATCACATCAAAGAGGAAGTCATCTATTCTATATAGTGTGAAGACTAAGTTCACTCCAGCCACTGGTTAATGATATAACATGGGTGAGTGTCTAGGCAACATGCTTACTGGCAGACTGACCAACTTCAAATACAAGAATTCATAGGTTACATGGAAGGAAAATGTCCCACCCTTGATACGGTTGAATAGTGGGTCTTCAAACACACTGTAATATCAAATAGTTAGGACACACCATAGGAAAGCAAGTTCTATATATATTTCTCACAGAAATTATGTGACTTGATTAATGTCCTCTAAGACTGTTGACTTCTCTTTCTACCAAATAAATAAGCTTCTTTTGGTTTTCTGGGTCACTCACCTCTTGACCATTCCAGGTCATACCCCTCAGGGTTAGAAGATAAAGAAGTTGGAAAGAAAATCATTTTAGAAAACTGATGTTAGAAATAAAAATGTATGAATATGGCTTATGTGTGTCACAAGCAAGTATTCTTGCCCATGGTTCTTCTAATTTATAGACCTCATGAGGCCCTTCGGAAAACCCCAGGAGAAATGTCCATTCTGAGTACAGATTCCCTAAGGAGTCTTGCTGCTGTTACATATATTTTTAAAATGGCATCCCCCATATTTATTTTTTATCTCATTGGATTAAAGACTCACTAATTAGGCCCCTTAAAGATGTTATGAATGAAACTAAAATATGGACATTTTAGGAAGATAACCAACTCTGTGAAAATGAAATTACAATTTAGTAAAAACAATGTCTATACCCCAGCAAATGCTGTTCTTATTTCAAACAATCTTACAGAGCAAAACCCTAGCAAAACAAAAAGTATTTGGACAGTTTTCTCATTTTTTAAATGAATTTTTATTTTGAGATAATTATAGATTCACATATAGTTATAAGAAATAAGAGAAATTCCATTTATTCTTCACTTAGTTTCCCCCAATGGAAACATCTTGTAAAACTATATTACAGTTAGTATGATTATTACAACCAGTATATTGACATTGATACAATCAAGATATAGAACAGTTCCATTACCACAAGGATCCCTGGTGTTGTTCTTTTATAGCTACACCCACTTCCCTTTTCCCCCAACCCCCCAACCCCAAGAAACTACCAATCCATTCTCCATTTCTATAATTTTGTCTTTTCAAGAATATTATATAAATGGAATCATACAATCCATAAACTTTTAGAATTGGCTTTTTCACTCAACGTAATTCTCTGGATATTTATCTAGGTACACAGTTGTGTGTATAAATAGTTCATTCTTTTTATACAACTGAATAGTATTCCAGACACTCTCTGACCATCCACTCATTGAAGGACATCTGGATTGATTCCAATTTGATGTTGTCATTGTTTTTTATTTTAGCTATTCTGATATGTATGTAGTAATATTTCACTGCAGTTTTTATTTGCATTTCCCTAATCATTGATGATATAGATAGATAGATGATAGATAGATAGATAGATAATATAGATAGATAGATAGATAGATAGATAGATAGATAGATAGATGATAGATAGACAGATAGATAGATCTGTATCATCTTGGTAAGATATTTCTTCAGGTCTTTTGCCCATGTTCTAATTGGATTGTTTGCTTCTTTATTGTTGAGTGTGGGGTGTTTTTTATATATTCTAGATATTAGTCCTTTGTCAGATATGTGATTTACAAATATTTTTACACATTGGGCGCCTGGGTGGCTCAGTTGGTTAAGCGACTGCCTTTGGCTCAGGTCATGATCCTGGAGTCCCGGGATCGAGTCCCACATCGGGCTTCCTGCTCAGCAGGGAGTCTGCTGCTCCCTCTGACCCTCCTCCCTCTCATGCTCTCTGTCTCTCATTGTCTCTCTCGCAAATAAATAAAATCTTAAAAAAAAAAAATTAAAAAAAATATATATTTTTACACATTGTGTACTGTAACTTTTCATCCTCTTACAGCCTTTAAAAGAGCAAAAACTTTTAATTTTGGTGAAGTTTAATTTATCAATTTTTCCCTTAATGGGTTATGTTTTTAGTGTCAAGTCTAAAAAATCTTTGCCTAGCCGTAGACTGCCAAAGATTTTCCCTTTTTTTTCAAAAAGTTTTACAGTTCTACATTTTACATTTAAGTCCATGATTCATTTTGAGCTAATTTTTTGAACAATTTTTTAATTGATTTTAGATTTATTTTAATTAAATTTAATTTTCAGATAATACATTCATATAGTTCAGAAATTAGAACAAAATAAAAATTTATAAATTGAGAAGTTTCACATCTAACTATAACCTTGTTCACCGCTTCACTGCCTGCTTCCATAGAGCACTGTTTCTTATGTGTCCTTCCAGGTTTTTTAAGGCAAAGATCAACAAATGCAAATATGTCACTTATTTGCCCAGTTTGAATTAATTTTTGTATAAGGTGTAAGATGTACATTACTGCCTCATTCCTTCATTTATTAAGTTAGTTAGTTACTTAGTTACCAATGGATTTCCAATTGTTTCATTTGTTGAAAATGCTATCTTTTTACGTTGAATTGCTTGTGCACCTTTGTGAAAAATCAGTCGGACTTATTTTTTTTTTTTTAAAGATTTATTTATTTATTTGAGAGAGCGAGAATGAGAGAGAGAGAGTACATGAGAGGGGGGAGGGTTAGAGGGAGAAGCAGGCTCCCCGCTGAGCAGGGAGCCCGATGCGGGACTCGATCCAGGGACTCCAGGATCATGACCTGAGCCGAAGGCAGTCGCTTAACCAACTGAGCCACCCAGGCGCCCCAGTCGGACTTATTTTTGTGAGTCTATTTATGGGTTGTCTATTCTGTTTTGTTTGATCTATGTGATTATCTCTCTGCTAAATATACACAGTCTTGAATATTATAAGTTTATAATAAGCCTTGAATTTGGGTAGACTGATTCTTTCTACTGTATTCGTCCTTTTTAAATTGCCTCAGCTATTCTAATTCCTTTGCATGCTTATATAAATCTTAGAAAAACTTCATTTGTATCTATAAAAATTTTGCTGGGATTTTGAAAGGAATTACATTAAACCTGTGTATCAGTTTGAAGATAATTGGTGTCTTTACTATGTTGACTCTTCCAATCCATGAGCATAATATGTCTCTTGATTTATTTAGGTTTTCTTTGACTTCTTTCATCAGTGCTGTGTAGGTTTCAGCATACAAGCTCTATAGATATTTAGCTAGATTATATAAGTATCTCATATTTTGAGTAGTTGTAAATGGTATTATATTTCTAAATTTTGTGTGCATATATTCATTGCTAATACATAGGAATATAATTGATTCTTGTAAGTTTATCTTCTATCATCCAACTTTACTGAACTCAGTTATGAGTTCTAGGAAGTTTTTAAATATATTTCTTGGAATTTTCTATGTAGACATTTATGCCACCTGCAAAAAGGACAGTTTTACTTCTTCCTTTCTGATCTACATCTTTTATTTCCTTTTTTTTTTTTTGTCC
Organism: Phoca vitulina; assembly: GCF_004348235.1. Lineage (NCBI taxonomy): Eukaryota > Metazoa > Chordata > Mammalia > Carnivora > Phocidae > Phoca > Phoca vitulina. The sequence goes on from NW_022589708.1 coordinate 70,944,052, forward strand.
TACTACATTGAATACATCTTGAATAAGAGAGATGAAAGCAGACATCCTTTCCTTGCCTTGTTACCAATCTTAGGGGGAAAACATTCAGTGTTTCCTTATTAAGTCTCTCATCATCAAATATAATGTTAGCTGTAGGTTTTCTTCAGATGCTCTTTAACAAGTTGAAAAAGTTCCTCTTTATTACTATTTTTCTAAGGTCTTTTTAAAAAATAATGAATGGATACTGAATTTTATCAAATGCTTTATCTATAATGATTGATATTATCATGTGACTTTTATTTCTTAACCTGTTATTATGGTAGATTACACTGATTAGTTTTTTATTATTTTATTTTATTTTTTTAAAGATTTAATTTATTTATTTGACAGAGAGAGACACAGCGAGAGAGGGAACACAAGCAGGGGGAGTGGGAGAGGGAGAAGCAGGCTTCCCGCCGAGCAGGGAGCCCGATGCGGGGCTCGATCCCAGGACCCTGGGATCATGACCTGAGCTGAGGGCAGCTGCTTAATGACTGAGCCACCCAGGCGCTCCCTGATTGGTTTTTTAATATTGAACCAGCCAGGTACACTCTCCCTTGGTCATGGGGTATAATTCTTTTTATGTATTACTGAATTCTTTTCTTTTCTTTCTTTCTTTTTTTTTTTGAGAGCAAGAGAGAGCACACATGTGCGAGTGGTGGGGGCAATGGGGCAGAAGGAGAGGGAAAATCTTAAGCAGACTCCACGTCCAATGGAGCCCGATGTGTGGCCTGATTTCACAACCCTGAGATCATGACCCTAGCTGAAATCAAGAGTCGGACACTTAATCAACTGAGACACCCAGGCACCTCTGTATTAGTGAATTCTATTTGCCAATATTTCGTTAAGGGTTTTTGCATCTATATTCACCAAGGATATTGATCTATTGTTTTCTTTTTCTGTACTGTTTTTTCTGGTTTTGGTATCAGAGTAATACTGGCTCGAAAAAATTCATTGGGAAGTCCTCCATCTTATTCTATTTCTACAAGATATTGTGTAGAATTGGGCGTAATTCTTTAAATGCTCAGTAGTATTCTCCAGTGAAAGCATCTGGGCCTTTATATCCTTTTGAGGGGAACTTTTACTTATGAATTCAATTTTCTTAATAGTTACAGGGCTATTCAAATTATTTTATATTGAATGAGTTGTGGTAGTTCATCTTTTTCAGGGAATTGGTCCATTTCATCTAAGCTGTCAAATTTTTGGTGTCTTTAGAATTGTTAGTAGTATTCCCTTATCTTTTCGATATCTGCAAGGTTTGTACCGTTATCTTCTGTTTATTCCTGTTATTGTTGATTTGTATATTCTCTTGTTTTTCTTTGTTAGTCTTGCTACAGTTTCACCAATTTTATTGATCTTTTCAAAAAACCAACTCTTTGTTTTATTGATTTTTTTTCTATTCTCTTTTTATAACATTAATTTCTACTTTTTATTGTTTTCTTTCTTCTGCATGCTTTAGGTTTATTTTACTCTTCTTTATCTAGATTCTTGAGATAGAGGTTTGGATTATTAATTTGAGACATTTTTCTTTTCTAAAGTATATATTTAGGGCTAAGTCGCCTGTGTCCCACAAATTTTTATAAGTTTTATTTTCATTTCATTTAGTTCAATATATTTTTAAATTTTCTTTGAGACTCCTCTTTGACTCATGGATTATTTAGAAGGGTGTGGTTTAGTTTCTGAGTGTTTAGTGGTTTTTCTATTATCTTTCTGTTATTGACTTCTAGTTGAGTCTATTGAGGTCAAAGAACACATTCTGATTTCATTTCTTTTAAATTTGTTGAGATTTGTATTATGACCTAGAGTATTGTCTATCTTGGTATACGTTTTGTAAACATTTGCAACAAATCTGTATTGTGCTGATGTTGGGTGGAGTGTTTTATAAATGTCATCACCTATTGGTTGAAGATGTTGTTAGTTCTTATACATCCCTGATGATTTTCTGCCAAGTTGCTTTATCAATTGTTGCAAGACAGGTGTTGAAGTCCTCAAATGTAATTGTGGATTTGTCTATTATGCTATTCTGTTCCATCAGTTACTATTTCATATGCTTTGCAGCTCTGTTGTTTAGTGTGTACACTTTAAAGATTGCTATATTTTCTTGGTGGATTGACCCCTTTAGTCATTATATAATATTCTTCTCTGTTTCTGAATTTTTTTTTTTTTTTTGCTCTGAAGTCCACTGTGTATATTAGTATAGCCATTCCTGCTTTCTTTTGATTGTTTGCATAATATATCTTATTTCTCTATTTATTCTAACCTGCCTATATTGTTATATTTGAAGTAAATTTAGAATAGATAGCACATGGTTGGGTCATGTGTTTTAATCCACACAGCCAATATCTGTCTTTTAATTGGTGTATTTAAACCATTTACATTTAGTGTAATCATTGATATGTTGTTAGAGCTTAAATCTGCCAGTTATAATCTCTTCTAGAGGAATATTCTTATTAGCTCTTTTGTAAATGCAGATATTTCTGTAGTTCTGTGAAGGGATACATTCTACCTTGTATCAGTCAGAGTTCTAGGAAGATTTCTTATGGCTAGGAAATTTATTTTAGGAAATTGGTTCACATGATTATGGGGACTGGCAAGTCTGAAATCTGTAATGCAGACCAGCAGACTGGAAGCTCAGGCAGGAATTAATGCTCTTGTCTTGAGACAGATTTCTTTTTCTTCAGGAAATGTCAGGTTTTGCTCTCAAAGCCTTTAGCTGATTAGATGAGGTACCACCCACATTAACAAGGGTAATTAACTTTATTTAAAGAGAACGAATTGTAAATATTAACCATATCTACAAAATACCTTTGCAACCAACACTTGGATTAGTGTTTGATTAAATAACTGGATACTATAGCCTAGTCAAGTTGACACATAAAGCTAAATATCACATACTTTATTCCCCCCCTACACTCCCTTTTTTTTTCTACTTAGATAAGTGTGAAAGCTTTTTAAGAGGTGAAATTACATCCTTGCTGGTTGTTTTTCTGTTCAACTAAAACATAGCAAGCTATTGAATCATGACAGTCTTTGACACTCTTTGATGTGTCAACCTAATATTCCATAAACTGATGGGATGGGGGCAGTGGTTAAAATCTATAATGTGAAGCATAACTGAATGGTAATTTGGAATCTCAATCTTGCATTTGACATGTCTCAAGCATTTTAAATTACTTATTTTCTCTATCCAAGCTTTTTTAGTACAATTGTTTTGTGAAGAAAACTGCTCCCTGATTCTGGCTCTCCCAGTCGGAATCAAGTGCTATCTGTTGTATCTTTTGTGGAAGTATAGTAATGCTTTTCCAACAACTTTATTAGTTTGCTGTAACAAATTGGAGACTTGTAAGTATGTGATGTGCATCATATGAAATCGTGAATTAGTGGGACCTTAGAGTAAACAACTTGTCAATATTTGAAAATACTGGTTATTAGTAGCCTTTTATAAGGAAAATTTTCCTCCAAATTTAAGCTGGAAAGCAACAGAGGTAGTTGTTTGGAAAAGTATTACAACTCCGTGACTTTTGGGATTCTAGTACTGGCAGTATGAATTACGTGTGTATTGTTCACAAGGTCTTTATACTGATAAGCAAACAAAAAACCCATCTCAATTATGAAAGAAGAAAATGCTCCTATAAGTTAATCATTTCATTAGGGGAGGTAAGACCTTCCCATTGGAAGCAATTAAATAATTCAAGAAAAATAAGTCACTAAGAACAAAATGTAGGCTCTGAAAGTAAGAGAAGCTACAAGACGGTGTAGGTGAGAGGAGATTTGGGAAGCCTGAAGGTGAGAGAGGGACACAGGTCCTATTGCCAGAGACCTTGCAGTTGCACAGACTCAGAGGAGGTGGAGCCTGAGTGAGGATTGGAAGAAAGGGTAGCAGGGTTTGTGTGGGCTGACAGTGGAAAGAAGGCATCTGAGCAGGGACTGACAGCATGGTGAAAGCGTGGAGGAAGAGTGGTGGGTAGGCAGTGAGGGGCTGTGGAACAGAAGGTGTGGAAAGGCAAAGAGGCAGGGGCCGCTAGAGGAGAAGGACACCACCCAGGTGACCTGACGTGGGATTCCTGGGAGGCCTGATCCCACCCCATGTTCCTCCACCCACATTTCACCAAGCCTCAGGGTCACCAGTGGTGGTGCACTCTAACCCAGTGAGGATTCTCTGTTCTTCCCAATATCCCAGTAAGACTGCAAATAGTCCTTGCAGAAGGAACACTGCTAATATCTCACCCTGGATATTTTCTGACAGAAGCCTCAAGACGTTCTTGGGTGGAGGTGGAGCTAGGATGAGAGTGGGAAATTTCAATCTTCCCGAGCTGGTGCTTGCTCCACAGGCTTGGCAGTGGGAAGCACTGAGACTCTAGGGTGGAGAGACAGAAATGGGCAAGTTGTGATGAAGCAGCACAACCTACATGCAGTTGGAGCAAAGACTAGGGGTAGGAACCACTGTGCATGGAATATTCTACTAGGAGCTAAGCGCCTGAGGTGTGGGAGGGCTGCCATGAATACTGGTTGAGCGGATGAATAGTGACCAGTTCAGGGCAGGTAAACTGGAAAGCAAGCAGTTTGCCCTAAACGACCTTGTCACTCTAACCTGGGCATGTGATTTTTTTTAGGTTCAGCCCCTTTTGAGGATCTGATCAAGTTTATGGGTTTCCCAACTCAGAAAAAATGCCCATTTGCAAATACAATCAGTTTCAGAGGATTAAGAGTTTCCCTTTTCCCCCAGGGAACAACAGACCATGAAACACTCCCAATCATCTTCAAGGATCTAAAGGAATGTTATGAGGAAGAGGGACTTTTCTCTACCACTCCCCTAGGGAAACACTGGGACAAGGAGATGGATTGGGGCCTTGGAGATGGATTTGGGCCTTATATGTATATTCAGGTGTCAATTGCTCCATCACATTTAGGGAAAGCTGGAAATCTGGTCTCCTTCCCTTCCCAAGGGCATATAAGATTCCTGGGGGTTTAAGGGTGCTTCATCCTGCCACATCTCTTGGAAGTCATCTAGGCTGCCCATGGAGCTGGTCCTGCATTGCCTGCCTGGCCCTCTGATTCTAGTTGGAGATACACACCTGTCTGGCTTCCAGCCAGGCCAGAGTGGTTCCTCGAAGTCTCTCTGCTTGTCTGGTAGCTCCATCCACCCCGGGCCAGGCTCAGCCCTAGGAGATCCTCACCTGGACCCATGGACCCTGGCGCTCTCTGCCCAGCTCTTCACAGCCATCCCCACCTGAGGATGTGCCACCTCAGAGGGGTTGCCTTTGAGGGGGTCAGGTCCCTAAAGAACTGACAGCCCACCACCCCATCTCTGAATATCCAACTACCCCCTTCCAGCTTGGAAATTCCTGTTTCAACCTTCTCTATCCCATTCCTTTCTCTTCTGGAAAAATCCAGCTCACTCCTGTATCAGTCAGGGTTCTCCAGAGAAAGAGAATCAAATATATCATATATATATTCATTTTAAGGAATTGGCTCCTGTGGTTATGGAGGCTGACAAGTCCCAAGATCTACAGTCTGCAAGTTGGAGGCCCAGGAGAGCTGATGTTAGTTCCAGTCCAAGTTCAAGTCTGGAGGCAGGAGAAGGCTGATGTCCCAGCTCAGGACTGTCAAGCAGAGAGTGAATTCTCCCTTACACAGCTTTTTATTCTACTCAGGCCTTCCTTGGGTTGGATGATTGGGGAAGGCAATCTGCTTTACTCAGACTACTGATTCAAATGTTAATCTCCAGAAACACCCTCACAGACACCCTGAATAATCAAATATCTGGGCCCCCTGGGATCCAGTCAAGTTGACACAGACAGTTATAACCATCACACTCCTCTTCAAAGGCTGTAGGGGTGAATTACAAGGAAGGGGAAATATCCACTCTGTTACAAAAGTCTAAAGCAGTCTGAACCAAGCTCATGGTCATTTCTCAATGGGCTGTTGCACCACATTGGATTGTTAACAAACCACTTGCTGCTTATCAAGTAAGCTTGGGTCACAAGAGAAGTCTGTCGGGGGAAATGGAGCTGTGGGATGGAAGAAAAAAAGGGAGAGGGGGTCAGAAACATGGCTTTCGAGAGTGATACCCCAGACCCAGATTTCCTCTGCATCTCGCTTGTGCATGGGCCTGTTTGCTCTGCCAGTTTGTCCCAGTGAGCTGGAAAACCTAATCTGGGCCAGCAACCTCCTTTCTGCTTCCTTTACCAGGAACCAAGATTCTGGGGGGAGTTTTGGTGATGACAGTGCTTCTCACACTCGGCTGCACATGGAACTCATCTAGAGTGTGAAAAAACAGACTGATTCCAAAAGTACTGTAACAATGTTAAATTTATTACAGTTAATAACGGTACTGTAATTATATAGAAGAATGTCCCCATTCTTAGGAAGTCCATATCAAGGTATTTAGGGGCAAAGGGCCAGAAAAAAATTTTAATAGTGTGTGTGTGTGTGTGTGTGTGTGCAGAGAGAGAGAGAGAAATGATAAAGCAAATAGGTTAAAATGTTCACAGTAGATGTAAAGGGCATATGGGTATTCTTTTTATTAGTCTTATTCTTGCAATTTGTCCATAAGTTTGAAATTATTTCCAAATAAAAGTCTAAAAAGACTTTTTTAATAATCCCAATTCCCCAGTTCCACCCCACCCTCTCACCCCAGAAGTTCTGGTGTAATTGGTCTGGGTCTTGTTTGTTTTTTTAGACCCCAGGGTGACTCCACAGTGCCCTACGGCGGGGTGGCTGAGAGGTGCCCCCCTCCCTCTGCAGGCGCCTAGGCTCAGTGCCCCATGAACCTGTCTTTAGCCTGGCCAATCAGTGTTTTAGCTCAAGGTAGCTTGGGGCCTACTGGGGAAAGGGACCCATTTGTAAGTAAGCATGCTCTTTAGAGACCTTGCTGTATGGGGGTGGGCAGCTGTAGCTGCTGAATATTTATTACCTTCTCATTTCTTGCAGGGCTGACACAGTGTGTGACCGCTGCCAGTTTCTAACTGCTCAGCTGTTTGGGCTGCTTTCGTCAGAGGTGGCTTGTTTGCTGGAAAGCCCTACCAGAAGGCCCAGTGATTATTTAACTCTTGTGACACCACTGGGTGGGGTCTGCAGGCCGGGGGAGGAGAAGGGGCAAGAGTATGGAGGGATCTGCCTTTCTCCTCTTGGACAGCGGTTGAGAATGAGCTGGGGGAACAGGAGACTGAGCTCAGGTGATGACTGAAGAAGCCCCAGGGGGACCCATGCTCCATGCATGCTTTAGCGGAGAGCTGACTTGTCCTTCTTTCCGCTTTCAATTATCAGAAGTGCAGCCTTGTCTAGTCTATCCATCACATCCTTTCACCTGTCCCTGGAGACCAGCGACATGCATTTGTGAAGTGAGAAGGGCGGTCTGGGGCTGCATAATAGAGCCTTCCTCTGGGCACCATTAGAAGCCCTTAGAGGTAGCTCACCCGGAGCTCGTTAACGCCTCTTAAAATCATGGCTACAAGCTGTAGCTGACTCACGCTCCATGTGTGGTCCTCTAAGAGCTGCCGGATCTTTGTTGGCCATGTGTCTTCCTCATCTTCTCAATGCTGTATTTGCATGATTTGACTTGTGTGTCTACGCAGACTGGGAGGCATTGTCTTTATAGGACTGACTCTCTCTGCTCTGTACCCTGAAGCAGGTTCTAGGACCCAGCAGGTAGCAGGTCAGGATTATAGAGGGTGGGGGAGGCCCTGTTTCTATTTCATCTTTGTATATGCCTCCCCTCCATAGAATAGGAACCCAGTAATAAACTATATTGGGACCAGGGCAAACTGGAGGGAGGGGAGTCACCTCAACCAGATATCAGGAGAGAACAGAGAGGTCAGGGCAGACTCAGGAGCAGAGCAGCAAGTCGGGTTGGGGTGGGCAAAATGGCGGTAGGAACGAATGGGTCCAAACAGTGTGAGGCAGAGCGTTGTATCCTCACTAATCAAGCAACGGCCAAAGGTGCCCAGCACCACCTCCAGCAAAGCAGGGTTTGGCACTGTGAGGAATGCAAAGACAAATTGAACATTAAGGCGCTCACATGGGACTTCAGAGCAGCAGGCTAGGAATGGGCCAGGATTAAATGAGGTATGGGGTGGGGGCTGGGGCTCTCCATCTTAGATGGCATCCCAGAGGAGGTGGCATTTGGGTTGGGCTGCAATAGTGAAGTGGGATCTTGACTCTTGCAGAAGAAAAGCTCTAGACTTCATGAAGGAGACCTGGACTGAATCTCCTGGACTAGCTGGTAGAATTGGCATAAGAGGCTTCTGCCTCTTTACCTAGAAAGTGACTTTCCAGGATGATAGTTTTAATAGATCTGGGGCTCTTGCTGCTACTAAAGCACCTTCTTTTGACTCCTCCTCAGGCTCCACTCAAATGCAGGCCCTCAAGTGCTCAGTAGGGGGAAGGGAAGAATTGGCCCAGGTCCCTAATGCCTTGCAAGGACACACTGCAGGCCAGGGGATGAGGTGGACTTTTAGGAGGCAGCTCAGCAGCCTGGCTTTATGGAGATTATCTCAGATCTGGGTCTCATGGGCAAAGCAGCTGCTGGGTTGCATTGGCTCTGGACAGGCTGAGGATAAACAAGATCATCCCCAAAGCTCAGGAGGCCACGGTTATCCCAAGCAAATCTTTGAAGGCCTCATTTTGCTTCTCCAAATTTTCCTTTGACTTTCTCTTTACATTAGAGATGCATTAGAAAGCCCTCTTAACTCAAAACACATTAGCCTCTTTGTTCCTAATTTGGGTCCACAGCTTATATGTTTTGTTGCTTGCATTTCCTAGAGGGTTGAATCTGACCTTATGCCTCATGCCCATTCTATCACTGTAGCAAATGATCTGTTTTGTGGGAATGAAACCCTGAGCCACATTCTTACCCTGGGAGCAGAAGCTGGGACGGGTCAGCCTTCTGAAGCTTTAGCCCTGAGGGAGAGAAGAGGTCTGCACACACCCCTAATAGAAGACGGGGGATGGGACAGGATTGGGTGCTGCAGTGGTGGGGGTGGGGGTGAGGCAAAGGTTTACAGGCTGGATACACACTTCCTATCTCAAGTCCAGTTGCTAAGAACGGAGGTAGAACCATCCCTGCAACTGGGTGGGCACTGGACCCAGTGGGATTCCTGGGACCATGACGAAGGAAGGGAGAGGGCAGCAAAGGAGGCTTATCAGTGTCAGGACTGTTTTATAAGACAGGAGAAGCAATAGTTATTCTATGTCCCATGCATTTGGGCACTGGATTATTATTGCCCTGTGCTATGGTCTATAACAGCTTCATTCTTGTTGGCAAGTCGGTAAGCTCCTTCAGGACAAGGGCAAAGAGGTTTTTTTGTTTTGTTTTGTTTTGTTTCTGAACTCCATAGTGCTCAGGAAAGCAGTGAGCCTGTTGCAGGCACCTGATCAAATAATTAAAAAATTAACTGGATTAGACCACCTTGAATATGATACACCTCTGACAATTTTTAGAACTTTGCAATAAAGTGTCAGAGCAAGGGGGGAGGGTCTCACAGCTGTCCAAAGCTTGCAAAGAGTGAAACAAAGAGGAGAAAGACCAGAAAAAAAAAATGTTCTTTTTTTTTCCTCACTCTGGGGTTAGTACTGAGAAGTTACAGTGTCATTTGTTGGTGATTTATTTAAAGACAATATATAGGGGGAAAAAATCCCCATCTTGCATCATTTCTCCAAGTCATATATGACTGTTCTTCCTTTCTTCTGATGTGTCCCTGTTGCGCTCTGAATAAAATTCTAGTTTCTTCTCAGTCATGGAAGCAGCACAGTGAGTCTTGGACCTGTGCATAGGGTGGGAGTTGGAGGGGCTCCCCTCTCACACGCTTCCTCGGGAAAAGCCATCTCCTGTTACACATCTTATATCTAACTAAATGTCCATTTAGTGCAAGATCAATCTGTCTCCACTTTCCAAAATGGACTGGAATATTTAAAGCAGAGATGCCTCAAAGGAATGGGTAAGGTTGACGGAATGGTCTTAATAAAGTTTCCTTCTCCTCGTTATTTCCCCAAGGCACGGAAACCCAAGCATGGTTTGATCTTGTTTCTCCTGCTATTGATTTTTTTGCTCAGCAGCGTCTTCCTTAGAGAGAATCCCTACTCAATGGAGACAAGGCTGGTTCTTGGTCTGATTTCCTCCTCACTGGCTGGACTGTCCCATCTGGGCAAATATCACCAGGGCAATAGAGCTGCTCTTAGCGAACTTTTTCTGCTCCGTCGTTCTCTGATGTCCTGGAGTCTTTGGTAATGAAGGCAATCATTCTTCAGATCTAGAAACCTAAGCTGCCAGTGCCCAGCTCAGAAGGAGCGGGGAGGAGCAGAGTGAAATTACAACCCGCAGGCAGTTTGCATCTGACTTCTCCAACGGGAAGCACATGCCGTGTAATGAATAATAAAATCATATCCTTGTAATGCTCTTTCTCTCAGGAGCATGGAGCGGTTTGCCAACACGATCATATCAATCCTTACAATATTTACGGAAGGCAGGCACCAGGCTCCCGCGTCCCTCCTGGGCTCCTCCAGGCCCCTGCGGCGAGAGCTGGTGGGTTGCTCTGCTCTTCAGCCCTGCTCTGTCAGCAGCCCTTGGCCGAACTTGCCCTTACCCAGGTCATTGTTAATGCTGCCTTTATGCAAAATACCCTACGTAGGTAGGGACAACGAGGTAATATTAAAATGTCTTGCTTTACCAGTTGAGAAAGAGGAAACAAAATGTTTCCCAGGGATGCAACTCTGAGGGATTGAAAAGTTGCAGACACCAACTCTGTCTCCACCATCTGCTCCTGTGTTCGGGTCTCCTTTGCGCTCAGGCAGGTCCGCCATGTTCTGGGCAGAATCCAGCTGGTGACATGCAATATGTTGCTGGCCTCCAACGTCAGGGGACACTCCCTGGGCATGCAGGCAGCTGACGGCAGTGGCCCCCGCAGATCAACAGCAAGGAAATGCCTATTTTCCAGTGAGTTCAAACTAGAGCTTAGTGGTTCTGAAAAATTTTAGTTCCTCTTTTTCTTCGTTTCTCGCTTCCTCCTTTTCTTTCTTGTCCAGTGTCCTTTTGTTCCCAGCCCTTTGCGTTTTAATTGGCCTTCAAGCTCGGCTGGATCTGCCCTCCTTCACTCTCTCTCTCTCTTCTCCTCTTTCCATTTCTCTATCATCATTTTGCCATTCTTGTCTGAGGATATGAGAGGAGAACCAACTCTTTTAGTAACAAGATGACCCAATTTACATTCAGATTTTCAATAGTGTGGTTGCAGTGGCCCTTTCAAATCTTTCTTTATTTGCTGACCCGTTCGAAGTCGCTGATGAGCAAGCAGGTGGCAGGTATAAAGAAAGTGATTCTCCAGACATCTGATAGTCAGAGCAATTTCTATTTATAACAATGGCTTTGGTCAAGTAGAGTGTGAATGGTGTTTGATTATAATCATTTTACTTTTCTGACTTAAAAAAGGTGGGTAAAGCTTGGATCAAATCCTCTTAGGATTGCTCAGCCTTCCTGGTCAAGCTGTTTGTTTGTATTTATACTTGTTATCTGGATATATTTTTGGATCAAAGAAATGCCAAATCACAGAAGTTCTAAAATGGAGTTCTTTTAAAAGTTGCTTTCATTTGTTATGTCAATATATCTCAAGTAGTCATTTAAAAAAGAAACTTCTTTCTTCTGTTTTATTGCTACTAGGTACTCGAGCCCTGGTGCTATTACTTCCCCAAACCAGACTCAGGAGGAGAGTTTCAGGAAGCAGGTATCTTGCTGGCCTTGTTTATCTGTAACCCAGCCCTAGCATGGTGCCTGGCACAAAGTCAGGGCTCAATAAACATTTGTTGAGTGAATGAGTGAGCAAGTCAACTGAGGTTGCCATGGAAGGTGTTAGAGGACCATATGCTGGAATCAAGTGCTTCGGAGCATAATTCTCTACCTAGAGCAGAGGAAAGTTTTGCTGAGACAACAGAAGGCCAGAGGAAGTTGAAATCATTGGTCTTGCCCAGATACTTCAACCCATCTACCATTCAAAAAAAACACATTTCTGATTAGTATACTAAAGATTATTGCAACAGTTACTATGTGCCAGATACTATGCAAAATTCTTGGGATACTGAAAAAAAAAAAAAAAAAAAAAGATACTGTTTCTACCCCAAAGAGTTCTTGGGATAGTAAGGAAAGAATAATTTTTTGAACCAAATGTTATAACCCCATGTATTAAATTTTAGACTGAACCAAATAAATGCTTTATTTTTAAAAAAATCTGATGAAGCAGTCAGTTTGAACTACCATTCTGTGTGTCTGTGTGTCTGTATTCCCTAAGTCTTTGCACTGAAATTACACAATAAAAGCAGACCATTTCTCACCGACAGCACCTGGAGGAAGCACTCTATTTGGATTGAGTCCATATTTCCTTCTTCTCTTTGATTGTTTGTTCTTTGCCCTCTGCTTATCTCAGTATCCTTTCTTCACAGGTACACCTAGAATTTTTGATGGGCGCTGTCACCAGTGACCAAGTGACCCTACTCATTTGTATTTGTCCCAGAAGGAGCACATCTCATGAGGACCTTGCCAGGCATACTCCCTGACTCCACTGTTACTCTAGGGGAAAGGTCCCTTCTATAGAATTATCCTTGAGAAACATGCAGGGGCTTTAACTAAAGCATCTAGAGGAGTCTGTTTGCTCTTTGAAAGAGAGATATATACAAAAAGACTTCCAAAGGCCAAAGGAGCCATAAGACCAGAGGAAAAGACTGACAAGTTCAGCTTGATGAGAAATGGTTTATTAAGGGACTTAGGGTCAGAAGCATGTCTTGGGCACCCTCAAGACCATTAGATCTCCCCAACCCCACATCCCTTAAGGCCTGCTTTTATTGCCCTAGAGGCTGGGTGTATAGCTGAGGGACCACCCAGAAGGAGAATATTTAAGAATAAGTATGTGTCATAGTCATATCTCCAGGGCAAATCAAGGAGATTATGTCCCGAGGGTGTAGTTAAGGGTGTGGTTAAACAAAAGGACAGAATGTGGGAGCTGGGGTCACAGAACGGTCATCATGGCGGATTTGTCCAAGATGGCTAGTCTGGTTCACACACCATCTGTTTAAAAGCACTTTGATCAATGAGCTCATGTACTTGTGCTTTATTTCCAGCTCTGACTACCAATAGTTCTTAGTGGGACCATTTCAGGTCTGGCCCATCAGAGAAACCCAAATTTCTTGGAGATGAATAAGACCTTAGACAGCTAACATCCTGCCTGATGCCGGAACTCTCTCCTCAAAGTTCTGACAGATGGCCACAGAGTTTACGTTCTGGTGAACAACAAAGAGCTCTCTATCCCTGGAGAGTGCTATTTCCGCTACTGAGCACTTTGGTTTGTGAGAAAGCTGTTTTTAGAAATTTGATTCCTTGAATTGAGCTAGAAATCACCTCCTTGCCACTTCCTTCCTTATTTACTTCCTCTGCTCTCCCCTCGACATTTACTCACTCTTTTCTTCTATTCTGTCTTTCCTAAAATAAAACCTATTCATTCCTCCTTCCTCACAACAACTCCTCCTATATTTGAAGACAATTATGTTCCTTAGTTTTCTCCCTTCCAAGCTAAACACTCAGAGCCTCTCACCATTTTATGTCTGGTATTGTTTCTAGGGTCCTTCAGCCCCTACACACACCTTCTCTAGATACATTATTGTATGTTAGGATATGTCTTAAATTGCCATGCCTTGAGTTGGATTTATCTTTCAATTGTCTTTGGACCAACATACTTTGTTACTGTTACTTATTATCTGGACACTATATTTCTTTTTTTTTTTTTTAAGATTTTATTTGTTTATTTGAGAGAGAGAGAGAGAGAGAGAGAGAGCATGAGCAGGGGGAGGGGCAAAGGGAGAGGGAGAGAGAGAATCTCAAGCAGGCTCCACGCTGAGCACAGAGCCCAATGTGGGGCTCGATCTCATCACCCTGAGATTATCACCTGAGCTGAAATCAAGAATTGGACATTTAACAGACTGAGCCACCCAGGTGCCCCTCTGGACACTGTGTTAATATTTAATGGAGCTATTATATTAGCTGTTTAAAGCAACCACATCACTCTATTGTATCACATTAAGCTTTTGGCCAAAGAAAAACTCCAGGTATTTTGAAAAGAGGGAATGCAATTAAGCCAGGTCCTCCCATTACGGTATTGTGCAATCAGTTTCTGGACCAATTGTGTTGGTACAACACCACTATGTTAATATAAGAGTATCGTCTTCTTCAAATGTGCCCCAAGCTTGTTTCTGGCTTGTTTCTTGATCCCTTGAGCCCCTCCTTTCCTCCCTTATCTGCTGACTAGAATGCAAGGTTTCCAGCCTCAGTGGTCCCACTTGGACTAAGACAACATCTCTGTTCTTTTAAAATTCTACCAAGTACAAGCACAGACTGTGGGAGAAATTGATTCCCAAGTAAAATTTGTTGGATGGCTAAATGAATGCATTTTATGAAGCTTTTCTATCAACGGTTTCTTCCCAGAATAATGCAAGGTTGTCTTTTAATGCATGAACTCCTTGCATGTTTTATGTTCTATCTCTTTAGATGAATTCATTCCAGTCATGGAAAATCTCCATAGTTTCCAGAGGACTTTGAGGAATTTTCTCTTTATAAAGAAAGGGGCTGGGTGACAATGCTTATCATTATAATTTAGTTGTTAGAACTACTCTCTAGCACAAAGGTAGAATATTATCGCTGTAATATGTTGGCATAAAAAAAGATGTAGAGAAAAACCCATTGAACATAATGATAGCCCATGGCACCAGTAATTTATATCAGTATGGCAAGAACTATTTCTTTGAGTGCTTTTGTCCTGCTTGAGACCAAACGGGCCTTGGGGATATACTTGCACATTACCTAAATCAACAAATATTTGCTCCAAAAGCGGGGAGGAGGGGCAGATTTTATTGTTCATTCTATAACCATAATTGTCAAGCCACTTCTGTTTTGAAGGCCATGTAGCTTCCAACATCACCACCCCATGCCAGCACCACGGAGTGAGCTGCTATTATGGAATTTTTAGTGAGTCTTGGAGTCTGTTCCAGCTATTTGTGACTCTGAACCCAAAAAGTTTTCAAGGAAATCATGGTAATTGCTGGGTGGAGTAATGTTTGGGCTAATATGATCCTTGCCAGGTTAGAATTGGACTGCCCGTTATTCCCCTTTGATGTCTGAAACTAACATGATGGTTTGCACAATGAGGCCACTTGTCTTTAGAAGTCTGTAAGGGCTGTGCCTTACCTAGTAACTATAGGGGAGCAAGATTTGCCACCCAAAAATGTGTCTCTTTGGCATACGCATTATTTTAGGCTGATTATTTTTAAGAAACAGAAAACTTAAGGAACTTTTTCTTTTTTGCCTCCCTGCTAACTGCCTAAAAGAATTTAGATAAAGGACCTGCTTTAGGAAGGGAGCTATCGTCATAGATGACTATCGTATAATATGAACTGGGTGTGATAGACAGCAGGGAACCTAGCAGGGCCTCTTTAATCTAGTCCTCTCAATGTCCCATTGTTTCTGGATGGCCCAGAAAACATTTGTTTACCAAACATGTATTCTTTCTATTTTTCCTGGGAATTTCTTTCCTTCTTTTTGTAGCCCCAGACACCTACCCCCTTCTCTTTGGTCCAGAATGACACATATACTTTATTTTGCCTGAATGTCTTTGGAATATCTCATATTTATGTGGATTCCCCATATGTACATAATTAAATCCGATTCCCTCCTGTTCATCTGTTTCATGTCAATTTCATTCTTAGACCAGCCAGAAGAACCTTGAAGGATAGAGAAAAAGTTCCCCAACAAAATGAAAAGGCACGGGGGTATTCTCTTAAATAAACAGAGGAGAGGAAACCTTCGGAGAGCAATAAAATGGATATGTCCTAGCTCTCAGAAGAAATCAAAATGGTAAACAGGAAATGAGTTTTCATTTTACTTTCCTTTAGCTATCCAGGCTATTTTAGACCATGGAATGGGAATTTTCAACATCTTGGCCACTTGGGATGGACAAAGTGAGCTTAATTTCCTCATCTATGAAATTTTCCTAAACCTTAGAGCTAAGAAGACATTTATAACATCAAGAGATATTGAATCACTAATGTGGAGTAAGGCTTACCCTGGGTGTGGGTCACCATCCCTTATTAAGAAGAAAGCAATGACTTTAGTAAAAATGTAACTCAGCCTCCTGTCCTTCAGTGCCCCTTAGATACTATGGAAATGATTGGGGCGTGCTGAGTTAAGTCTCTAGAAAGGGAAGCTGAGGGAGGGTGTTGGACCCCTGCACTTTGAAACAACTAACCAGACCTCCATGCACTGGGTTCCCACTCTGTCAACTCCAGGTATCCTATGTTCTGGCAAGACAATGCTCATAGAAGTTAAAAGTACACACTTGGAGTCAGTTAGACGTGGGGCCAGATCTCAGCTGTGCCACTTACTAGCTATAAAATAGTGAGCAAGACACTTAAGCCTTCTGGGACTTGTTTTTTTTCTTACTGTAAAATGGTAATAATAATAATATTCCCCAAGTCTGCTGTGTGGAATAAATCAATTGATGGCTGTTAAGTGCTTATCACAGAGCCTGGCACACCATAAATGCTTTCTAAAAAAGCATTAGCTATCATTTTCAAAGTAGGACCTGAGATAAAATATACTTTTGACAGTGTGAAGCTATTCCCCAAAGACCTGAAAGCATTTAGTGAGGTACTACTATGTGCCTAACCCTGCACCACGCATCACGCAATATACAAAGGAAAGAAGATTTTCAGCATCAACAGCTTTGCTCTGGATTTTCTGTTTGCACTGTTCCGATCATTAGGAAATCAAAGGTATAAACAGATGCTCCTTCTCTGGACCATGATGAAATATTCTTAACACGGGTAATTGAAATCTATAAATGAACTTACAATGTCATATTTGTGTTATTAATTTCAAAACTCTCCAATTCATATATATATATATATATATATATATATATATATATATATATATAAATGCTATGGCAAGACAGATCTGACTTTGAATGTTCTCTTCTTTCCCTGATCTTGTCCACTTTCTGGAGACGTACTAAGCTGCCTAGTGAAATGGCATGCTGTGGGGCAGCAGTGAGTAAAAGGAGAAGAAAGGCCCTAAGTATTCGACACACCAAATGTTCCTCTCTAGGAGGTTGGAGAGTGTGAGGCTGTAAGAACCAACAGGACCATGGCATACAGATTCCCAAAGGCTCTTGTAACTGTTTGAGAGCTAAAGAAGTCTGGAAGCTTGCAGCAAATTGTGGGCGTTATTTTCAGTTGCTGAGTAAATTATTAAGAGGAACTGAGAAGAGAATTATGCATGAGAGTGGAGGCGAATGGAGGTGCATCCATGCAGGGTATAAGAGGGAAAGAAAGAGAAACAGAGACAGAGAGAGATGGAGAGGTCCCTGCCAGGAACCTGGACCCTTTAGGACATCAGGCCAAAGTGGTTACAGGAGGGACAAGAGAACAAGGGGAGGCAATCCAGGATCTCACTTTCTTTAATACTTCAAGTCTTTTTCTCTAGATCTAGGATATGCTGCAATAGATTCATCTTGAGTTGTAGACACTCCTGTTTTCTGTGGTCATAAACCACTAACCATGAGGATTGCAGAGTGAGGAGGGGTGGACACACACCCTTTGCTATCTTGGCTCTGTCAGCTTGGTGGACAACTCAGCGGCTTATTGCTCCAAGGGACCATTTGGAGCCCTCAGAGAACATGGGACCCTCCTCGCCTGTGCCTGGTCAGTTGGACAGGGACACAGATCTTTGTAAGACCAAGGCTATAACTTCTGTGCTCAGGATAACAGCTAAGCAGAGAATACTAATAATTTAACCCAGCAACTGAAAATAACACCCATAATTTACTCCCAGCTCCCAGACTTCCCTCAGTTCTCAAAACAATCTCTAGAGCCTCGGGGAATTTCTGAACACCACCGTCTCGGTATTTACCCCTTCCTGCCTGTGAGTCTTCTCACTGAGCTCTCCTCCTGATGGGGCCAGGAGAGGTAAGGACACAGAAACCCTGCTTTCCCCCAACAGCTGCCTCCAGCTGCTGCATGGGATTTGGGAGACAGTCCAACCTACAGAAATCTAAGGGCAGGTGACTCTTTGAGGGTAATGCCTGTTTCCTTTCAAGGCAAGCTTCATTTGGACTAAACATTGAGTCCAGATCTAGGGCCAGGTCTCCCCCCGTCAAGACCATGGAGGTGGGAAAATGCAGTGGAAGCTGTGGGCCCAAGAGGGAGAACGTGGCTTGCCAGTCTTTTCTCCAACTGGGAGTTGACCACAATTTTGTCTGGGAGGACAGAGAGGAGAGGTACTCTGAGTCTATCCATGTTGCTTCCTGTGTTGACCGATCCTTATTGAGTACCTGGTTTACAAGCTGGATTAGGAAGTCTGCAGAGTGAACACAGCACTCCTGAATACAGAGAGGTAGAAGAACCGCATCCCCACTGTTCCCCAGACTGAAGCCGAATGCTTGGAGAAATAAGATGTGGGTAGAATGAGTGGTGGCCAGAGCACACTCAGGGGTCCTGACCACAGGAAAAAAAAAAAAAGTAAGGGCCACACCAATCTGCAGGGGACAGAGACAATGCTGAATAATTTTGATGAAATCCCTTGTCTCTCCTTAGTCCTATGACAGGCTCCAGGGTAGGCTCACAGTGGTTGCTGCCTACTACTGGGCCCCCAGTTGCTCCTCCTAATGTCCTTGGTCCCCACACCAGAGTGACCTATCTAGAGCACGCCGAGTCTCCACCATTCATACAATGTGTCATTTAATATAGAAACAAACCCTTGACTGGTCTCTAATATGGCTGACCTGCCCTGGCTCCCTGGGGGTGGGAAAATCAAGTCTCAGCCCTAAGCACACACTCTGTCAAATCCAGCAGGTGCCCCCAACACTCATTCTCTGGACCCTGGGCCCTTTCTCACTCGATGAGGATGGCTTGTCACAAAGGTCTCTTTAAAATGAGTTCACTGAACTTCCTGTGTAAGAACATGATTTTAATATAAGGCAAATGGTCTGTCATTCACCAGGTGCTTCCAGAGAAAGCCTGAGCTCTGCTGAGCACCAAACATGAAGAGGACGTGCCCCTAGACTTGACACCACTCAGGAACTGCCGAGGAGATGGCTGTGGAAAAACATTAAACCAGACACACTAGGAGACGGACCCAGGGTGTTCCACTCCTGAGCACCGGACTTTCCAAGGAGAGGGAGAAGGGCACGGCTACTTCAGGAGCCTGAGCGGCAGGGCTCCAGCCAGCTCTGCTCTCCCAACTCTCCTTGCAGAGTTGCCTCCTTTACAAGTGTGCCCCTGGTGTCAAAGATACCAGTCGTTTCCCCAGAGTGAGACATCCCTTCAAGCCTGTCAGAATGGCTAGTACCAGAAGACAAGAGATAACAAGTGTTGGCGAGGCTGTGGAGAAAAGCCAACCCTTGTGCACTGTTGACGTCACCACCATGGAAAACGGTATGGGTGCTCAAAAAATTAAAAAGAGAATTGTCATATGATCCAGCAATCCCACCTCTGGATATGAAGAAAGGAAATCAAAATCCCAAAGAGATAATTATTCACTATAGCCAAGACATGGAAACAACTTAAGTGTCCATCACCAGATGAATGGATATAGAAAATGTGGTATGTATGTATGTATGTATAGATAGATAGATGATAGATAGAATATATATAAATGGATAAAGAAAATGTGTTATGCATATAGGCACCATGGAATATTATTCAGCCATAAGAAGGAAGGAAATCCTGCCACTTACAACAACATGGGTGGACCTTGAGGGCATGATGCTAAGTGAAATAAGTCAGAGAGAGACAAATGCTGTATGATCTCACTTGTATGTGGAATCTGAAGAAAATAAACTCATAAAAACAGAGAATAATTGGTGGGTTGCCAAAGGCAGGTGTTTGGGGTGGGGGAAATGGGTGAAGGGGATCAAAAGGTACAAATTTCTAGTTATTAAAATAAATAGGTTCAGGGGATGTAATGTACAGCATGGTGACTACAATGAATAATACTATAGTGCCTATTTGAAAGTTGCTAAGAAAGATCTTAATAGTTCTCACTACAAAAGTGTAACTATGTGTGGGGATGGATGTTAACTAAGCTTGTTATGGTGATCATTTTACAATATCATATATCAAATCATTATGTTGTACACCTTACACTTATACAATGTTATATATCCATTATATCTCAATAAAACTGGGGATGGGGGAAGACATGAATAGTTTTCCTAAACACAGTCCCTCAAAGCATCCTAACACATGGGCTAGCTTAAGGGCTTTTCAAAGGTAATTCTTTCTGTGACAACTTTGCCCCCTTCACTGATTCTAAAACCTAGCCATCACGGTAGAAAAGACTCCTGTGTAACCGAGATACGTATAAAGTACTCTGGGAGCATCTCTAGAACGGACTTATTCCTGAAATGTATGTGTGCCTGCTCAGACCCACGTGTGCAGAAGAACAGAGGATGGAAGGGTCTCCAAGAGAAGGTATTGGAGCTGGGGCTTGAAGCAAAGGTCAGGCTTTCCCAGTCAGAAAAGAGAGGAGATGGAAGCGTGTTCTGAAGCTGAGAGCACCTGGCAGGTTGTCAGGAGGAATGGGGTCGCCTTGCTGTGACTCCACAGGAGTCCTGCTCAGGGACGCATCTTCAGCGTGGGAGCTCAGTTAGACGAGGAGGCGCTTGGGAATGCACTTGGTTCAACTATCTTTCCACAGACGAGCCTGCTGAATCCCAGCCAAGGTCAATGAATTTTTTAAGGACAGATGGATTATTATTGATGGAGAGAGGTACAAAATTATACAAAGCCCTCATGTGAATGAGATGGGCGCAAACTAACACAAGTCTTGCTTAACACCTGTAGTGTTTTGCCTGCCTAAAGCATCACACTTGCTATTGTGTTTATATGAAATAAGAGAACCCGTTAGAGCAAAATGATTTAAGGAGAACTTTCAGAGCTTTGGAGGTGGTCATTTTCAGGGTAACTTACTTGGAATCGACAATACAGAAAGTAGAGAGAAGACATTCCCGGTGGTTAAAGAAAGCTGTCTCCTGAATTTTTATGCTGAGCACCTTTGATTAGAGAAGTAAGTTGTGTCAGAGAAAACATCTGGGTCTATAACTGATTAAAAAAACGTGTAATCTATAAATTCCCTCTTTTCCTGCAACCAAGGAACAGCTCATTGCTTTTGTTAAAAGGCATCCTAGAGGGACGCCTGGATGGCTCAGTCAGTTGAGTGATGGACTCTTGGTTTCCACTCAGGTCATGATCTCAAGGTCGTGAGCCCCATGCCCGGCTCTGCACTCAGCAGGGAGTCTGCTCAAGATTCTCTCTGCCCCTCCCCCCACTCGTGCATCAATCTTTCTCTAAAATAAATAAATAAGTATTTTTTTAAAAAAAAGGTATCCTGGAAAACTTTCCTCTGAGATGTACACTGAGCATTGATCATCTGCACCCACATGGCACATGATTTGCGTTATTGGGAGATTTTACTTTCCTGGTTTCAGACCCAACTTCTAGAGTAGAAAGTGGGGTCCTAGTCTCAACCCAACTAATGTGACTTCAGAGGTCTTCCAACGTTTCCGCCACCTTTCCTGTACGTTGGTAAAAATAAATGGCATCAGCCTTAATGTAGTTTGCCTGAGACCAGAGCCTGGACACCAGAAGGTGAGACATCAGCAAGGTATGCCTTGAAAATGGCTTCCTTTGGTCCAGATTATTACATTATTCTCTAAGAGATTGCTGCTTTCATTGATGGCACTCGTAACTCACTAGCTGGAATCTTTTTAAAGATTTTTTATTTATTTATTTGAGAGAGAAAGAGAGAGAGCATGAGCAGGGGGAGGGAGAGAGGGAGAGGGAGAAGCAGACCCCCCACTGAGCAGGGAGCCTGATGAGGGACTTGATCCTGGGACCTGGAGATCATGACCTAAGCTGAAGGCAGACACTTAAACTGACTGAGCCACCCCAGTGTCCTTAACTGGAATCTTTGAATTCTATGATATATAGGGAATCCAACTGCTGACAATAATAATGTATGACTTCCTGGTGAAGGTAGGGGGAAGAATTAGCTAAAGAAATCCTTAACATCTCTGAGAAGACACTAAAGGGTTTTAAGAGTGTGAGAGAAAAAGACAGGTGACCAGGAAAGGACAGCTAATCACTTACCACGGAAATTCAGAGCTTCCCACTGGTGGGATCACATGTGGGAAGGATTTGATGAAGGCATGGGATAGAACATGGCCAGAGGCAGCCCCAAACAAAGGGCCACAGTGCGAGGCACTTTGCTTTATCACCGCCTTATTTCTTTCTTAAGACTTTCCATGCGAGGTCACAGCCCTTCTTCAGCTCCTCTCCAAAGCAAACAGTCTGTCATCCACCCACCCCCAACAGCCTCCTCTCCGTCCCCCATGGCTACACTCAGCCAGCTCCAGGGGACCAGAGCGCCCTGCTGGACGTGAAGGCCCCGGGCACAGACTACCCTCGACAAGTTCATGACCAGACTTTCGTTCAGAAAGCCTTCTGCTCCTTCAACAGGGCAAGGGCGTTTCAGTCGTACCTCGTTATCTTCCCCTTCCTCACAGACAGTAGGACAGTATACAGTGCAGAGTGTAATTAATATGTATCTGTAGAACACATTTTGTTGAAGAAATGAATAAAGAAACACGGATTGGGTATGGTGTTCAGTTTCCGAGTGGTGACTCACATTTACCTCTTCTACTGGGCTTGAAGATGTTTCTGTTTTCTCTCAGACCCTGAGGCCTGAGGCCCTAAGGCCCACGGTGGAACCACTGTTCCCTCAACCACCTAATTGCTGATACCACAGCTCCCCTGGACCCCAGCCTCGGAATCTCCCTGCACCCCACTCTTCCCTGGAGGTGCTCTGGCAGCCGGCCTTTACCTCCCTCTCATCTGCTTCTGTGTTCCTCACCATCTTTCCAGCCCACAGTTCACTTTATTTTTTCTGCTCCTAAGAGTAACACATAGTCACCACTGAACATTTGAAAAATAAAGGAAAATATAATGAAACAAACAAAAACCCTCACTGTTTCCAAAAGGCCCATTTCCTCACCGACTTCTCAGTGCACTGGGCTCCCAAGCTCTCTGCTCCTCCTCCCTCCACCTCTCAGCTCCTAGTCCTCTTTCCTGGAGGGGCTCTCACATTAGCATTTTCAGGTCTCTATCTCTTCAGGGACAAATATTAGCATAAGGATTAGCATATTACCACCCAATTACTTCTCAATCACAAGCAACCCCAACCAGATTGGTGTTATTCTTAATTTGCATAATTTTGGCAAAGGGGTAAGAGGCACAGTGGGAAACTGGTGTTCTAATGTATCTTAAAGTAAACACAACAAAGTCCTGTTCTGAAGAGGTAACATGGTTTGGAAACAAATAAAAAGATAAAATGTAATAGGGGCGCCTGGAGATTTAATAGAGAAAGAAAACCGGCAAGGTTTCCGCAAGGGGTGAGGTCTGTTCTGCCCAGACGGACAGGCACGACCTAGATGAATTCTCGTCACCCCTTCCGGTCTCCTATAATGCAGGAATGGTCTCATACAATGGCTTCAGGAAAACAGCAGAGCTTGCTGAAAGCTCTCTGGTGGCTGAGGGGCCACTTGCCGCTACTATGTTCCCTGTACTTCTTTGTGAAGTTGGCCAGGCAGCCTGCCTAGGTCCAGAGGAGATGCTGAGTAACTCTAGAAGACTCTCCATCCACATCCTCCCGGGATGCTGTGTGGCTCCCAGGATGACGTGTTCTAAATAGCAATTCTGCACAGAACGGGCCTAGGTGAGCTGACACAAGGATGGTCAACGTAACAATAATTGAATGGCTACTGTCCCAGAATGGACATGGTATTTAATTACCATAAGATCCCAAGAATATATTCTAAACCTACCATATGAGAGGAGCTACACAGCTAGTTACATGAACTCTTTTTAGTATCAGTAAGAAAACAAGACCAAGAAAAGTCCTATTGAGGGATTAGAATCTAGAGGATCAGCAAAATTTCCTGAGACAAAATAAATTTTCCAGCATTACATAGGTGTTGAATATCCACAGGTTTTCACTCCCTAATCGGCCTGAAGCAGAATTATACACTGAACTATATGCCCAAAGAGAAACCTACTACAGAAAGTATAAGTGAGCCACGTAGATTTCACTAAAGACTGGGTTAGGGGGGTGAAGAGGTTCATAGAGCACAGTGCACAGCATTTCACCCCCAAATTCCTTATTAGACATCTCTCTCCTAGTCTTTGTTCTTGGCATTAAGTATTTCCTCCTTAAACTGTTCATTGATTTAACAACCTTCCATTGGGTTCAAACTTGGGTCTAGCGCTGTTGCTGGGAGCTCCTGGTGTTGGGGGGAGCCAGAAACATGAGTGGGTGCAGCCCAGAGGAGATGCAAAGTTGTCGGTCAGGCTAGTAGAGGCAAGAGGACGTGTGGGTGTGGAAGGCACGCAGGAGCCGAGGGAGAGGGGGAGCAGCGAGCATGGCTTTGCAGCCAAGTGGTGGCAGTGATAAGAAATAGGCAAGCGCCGCAAAGCAGCTTTGCCTTGGTCTGTAGGAAACAGAAAGCCACCAGAGGACTTATTTATTGTTCTTATTTCCATCTGTATTGTTTGTCCTGGCCTCCATATATTCAGGAAACATACGATCGGCATCCTCCTGCAAAAAACCTGTCTTATGTTTGAAAACAATGATATTTCACTACTTGATTTTTCCCTTTTTAGGTTAAATAGTCGTGATGCTTTAACCTTTCCCCATGGGGCCTCTTATCCATCATGCATGCTCTCTTTTCATTTGTGTCGTTCTTTCTGGATTGTCTCAAGTTTTTCATATCTTTTGAAAAGTGCCATAATCAAGATAGCATGTGGTTTTCTAAGAGTCTACTGGGAAGAATAACAAAATGACTATTTCTCCTTCCCTTGCATGCAATTTTCTTTTTAATGCATTCTAGAATCATGATGGGTTGTTCCCCACCCCCCAACAGTAATGCAATAAAGTTGGCATATTTCCCAGCTTGGGATCAGTGATGAATTCCAGGCCTCTTTCCCCCTATCCTACCTACTAGTCTGCAGCCAACCTTCGCTTGAATCGGCACATTTGGTTCACAGCGTACCCATTTGCATTGAATTGCAATCATTACTACACCTGACCCATTTTGTTCTAATCATCTTCATTTATATTTCTACCTCAAGTCTCTCATAAGTTATGGATCCCTTCGCTTCTACTCCCCCAAAATCTGGTTCTAGAAAATAAGGTGCTGGGTGTCTTCTGCTCATGACTTGAAAAACACATTGACTAATAAAAGTCTTTGAAATAGCTAACAGACAAGTTCTGGGGATTCTTGATTTAATTCACGTGAATTACCAGTGTCAAACCTGATTTCTGATTATGATAGAATTCTCTCTTTTCAGGCTCCCATTCAACACTTTCCATGTCTTAAGGAATGTCTTGCCTCTTGGGTCTTTTCTGATTTGTTGCTGTCGGGATTTCTGGAGTTATTTTGAAACCCGTCAAGGACACGTGACCTCCCAACCTCTTGATTGAGGAGTTTCCATGATCCCTACCACAACAACTGTTAAGATGCTGCTTTTGCAAGGCGTTCTCTCTTTGTCAATTGAGAAAAATTAATTTCCTTCCTTCCTGGTGTATATTTAGTTTATCTCATTTACCCGTGTTGGGAAACTGTAATGGTGTTATTAAATTAAAGGTTTCACACTGATTTGGAGGTGCTTACTGTGGGGCAGAGTTGCTGGGAGATTTTCCCAGAGACTGATGAGCAAGCTCAGGAGAAATGGAGAGTTAACAGTGATGTGAAGACAGAAATCTGAAGCTTTTTTTGAATGTATAAGCAGCCATTAGGTTAAGAAAATTGGTTTACATGCAAATTTTAACTCCGAATTGAGAATTTCCTATCTCATAAAGTTTAGTTGCTGAGAAACTCAGAAAATAATGCTGCTTTTTTTTTTTTTTTAATCCTAAAGAGAGAAAGGTGGAGGAGGAAATAGCACACAGGATTTTTTTCCTCTTATTTAGGTAAAAAAAAATGGTTTAAAGAATGAGAGAGGGTTATGGGAAAAGCTAAAAGATGTGCCCCTGGGAAAATTTCATTCTGTAGAGAGCATATTTAAATAGAACATTAAATTTTTCAAGGAGTTTCTCCATCTGTCTCTCTCATGAGAACCCCGGCAGGTGGCATCAGGAGGCGCAGGCGCCCCGTCCTATCACGGAGGGACTGGAGCAGAGAGGGCCGGGGAAGGCTTGTCTAAGGGCCCAGAGTGAGGTATCGTCCGTACTGCCCTCACTTGGGGCCATTACCCCACCTGTCCCACCTTCCCCAAGGCCCCCCAAGACATTACCTCAATGGGATCCAAGCTGGAGACCCAAAGATCCGTGCGGGTGCAGCAAAGACACTCTACAATGCCCTCAAGCGGGGAAACCACTCCTTGGAGGCTCCTTCTCCTCCAGAACCCCGGCAGCTGATGACACACGGAAGAATGTGATGAGCGAGGCCTGAGGTACGCCGCTGTTAGTGATGCCAGGAGTGAGGCCATGCCTAGAGCTCTGAGCAATGTAATAAAGGATGAGGGAGAAATTGGCAAGACCAGTGGGGGAAGTAGATGACAGATAGGTAAGTGGCTGTTCATGCTTCGTATACCTGACTGACTCATCACCATGTTCATTCATTCATATTTTTCCCCCAACAAAAGTATACTGAGCACCAGCTCTGTGCCCGGTACTGTAGCTAGAGGCTAGGGCACCAAGGGGCATGGGCATGGTCCTGCCCTCTGATGATGCCCAGGGCGTCTTGGAAGGAGAGTGGAGGCAATGACAGTGTGGGTTTGGGCTGGGTCTGTCCTGGTGACATCCTAGCTCTCCCATTCTGAGTCCTCTCTCAAAGCCATCATGTCATTCTTTTGCCCTCATCCTTCATAGATTTGGTTGATGCCCCTTGAACCCCCATGGCACCTTGCCCTGTAGCCCATGCTCCTTTGCGATTCAGCTCTTAAAGAATTTCTTTTGTGATAGAACATCCTCCAAGATATTATAAGGGTAGGAATGATGCTTCCTTCATTGTGGGGAGTTTGCAGATATTTTAATTTTTTGCCCCAAGCCAACTCATAATCACAGATCTAGCTCGCTTTTAATTACTTTCCCCCACAATTTTAGTTGACCCTCAAATCCCTAAAGATAGATCCTTTCTTTCTGGAGACTTTGCATATAGTATTTCCATAATGATTATAAAAACACAGGATGATTCCAGGAGTTTGGGTCTTCCTTTACAGGACGTAAGCCAGGTCAGAAACCAGACTTAAGCCAACCTGCCTACCTGAGGTTAGTAGGACGCAGCAAAGCAACCTCACCGAAAGCATCTCCCCCACTGGCTTTCGACGTCATCCACATCTCCACTCTCAGGTTCATTTTCCACAGTCACTGCGTGAGCAATCCTATGGTTAAAAAAAAATTTTTTTTGGTAATGGAAATGAGAAAATAAAAAGGGGAAAGGAATACATCATAACCAGAATTCCACCACCTGAGCCTTATATAATTATTTCCATGTCATATGTAATTTTACATAGTTTCAGTTTTACTTTTAAGGACCTGAGTGTTCTCCAGTCAGGTTCTGAGTCAGCATCTCAGATTCCAATTTCTTCCCTGCTAATTATTTGCTGTGTGACTTGGGGCGAGTGACTGAACCTCTCTGTGCTTTCCATTGCTTCATCTGTAAAATGAGGGTAACAGCAATACCTACCTCATAGGATGGTTGTGAGGATTAAATGAGTTAGTATAGACAATGAGTTACTTCTTAGCTGGCACGTAGTGAGCACTCCCAAAATGTCAGCTATTATGACAAGGAAAGGCAGGATACCTAGGCAGGGTTGACAAATGAATGTAGCAGCTCAACACACAGATTTCTGTCATTTATCTACGCAGGAACCACTGCTTGAGAGCAGCCCCCTGGCTGAGCATTGTCCTGAGGACCTGGGACACTCGTGAGGAAGGCGAGGGGCAAGGAGGGTGTGGGGGGGTGGCCAGGGTCTGGGCCTGGCTGGGGTGTCTCTCCGCAAGAAGACTCCAGGCAGCGGGTGGGAGGGGGAGACCATGGGGAAAGAGGAACAAAAAAGAAGCGGGGATCATGAAAGAGGACCAAGGTAGAGGGGGCTGGCTCAGCTTGCTAGGCACCTCTCTGTCCATTGGCCCTAACAACCGGCTCCCATTCCTATTATTGCTCACATTTAGCGGGATTTGGGAGGGTGGGGAAGGTCTGGGCACAGGCAGGATGAGACTGGGACATAGTCCCTGGCTGAGCTGGGCTGAGTAATTAAGGAGGAAAGGAACTCTGGAACCCACCTGGCAGATGTGCTCGTTGTGCTGAGAGAAATTCACAGAACATTCGGTACCATCTGCATTGAGAGCTGGCTGTTTGCCTGATGCATTCCTCACCTAAGAAGGTGAAGTATCAAACTCCCCGGGGCCCCACGCATCTGTCCCAATGTCTGGTTAGCCCTAGGAAAGGGCACACAAGGAACCCCCAAATAGAGCCACAGGCACTTTCAGGAGGCTGGTGAGGAAGCAATCGATCTTCTTCCATTCTCTGCCTAAGAATAAAAGGGTCAAACGAAGCATGCCAGGTCTGAGTTTGTAGACAATGTTAGAAATAAAAAAGAAATATATATATGGAACAACTTTTAAATTCCTGACACAAGGAATAATTGTCAATTTCATACACATAAGGAAGGCCTAGTAGGCAGACCTACCAGATGCCCCCAGGAGCGTTCTCCATCGAGATGCACCCTCCATCTGTCTCTGTCCCTCCAGACGTGAAGGAGATGGAGAACTTCCCTGACACAGCCTAGATCTGTCTTAGCACATGAGGCTCTTACAGAAGTAGCCTGGATCTAGGCTATTTCATGACTACTGTCAATTTTCAGAATGTCTCCTGAGATAGTGACATGTGGTTAGATCACAAAGGGTTGTTGGGGAAATGCTTCAGGGTATGGTTGGAAAAGAGAAAGGGAGAAAAAGAAACACACTCTGGGATGGGGGTGAGGGGAGGTGGGGGAGGTTGGGTAGCTCTGATTTTTAGCCTCAGAAGAAAAAAGGGAAAGGGGAAAAAAATATAGACTCTATAGCTCATCTAAAGCAAGCCAAATTGGATTCTAAATAACAGCACTTAAAGCGGTAAGAACTGTATAATTCAAACTGTTCTCGACACAAAAGTAAAACTATGACATTCAAAGCAGAACATAATTGAGCTAGAATGTGCCACTGTCCATGGGGGCTAACAAGGTAATGTGGTAATGAAGGTAGGGAAGGCTTTTTAACTGTACTCAGAAAGCTAGAGGATTAAAATACTCCACCGCCCCCTCCCCAAAGAAAAAAAGTCAGAGGAGAAATGAAACAAGATTGGCAAAATGCTAATAACTGGGTGAGGAGCATATGGTGGGGAGGAGAGTCATTATCTTAGTCTTTCCAGTTTCTTGTATGTTTGGAAATACCCCTGATAAAAGTTTTTAAATGATGGGGAGAGCAGAGGAAAGAGAAGAAAAGCTACACTTACGTATTTTATTTGAGAAATTTTGACCTTGTCAGTAGTATTATCTTAAGCAGATTAGAGAAGGGCTAACTCTCGGGGCGCCTGGGTGGCTCAGTCGTTAAGCGTCTGCCTTCAGCTCAGGTCATGATCCCAGAGTCCTGGGATCGAGCCCCACGTCGGGCTCCCTGCTCGGCGGGGAGTCTGCTTCTTCTTCTCCCTCTGTCTACCACTCTGCCTACTTGTGCTCTCTGTCAAATAAATAAATAAAATCTTTGAAAAAAAAAAAAAAAAAAGAGAAGGGCTAACTCTCTTGGTTAGAGACCAATAATTAATTACAAATGGGACAGAAGGGTAACAAAAATGTTAAGAAGGGGAGAGAATCACAGTGAGCAGGGAAGATTCTAGAGTAGATGGTTGGGGGGCCATGAGCAGGCCTAGAAGGATGCCAGAATCATTCATTCTTTGAGCAAATATTTCCTAAGCACTTCTCTGCGGGGGATACAGCAAGAGCCAAACAGACATTCTGGGGAGGGGCCCCGTGAGAAGAGAGGCCCAGGACTCTGTGAACATTCCATTGAGCCTCTGAGCTGGGTCTGGGGGATCCCAGCTCCTTAATTCAGCCCCCCATTGCTGCTTCTGGTCACTTCTGGATCCTTCTCTCCAGATGCCTGTTCTAACGAGGCAGTTAGAACAGGAGTGAGGAACTGGGTACCAGCCACCAACATCATCTAGCTTCTACTGAGAATCTGAGATCTTCCCCTCCCTTCCTCTTCAAAGGTTCATTACAGCCGACCCACCCAACCTGCCCTAAAAGAACTGGCCAAACCCAGTTCATGGCCCAGAACTTCTGACGTCACAAGCACAGTATTGGAGGAAGCAGAGTCAGCATGCAAGGCATATTGAGTTCAACACCAATCAGAGCTACACACTTTCTGGTAACATTTCACAAGGGCCAGGAAGCTGCCGAAGGAGTATCCAAGCCCTCCCCTCCACACGTTGACCTTCCCTTGGCAAGGGCTCTCTGCCTGGCTGGGGAGGCTGCCTGTACCTGCCCAGGCCCCCCCTCCCCCCAACCTTTCTCTGTGCCCACTGACCGCCCAGCACACTAGCTGTCTGCCAGGAGGCTCTCCTGACTTG
This sequence comes from Phoca vitulina, assembly GCF_004348235.1. Classification (NCBI taxonomy): domain Eukaryota; kingdom Metazoa; phylum Chordata; class Mammalia; order Carnivora; family Phocidae; genus Phoca; species Phoca vitulina. Next base: position 70,974,762 of record NW_022589708.1, read on the forward strand.
GCCGTGCTTCTGTCAATCCTACCTGTGGCTTCCCTATTCAGGGAGCTGTGCTAGAACGGAAACGTGATCAGCTCCCCAAACAGGCCGTTGCAAGAAGGCATCTGTTCCCTGTCTGCTCCTGCTGTGCAAAGGTCCAGCTGAAACGCTCAAATTAGAGCTTGTTAGCCGATTGTTGAAAAACTGCTGCAGGACTCATTTGTAAGCACGATAATGAGAAATCCCAGTAGGGAAAACGTGGTTTTATTTTTAACGCTTCAGAGGTGACATCTCCAAACACCTATACAATCAGTTGCGGGTCAGAAGAGGGAACGAGCAGAGCCTCAGGGCATGGGGGACATGCATTCCCATTAAGTGGGAGGACATGATGCAGAGGGAAAGAGGTTTGGGGACAAACAGCACAGGATGGGGAGAATGCTCAGTTCCCACTGCTCTGTCTCCGACCTCAAGAAGATCTGCGGGACGATGAGTGTGTCAGAACACTACAACCCGTTCCGAGGTTTTGTGAAAAACACCACGGGACACTCCTGCCCTCTTACCTTGAGTGGCACCACTGAATGGTGGGACCCCCCCCCCCACCCCCCAGCGTCCCGTTCTGCCACCGCAGTCTTTTCCGTGACACTGAGCTCAGCGGGTGCAATGTGCTCTGCGATATTTGATCTCCTCGCTTCACTCGTGGCCGGGCCGGCTGTGACTGTGGGCACGTGGGCTTCACAGCTCGACCCCAGCCTAGCTGGCTCACGCCTCCCGTGTCACCCAGGCCCATGGAGCCGCCCCACCAAGGGCCTTTCTGTTCCCCTCTTTCTCCTTCAGGCAGGCTGCTGCCGCACACCAGCAACTTCGTGCCGCATCCTCTCCTGCCTCTGGGCCACTTGCTTGTCCCAGGGAAATGCTGAAGAGGCATCCTGCTCTCCAGCAGAATGGCGCACTCCTCTCTGGAGCCACATGGCGTGATATGCGACAATAATACTCTATACTCACAGGACACCTTTTATCAGAGGAACTCCATGCGCTCCGCAAACATTCCCCAGCATAGCACTTCTGGGGTGGGAGGGATGTGCCAAGTATGATGATCTCAAGTTTTTAGCTGGAGAGACCGAGGCCCAGGGAGGTGGAATGTGGCCAAGGTCTCCTAATGAGTCAGGAGCCAGAAAAGGACCATGGGCTGCTCTCCTGAGGTTTTCATCAGACTCGCCCCTCTCTGAGCTGTCAGAGCCGCAGCTTCCCAGACCTGGTCCTTCCTCCCTGGTACAGAAACGTTCCCGTGCTTGCACAGATGTCCCTGTGCCTAGACATGCTGGAAACGTGGCTTTAAAACCCACACATCCTGCTCAGTAGAAACCCAGAAATGTAGGCTGTGCTGTGGCCGGCATTTGCGTCACCACGGTACCTCAATGCTCAGGAGAGACATTTCTACCCAAATCCACACCTTGGGCTGACTTGGGCTGTGGGGGTGGGAAAGTGCTGCAGAACTCTGGGGAAAGAGATTAGTTTGCGGTCCATCTCTCTTATGACACTGAGCGGCTAATCAGATGCCCCGCCCGCCCCGGGTCAGGAAAGTGGCTGGACACAGCCAGTACTGAGGTGGGAGAGACAAGGCTGTGGGGGTGAGGGGGCCTCCAGGGTGCTCAGGGGTTTGTCGGGCACAAGCAGGATCTATCTCTTCAGAAAGAGCAAACCATATCATATGTTCGAACCTCAATACCAATTGCTTTCTTTTCGTTCCAGTATCACTGATAATCAGTACTCCACCGCAGAAGACACAGTGGATGTGGCCCCAGTTTTCACGGCTTAGTGAAGAAAGCATAGGCAGGACACAATGCTAAGCAAAATTGACTTTGGGTGTGGAATATTCTGTGGCGGGGGGTGGTGGGGGGAGGGATGTAGGATAATTCTATGACTACAGACAGGCTTTGTGTTTCCAGAAGATGACCACATCAGTATGTCCCCCATTCCACAAGTGATAATTGACACTATTTCATAGAGGGGTAGGGTCTGAGGTCTCTCCCCTCAAACCTGAGCAGATACTTGCAATTTCCTCAACCACTAGAATAGGGTGGAAGTGATGGGGTGTGACTTCCAAGACTAGGCATAAGAAGCAATGCAGCTTCCATCTTGGTGCCTTGGACTGCTCCATCCAGCCTCCATCTTTGAAGGACACACAGCAGCAGGGCGGAGAACCCCGCCCCCCATAACAACCACCAGCTTGCTTCGCATGTGAGTGGGCCATCTTAGGAGCAGACTGAATGGCCCGATCCAGTCTTCAGAAGACTGCAGCCCCGGCCAATTCATGACTGCAACCACACAAGGGACCCCAAAGGAGAACTGCCAGGCTGAGTCCTTCCCGAATGCCTGATCAACAGAAGCAGAAACTATTATTTTTTTAAACACTATGTTTTGGGATGATTTGTTATGTAGCATTAGATAACTAAAAACACCATGGAAAGATTCTAAAGAGAAGGGTGCTACGAAAAGGTTTAGGTGGGAAGAATCAAGCAGGCCACTATTTATACAATAGGTTGGAGTGCAGTAAGATTGGGGGCAGGATGACCAGTTATGGAAAATGGCCATAATGGCACCAGTCATACTTCCTCCACCGAGGCATCATAAGCATTCTGTGGAATACAGATGTAAAGTGCCTAACTGGTAGGTTAGAGGCTCGGTACGGAGCAATTCTTAGAACTGTCATCACAAGGCAGGCTAGCAAAAATGAGAAAGCAGGGATAGGCAAGTGGGAGCCATGTTTTCAAGTGGATATATATCCTTCTCTTCCATTTCTATCCTCCCTCCTTTGGACGCCATATCATTTAGAATTAAGTCTGGCCAAAAGAACAGAAAACCCAAAATAACAGTGGCTTAAGTAAGACCTAAATATTTCGGTCTCTCTATCACCAGAAGGCTAGAGGTAAGCAGTCCAGGGATTGTGTGGTGGGTGACTCTATGGTGACAGAAACCCAGGCTCCTTATGATTTTTGCTTTGACACATGCAGCTTCCATTCCTAAGGTCATCTCTTGGTCTAAAATGGCTACTGGAGTACCATCCATTACATCTGAATTCCAGCCCCTAAGAAGAAGGAAAGGACAAAGAAAATCATGCACCCCCCCCCCCCATTTAAGGACACTTACTAGAAGCTGCACACACCAGTTCCACTTGCATCCCATTGAGCAGAACTAAGTCACACGGTCACTATCTGCAAGGGAGGCCAGGAAATGTACATAGTCTTTATCCTGTGCAGCCATATGCACAGTTAAAAACTGGGGGTTCTGTTACGAAGAAGAAGATGGATATTGGAGAAACAAGCAGTTGGCCAAGGATGCCAAATCCCCTCTGTATATCTATGTATCATTGTATATCTATGTATCTAGATACATAGACACATGTATCTCAAGGACTGAAATGCCATGTTTCCAAAGGAAATCTAGGTAGAGATATTTATTAATCAGATTCTCTCTTTCTCATGACTCTGAGATCTTTGGCCACTTTTTCCATTCAAGCCACTGCTGTTCTGACCAATTCTGTATAAGTCGTGACCAACTTCTCAAGAGCTTGAGCATGCCTCCCATCCTTAGACATGCATGAACAATTTCGTAGTACCTCACCTCCAGCCTGGGGCTTCTCTGCTGGGCTCTGTCCTGAGATACCTCGGGACCACATAACATCTACCAGATGCGTGCCACCAGAAGTCAGGGGATGGTTACTGCCTGTGGTGCAAACTTTTGACCGATGGGAGAGGGGACCCGATGGATAAACTCTCCATCTCTCCTCCCTATGGAAGTGCTGTCCTGAGATGCCGTCATTCAAAGGGCATATCAAAAGATGGTCCCTTAAGATCCAATAACCAGTTGAGCTGGACCACAAGCAGGGACCAGCTCGGTTAGGTGCCCTCTTATTGGCTTTCCCTCTTTCCTGTCTCTTCCTCTGTTCCCTCTCTCTTCACTCCTGGGGATGGCACTCCCTAATGGAACAGTAGCACCCATGCTCTGCTGTCTAGGGAAGCCAGGTTAAGGAAAAGCTAGCAGGCTAGTTGGTCTCTCCCTTCCAGACTGCCCCCCCTTCTCTTCCCCATTTCCACATGGCCAGCCAGGCCTGAGTGCATCTCTTAGGAATATATAAGAAACTATTACAGAACAAAAATCAGTCTTCTGGCAGGTTCAAGTGAAGCCCTGCTTTGTCTACTGCTTCCCAATCTTTTCATCCCAAACTCAGCATCCCCAATTTAACAAGGTTTCTGGTTATATCAGGTTCAAAGAAAAAAAAATTTTTGAAAATTAAAAAATGGTTGTCTCTGATCAGCTTCTTTGTAAAGAAAATTCGTTTGCAGAGCTCCTTTTCAATAGACTGAATTGAAAACATGAAGAAATATAGGGATAGAATCCAGTTTTCCCAAAAACTTCATTCCAGTTTCCCTGCTCCGCCCCCTCCCATGCACTTGGGGTCTGTCCTTTGCTGGGCTCCTCATGGAGCATTTGGGTTTCCTCACCTGTGAAACACGGCTTAGGGTAACAGCTTAGCACTTTTCATTGTGCGCTAATTCTCAAGGCAACTTCAATTCCCAGGAAGGTAGATAATATTCTTATTTCTTGACGGGGAAAATCCATAAGCATTGGGGGAATATCAGGCACTGCTTTCCTCCCCCCATTTTCATTCATCAACCTACTTGTGATTTTAAAGGATTTGGGGACATCTGACTAAAAGAAAATGAGTTTAACAACCAAATGGTGTTATTTTACAGGAATTACACTAAATGAGACCTTTTATTGTCTAAAGAGTAGTTCAACCGAATGGGACTTGAGGAGCCAACTATCTGTAATCTCTATGACCCCCACAGAGGAGCCCCCACTGTTTGAACAGCTGAAGTGGGATAGCAAATCCAGATCTGTTGGAAGTTCAAAATCCAAGCCGCAGTGACCATACCTCTGGGACTTACAACACCCCTCATCGGTTTGAGGCCGTAATCACTCCCTCTCTCTCGTCTACAAGGGCACCACTGCATCTCACCAAAAAAGTGTAAAGGATTTAATGTCGTTTTAAGACTTTCTAAAATAAGTTCTTTAAACTCACCAGTAAAATTGAAACAACCTTGGGAGCTTGTATTAAATAAGGGATAGGGGATCACAGAACTCTGTTTTCAAAAAGTATCATCTTCCCCTCAATCTTTCATTGCGTATCTGGATTGACATCCAATTTCACAATGAAACAAAGCAAATACAACTTTTTCTCTCAAAACGTGTTTTTGTAAGTCAGAAGAATCGGGTCTGAGGCCATCTGTAGTTCTGTAGCTTGGGGCTTTCCTTCTGTCATTCCACTTAAACTGGCCAACAGAGCAGGAATTTAATAAGCCAGTTTCTTTGGCAATGCCCTTCGTTACACTTTTTGGATTCAAGCTGCAGTAAAATCTAAGGAAATTTTGAAACCTTAGAAGAAAGCATTAACTTGGGCCCACCTGAGTGGCTCAGTGGGTTAAGCGTCTGACCTTGGCTCAGGTCGTGATCTCGGGGTCCTGAGATCGAGCCCCGTGTCTGGGCTCTGTGCTCAGCAGGGAGTCTGTTTCTCCCTCTTTCTCTCCCTCTATCCCTCTCCATCCCCGGCCCCGCTCTCTCTCACTCTCTCTCAAATAAATAAATAAATAAAATCTTAAAAAAAAAAAAAAGAAAGCATTAACTTTACTTCTTCTTTCTTCCAGATCTAGGGACCCCTGGAGAGTTCCTGAACTATTCCCATCAACCGGAGCTTGCCATCTACTAATTCTGTATCATTTAAAGGCAAGCACAGTTATTCCAAGAAGTTATGAACCAGCCCTAAGATAACTTTATCATGGCTTTCCTAAATATTCTCGGTATTATGATGATGGCCAGGTTAGAGATTTTTGCTGTCTCCCCAGTGGTGCTTGGTCAGGCGAGGCGTATTCAGAACGTGTGTTGTAAACAAAAATTTCCATCCCAGCTACCAGCTGAAGGTGTGCCTCCTGGGGTTCACTTGAGGCATTGGGCACTGAGAAAGAGTAGGGTAAAGCAACATCGGCAAGGTTAATAGGTGAAATTCAGCTCCAACTTCAAAAATTCTTATTAGAAAAAAAATATTTTCTCTCCTCCTCCCTTGGCTCCCCTTTGCTGGTGTTTTCCTGAACCTGAAAAATGTATTTGCTCTTTGTAACGCCCACCCTCAAAACAGTCTTGCAACTCAGCCAAATTTTCTGCTGAGCCAGCCAGTGGGAACAGACACCAGGGTCCATGGCAACCACAGGCATGTGTGCGTGTGTGTGTGTGCGTGTGTGTGTGTGTGTGTTTTCTCTCAATCTCCTCCTCCAGAATCATCAGCCAACGCAATGCACACTTCCTAAAACAGAACCCACACCTCCGCCCCAGTACAAGGAAGTGAAGCGTAAACAAACCCTCACGCCAAGTTCTCTCTCCACGGTCCGAACCCAAGAAGACGCGTTAGTTCTAGATTTAAATCTGCCTTCCTGGGTCTTCATTCCTTGAGAAAGAGAGAAGGTCACCTTTGAGTATCATGCCACAGCCTTCTCAATTATTCCAGCTGTCCTAATCTATGGGGAGAAAATGCTCCTCCATGTTTACTGAATGCCGGAGATTTGGGAATTCCAGAGAGTCGGGTCCTAATTAGTCTACTAGGGTCTCCGTTGACACAGCTATCTTGAGAGAAAGGATTTTGGCTATTCTCGTATCAGTAGCCAAAAGCCTGAGACGACGCAGAATATGAAGGTGTAGCTATCTTGCTGGGCAGAGAAAGAACCAGAGAAAGAGATGTGAAATGTGAGCCAAATCCCCGAGCAGAAACCACTGTGGTCTCGGCTCTGCCAGTCTCTCACTTAGACCAGCAGCACCGCTTCCTGCACTATAAAACCAGGGTGTTAGACTTGGGTGCTAGATCTTCACAGACTCACAGTGAGTCTCCGCCTCCCTGGAGTTCACTGGTACTTGGTCGGTATCAGGAAGCCCCGCTGGAAATCTGGGTGGGTCGATAGCCAGCTTGGAGGCTTAATATTGAGAAGGCCTTATGGCACACAGCTAAGGAAGATGATAGAAAGTCCAGAGAGGAGAGGGAAACATCTACCCATGTCAGTGGAGTACAAAGATTGTTTCTAATGCAAGAAGGCCAAGCCTCAGGCAAAATCACCAAGTAGCCGGAGTTTATGTCCAGCTCCTGTATAATCCTTTTTTCCTATCAATCTGACTAAAGGATTTAAAATCAGTGATTTCCAATTGAGATGGGTTTGAGAGTCACGGGTTTTTTTGCATCAGAGGGGTATGGGTATTTAAGGGTTATTTTCAGCGGTGGAAGGAAAGCCCCCCTCCCACTGCCCAACCCTCAGCAGGAATTGCAGGCATGAGCGAGGGGCCAGGGGAAGTGTGTGTGTGTGTGTGTGTGTGTGTGTGTGTGTGTGTGTGTGCAGCAGTAACTTCAGGGTTCTCAAAGCTGATTTGCTTATTTCTGGTGCTGCGGCTTTGTGGGTCCTAGAGGCCTATTACCCTCCCCCGCCCTCTGTCTGTCCCCCGCTCTCCCTGGCCTCCCTCTTTGTTTAATTGCTGATATGTTCTCTATGTTCTATGCTGATAGCCTACACTGTTCCCCAAGAAGCACATTCACACTTTCTGAAGCCACATCTTGCTGAGTAGAACGGGTAACCCGGACGCCCCAAGCCCCTCAGTCGGAAGACCCCTTCTGAGGAAGGCTCCTCCCTGAAGACAAGCGTCAGGCGCTCTGCTGGGTAGAGAGGGCTGCCCTCCTTCCCCCAGCTCTCCCGAGGAGCCCCGGAGCCTGAGGGGCTGGAAGAGCAGAGAACATTATGAGCAAGCCTGGCTCTCCTGTCTCTGTTCGATTGCATTCCATTTGATGAGATAGCTGGCAAACCTCTCCAACGTCTCGGCTGCATGGTGAGCATGCAGGCCACGGGCTCGGAAGTGCTCAGAGGCGACGGGATGGAGCTCACGGGAGCATCACCTGCCTCCAGCCGGAGATCCCTCTGTCTCAGGGGCACCCGGGATATGGGAGAAGGATTTCAGAATCCACCCTCAACCACTTCCAGATGAATTTCCTTCTTCTTTGAGAGGAAGGTAGAGGGGAGCAAAAAAGACATGACATCACCAGGCACTGGGCATTTTAAGCAGACAGAGGCCTCTTGTACAAGAGGGAAGTCTTTGAATCGCTGTTGGATGTGACCGCCCAGACTCATTATAAACCAGCAAAGAAGTGGGCCGAGGTCACCAGCAGGGGGCGCTGGACCACACCCGGCCCCAGAGGCGGGGAGTAAATGGGAGGGTTGGGTTCTGAGTCCTGGAAAGACATCAGCCCAGTTCCCACTCAGGTGCATCCTCATTGAAAGGTGTTAACTGGAGGAGTGGCTAGGACGGGAGAAATCCTGAATCACACTGGGGTCACTTAGCCGGACATTAGCTGGCCACATGGTGCCATAATTATGCACTTAGTGAGATTGCGCCTGTGCCCTGAGCTGTTTCCTGATATAAAACAAATATTTGAGTTTGAAGAGCTGAGTAAAGCTGCAGAATGTTTTGTAGATTCTTCACATTTTCTCTGCTGCAACTACAAGGCCCGGAAAGCCTTATTTGTGCCAGGCCACGCAAGAACCTTGTTTCCATAGGTAGTTTGCACGGAGTGCCGGTGACTTCATACATTAAGAATGTCCTCCCCTGCTGTCTCACTCTCTCTGTTTCCACTTGCTCTTCTATGTTGTTTGTACAACTAGTGCCTAGACAAAATTTTCAAAAATATCCCTCCCCAAATCAAAGGAGCCAGGGGGTTTGGGCTCGGGAAGAACCTCCTTCTCCAGCCCCAGGCCATTCCTATGCTAGCCTGGTGTTCTCTAGCTCAGAGATGGGAAAAAGCAAAGGCCAGGACATCGGAAGTTTCAGCTGTTTGTCCTGTCTCTGCCACAGAGAAGCATGCTGTGTGACCTGGGTAACTTACTTAACCTCTCTGGACATGAGTTTCCCAAACTGTAAAACTTACACCCAAGATCCCATCCAACTAAATGTGTAGGCTTGAATGTGTCTGGACTAGGCCCAGGGCATTTTGGGTTGTGGGAACAGCTCCGAGTCTGATCCGGGCTGGAAGTTCCCTGGGGAGCGGGTGGACCATGTCTTCTATGTAAGCCAGAACTCAGGCTCCGCGTAAATGGAGCTGGTCCTCAGGATCACCTCAACATTTCATGGGCCTTTCATGCAGGTTTTAAGTCACATTCCGGGGTCTGTTAGAAAAGAACAGCCACCACCAGAGACCATCCAGACCTAGCATCCAAGGGGACAGGGAGACAGTGGGAATTCCTCAGAGCAATTGCTCCTCAGCCCTTATCTTGCTCCGAGGCTTCAATGTTTCCAATACCCGTATCTCCAAACACACGCATTCTCTCTCCCTCTTCAGAGATCACATTTCCTCTGCCTTTTGGCATTATCTGCCATGTCTTGAATTTAATCAGCCTTTTTTTTTCCCTCCATCTTGGCAACACAACCACTGGACTTGACTCTTATGCTAAAGTTACATAAGCCCTGCAGTTCAAAGAGAGAATTGAGTCAGCAGGACAGGACTGACTAAGCATTCCCAGGTTGGCCACAGTGGGGCCGATTCTCCAGTCCTTATTTTGGCCTCATTCCCATGGAAATTCAATGCCCAGTAAGAGCTACAAGCTTTATACATATAATTATGAACAAAGTATTTTAAAAGGCTAGAGGGCAAGAAATAGGAATCTGCATCTCTGTATCAGCAATTACCCTCTGCTTATTACTATGAGAGCCTAATTGTCCTTGTGTCCTCTGCACAGTGACACAGGCAGGCCACCCCCTCCGGTGCCCTCTCCCGGGCCCTGCCCACCCACTGCTGCTGGGACCAAGCCCACCTCTCCCAATGGGCTTGAGAGGACAAACGAGAGATGGAGGGTTGGAAGGATTTCATGTGCTCGTCATCCCCTGCCACTCATCACTACCTTGTGTTTTGATCACTTAGCATTTAATGCAGTAAGTTCTCTTGAACAAGCCCTTGACTATCCGGGGAATAAAAAGAAGCACCAAGAGCTATTAAAATGCTGAGTCATCACAGGAGCTTAGAGGGCCAGACAGATGGTGAATTCAGAGAACAAGGGGAAATGTAGGTCTCTGGGTGTTAATGGTGGGACATTTTGGAGGCTGGTTCCCCCCAAGATCATAGTTCTTTGCTCTGGAAATAAGGGCTGAAAGGACATGTGATAGAAACGGTAGACTCTCTAATGATTTTCAGGGGTTCTCAACTCTGGCTCTACATAAGAAACATTTGGGGAATATAAATTATTTTTATAGTGGGGCCCCACCAACTGAAGTAGAATTTCTGGAAGGTAGGTAGAGTCCAGGCATCAGTATTTTTAAAAGGCTCTTCAGGTGGTTTTGGTACACAGGGAGGCCAAGGACACCCAAATATTGTAAGCACTGTTTTCTTCACTACATAAGGAAGTTAGGAGAGGCGCCAACCACTGAAAAGTGACCATTTTCATATTAAATGAATAAGGTACAACTGATATAATATTGACAGTAGGAACAGCTCACACTTACTGTGTGCCAAGCTATGCACTAAGCTCTTTACTTGCATAGGCTCACTTCATGCTGATACTAATCGCTGTGAAGGACACACTATTATTAGTCCCATTTTGTCGATAAAGCACCAAGGCTTAGGGAGATGCTGTAACTTGCCAAGGCCCACATAGTGAGATCTAGTCTGTGAAAGGCAGGTGGTGAAAGGTAGCATGGCAAATGCAAAGATGGATAAGACACGGGCTGATCCTCAAGTTGCTACCTTCGAGGGGAGGAGCGGAGCCAGATACACAAATGACTAAAAGTCTGGAGCAGGAGGTGCCCGCTCTCCCGGCGCCATGATGTGTGATGGACCGTGGGAGCGGGGGATTTGTAAAGGCTTCATAGAGGAGTTAACGCTGCGCTCTGAAGAGGGAGCTGTGGATGCTCACTGACAGAGGAGATCCCAGGGAGGAAGCACAGTGTACAGAAATCCAAGAAAGCAGATCAGAACTGTCAGGTAGCTGGGGCTGGTTACCATTTTAAAAAGAAGCAATGTAAGGCTAAGAAGGTGAGTTGCCCTACACTGTGGGATCTTCAATGGGATCTAGGAGGCAGCAAGCCCCCTGCACACACACACACAGACAGGTAGGGCTGCTGATTCAGGGTATGTGTGTTGTAGAAGGAGCCAGACAGCCTGGGAGCCCTCGGGAGCCTTGGAGGGACTCCATACAGGGCCGGGCTCCATACCTGGGTTCTGGGTGGACCCAGGAAAGAATGCCCCAGGCACCTGGGAAGATAGTTAACATACAACCCTGTGGACTTTTTGTTTGTTTGTTTGTTTAAGTTCAGGACAAGAGGGCATGAAGTTACAAAAGTCAACTGTCTCCTCGGGAAGTCCCTGGATGCCTTGGCGTAGAGCCCCTTTTTATCTCGCCAGCATTGAGCGACTCTGTATGCTTCCACAAACCCTACCTTATTGCCAGGGACCACATCCCTGGTCAGGTCAGACCCTATCAGGGGACTGAGTTGTCACTTCTTGTTAGCTATGGTTGTTTTACAGGTGTTTAATGTGAAAGAGAGGGACAGCGGAATCTTCTTTACATATTTTGGGTTGTTGCTCATGTATCTATTTAGATATTGTATGTTTTCTCAGTGCCTATGATGGTATATAATATTTGATTTTCCTATCAAAGAAGAAGTGAGGAAAATGAGAACATAGAACGCTAGGCTAGGTGTAACTTTCTTATATTTCGAGAAAGCAGAGTTTTTCAAACTTTCCACTGGAGAACTTCTGTTGGGACTTAGGATTTGGGAGTGTGGCCAGTTGTGGCCAAGTAAAAGCATACATTTCTTTGCAATTTTGTGTTTTATCTTAAAATTTCATGTAAATGTTGCATTCCCATAACACATCCATCCCTTCCCGTAATGATGTACCAGGGTTATCATGTGGCTTTGCAGACCTCTGGCTCAACACATGGGCCTCCCTTTTACAAGAGGCCATCATGGTTGTTCTGCCTAGGACTGGATTATTGATTTACACATGAGTCACTTGGAAGACAGGTTTAAGCTATCTATTTCACTATGATCAAAGAAAACAGCTTGTAAATCTTCCTTGCTTTAAAAAAAATTTTTTTTCCTGCATAGGTTAACAGTTGGAAGATTTTAACATATGTCATGGTAACCACTTTGTGGGAAAATGCTCTTTAATTAAAGATCCTTTTGTTTACAGCAAGTTCCATAGAGAGAAATCGATACTAAAGTGTAATCGCCAACTTCCCCATAGTGCAAAACCTGCACAGGGGACTCTGAAGAAGGAAGGGAAGTTGAAGAGGGGGCCTGGTTATTTGACTGTTGCAGGTTGACAGTGGGAAACTATTGTTGGCTGAATATCTTTGTGGAAAATGGGGTTTTGTTTTTAGAGCTACTCCCTTACACACAATAGCACCTCTTGCTTCCAAAGCTGTGACCTCCAGGTATGCCCTGAATTGCTCCCCTCCTTCCCAAGGTCCTGGCTTCTTCTCCATCTTCAGCTTCTGATCTCTAACACATTCTTTTCAGCTCATCCGGATGAAGGAGTTAAGAGATTCCGTCTTCCCATCCCGTATGTCACTTCCTGCTTTTCTCCAGACATATTGCATCTTGAATGGAGTATCGATGTCAGGTTTTCCCCGAAGTCCTGATTCTTTGTTCACGTGGACTGAATGAGGGCCTTTCTCCTCACCGGTTCTTGGCAGCTGGCTCGCCTCTCCATAGCAAGGTTGTGTTTGGCAGGGCAAGCCTTACCTGGGGAACAGTGAGCCTCCTCTCTGCCACAGCCCTGCAGCCGGAGAGCATCCCCCCCACGCCCAGGCTCTTCCTGCCTCAGAACCTGCTCTCATCCCAGCACTGCTCTTCCCAGGACCAAAGAGCGTGAAGCCACCATGGCTGGTGTTGGTTTAGGATTTAGAATGGTTCCGGTGCTGGTAATGGTTCATTCTTCATGTTCTAATTGTCAGCGCTTCCCTTTTCTTTCCTGGTCAGCCCAAGTTACAGTGGATAAAATACCTCAGTCACTTGTTAACTATTGCTTGATTTTGATATGCTCTGTTGGAGCACTGTAGTCCCAGAAATACTCAAACATGAGCCAAGAGGAAAAAATTGCGTGGCGAGCACCCAACTTTAATATCCTGTCATCTACTTCCTGTTTACAGCTGAAGACCTGATGAACCTGTATGTATGGCTGCCCAGGGCACATTGCAGTCACCAAAGCCCCTGCCAGATGGCTACTTTGATATGGAGGAGCAGGAGTGCTCCTCTCAGACCTTGGGGACAAATTTCAGACCCTCACCTGCCAGAGTTATGTCCTGCCGGAGGGAGTTGGGAGCTGGCTAGGAGGAAGGCAAACACAAGCCGTCTCTTAAGCACAAAAGTTTACAGCAAAGGAAGTACCGCTGATGAGAATTGCCGTCTGCTGGAATTTCCTGAGCATGTCCTGAAGGGGAGACCTTCAGGGGCCACTTTGGAGACCGTGGAAGCCATAGTTGGATCTGTTGCCTAATGCCGGGGTCGGGGATAGAAGAATGGTTGGGGGAGGAGCCAGAAGCAAGAGGGAAAACACTGGTGTCCAATGAGAGGAGCTCGGGTTATGGGAAGAAGGGAAGGAGAAACAAACTCAAGTCAACTCAAAGTCCCAGGTCTTGGGTGGGTTGAGGCCTGGCGCTGTACTCTGGCCAAGCCCTTCGATTCCCTGCAGGAGGAGAAGGGGGGAGCCATACCAGCCGTAGCACCTCACCACCGGCCCAGCTTCGAGCTCAAACAACAGCAGGGGGTTTGCAGAACACCCATGACAACTGCGGCAGGGACATCAGGGCGGCCTCATCGACGAGAGAGAAGCAACAGAGCAGGTCCTGGCCAGTAGAACTTTCCCTAGACTCCTTTTCCCACCAGCTCTGAGTTTCTGCTAAAAACAGTTAAAAACAGTTACCAAAGATATGATGGGGAGGAGGTTGTGTTACTTATACTGTAACTGCCCACGGTCAGCTTTTCTAGAAAGCAGCTTCAAAGCTTTCTACCCAACAATGAAAAATTGTGAATGGTCGTTTCTTTCCAAAAATAAATGTAATTTCATGAGGAACGTATCCAAACGAACGAAGCTTTGTGTCTGAGTCCCATGCCTTCGCTGGATGGACCAGTTAAATGAATCGCATAGGGAGAGCCATTTAGAACAGGCCCCGTTGACAAACGGTCTTCATGAAAAGGGGCCTGGAGTGACATTGAACAAAGACTGTCTTGGGAAGCCAGGCCTTCACTGACGCTGGTCTGAATGACTCACCATTCTCTCCACGTGAATGGGATTTGTTGTCTTGGTTACAGCTAACAGTAATTCATTTCAATGTAATGACATACATATATATATATATACATCAATGGTGACATCAGACTTGACCCCTTTATGTCTGAAAGGCACTGATGCCTCCCGTTCGAGGTCCTATAGGGCATTATGAAGCACTAGCCTGCTTTGGGCTTTCATACAACCATTTGATTCATAGCTTTTGAAATCTGCTATGTGGCAGATACTATGCTGCCGCTAAAGACGCTGAAATGAAAAACTCAGTCCCTGCCCTTGGGGAGTTTACAGTCTGGTGGGAAAGTGAGACCGTCCAGTCTACCGTACAGGTAAGGGCATCTGGAATTGGAAGCCACTACAAAGGCCAACCTTGAAAGGCTACACTGTTTAAATAAGCAGGTCTGGCTTGACTTACAGCAAATGGAGTGCCTTGGTTTCCTAAGGCCGTTATAACAAATGACCACCACATTAGTGGCTTAAAAACAATACAAATTTATTATCTTACAGCTTTATACGTTAGAATTCCAACATGTGTCTCAATGGGCAGAAATCAAGGTGTTGGCAGGACTGTGTTCCTTTTCTGGAGGCTCAGGAGAGAATCCATTTCCTTACCTTTCCAGCTTCTAGAGGCTGCCCACATTCCTTGGCTTGTGGCCCCTTTCTGCCATCTTTAAAGCCAACAACATCGCATGTCTCTGACCATTCTTTCATAGTGACATCTCTCTCTAACCATAGCTGGGAAAGAGCCCATGGGATTAGATTAAGCCCACCTGCATAATCCAGGCTAATCTCATCATCTCAAAACCATGAACGTAATCACCTCTGCCACCTAAAGTAATATATTCACAGGTTCTAAGGATTAGAACTTGCATATATCTTTGGGGACCATTATTCGACCTACTACCCTGAGGAAAGACTTGTCACTATACATCTCCTACGTATTTATTTTGTTTTGTATTGTTTTTCATTTCTGTTTTTTCTCAAGCTTTATCCCTTGGAGATGCTGTTTGATATCAAAAGACCATTTTCTGTGGTGATTCAGGGATAGGCTGGGTGGAGCCAAGGGGAGGGTTGTTTCAAAATCTCCTGGTGGAATGTATAGTTTGGGAAAGCTAACTCAGTTTTAGAATTTATATTTGAAAGACATTTTTAAAAGTCATATTCCCCTAATACAAAGTACACATACAAAGTGCTATACAGAGTGCAGAAGGTAACGCTCGGACACATTTTCTTGGCCCGTGGCGCACTATGCCGAGGGAGTGAACTGCTTCTGTTATCTCTGATCAGGAGCAGGGCCAGGAGGGGCGGGGTAGACACTTCCCTGGGGGTTTTATTAGACTCTTTCAAAAGAAGATTGAAAAGCACTGAATTAGGCCAGGATAAAGGGCTTCTTCCTAGTCTCTCCACCTCCACCTTTCTTCAATCTAGCCCATTTTCCATTTTGTCCCTGCCCAGATGTGCCCTCCTATGAAGACCCCTGTGCTGAGGCATCTTATTCATAGTGCAGCTCCCAGGGGGTTACTGGCAATGCCTGGGATGAGGCAGATCCTCAGGAAATGTTTGCTGAATGAATCGAATAAATTGAGTGACTGCTGTTCGGGTCATTCCTGCTCACAAACCTGCCATGTCTCCCCATTATCCACGGAATAAAACCTGGTTGTTTTAAACAGTCCCTCCCCTGCCCCCAATTCCTGTCCTTCAATCTTTATCTCCCCATTTTTTAAGAGTTTAGTTTGTATTGGTGTGGTAGGGTGGCCATAACAAAGTGCCACAGGCCAGGTAGCTTCAACAATAGAAATTTATTTTCTCAACAGTTCTGGAAGCTGGAAATTGGACATCAAGGCATCAGCAGGCATGGTTTCTCCTGAGTCCTCTCCTTGACTTACAGATGGCCATCTTCTGCCCGAGTCTTCACGTGGTGGTCCCTCTGTGTTTATGTCCAGATTTGCTCTTATAAGTTCACCAGCCATACTGGATCAGGGCCCACCTGAGCAGCCTCATGGTAACTCGATTACCTCTTTTGAGGCCCTATCTCCAAACATAGCCACGTCATAAGGTGCTGGAGGGTGGGACTGTAACACATGAATTTGCGGAGACAGAATTCAGTCCATATCAAAGGCCAGCTTCATCACTTTCTTCATAAAATCACCCATCTCTCTCCTTTCCTCCTCTTCCCCCTTCCATCTTCTCTTGACCAACGTGTCCCACCTTGTACAACACCCCCACACAGACGTTCTAAAATCATCTCTCTTCTGAACAGCCACAGCAATAAATATATTCCTAGTGATGGTACTTACTCCTTTTTACCTTGAATTATATCACCTTGTATTGTATTTTATCTTGTATTATACTACCTTGTCTTATTACAGGTATTCTGGGTTACTTCCTCACCTGGAATGGGAGCTCCTCCTGGACAGACTCTGTTTCTGACTAATGTGTGTCTCCCTCACATGGCTCAATACAGTGCCTTGGACATGGTGGATGCTCGATAAATACCTGATGAGTGAATGAAGGCAGTAGAAGATAATCATGAGGTAGTCACTTGGGTATGAGATGAGTTACATATATTACGGACGAATTTATTTCTGGCTTGAAAAATAGGTCTTAGAGGGCAAGGAGCCAGAATCATGTATAAGTTTGTGATTAATAAATGCTTTCTGACAAGACTAACGAAGCATACCAGAAAAGCTGACTGGGCCCATGGCAGCGTAACTCAGCAGAGCTGAGAGACAAGACATGTGAGTACAGTCGTTGAGAGCACCAGTTCTGGAGCTAGCCTGCCTGGTTTTGACCTTGACTCTGTGACCCTGAAAAGCTTGTGGAAACTCTCTGTGCCTCAGTTTCTTCACCTACTAACTGAGGATTATATAAATATATATATATATATATATTTGTTTAATAGATATTAACGAATATATTTATTATATATAATATATAATTATTATTATTATATACATACATCTCCACCTCATAGGCTCCTGTGGCCCTTGGAATAGCGTCTGGCATGTAGTAAACACTTGTAAATGTTAGCTATTATCATCAGTGATTTCAGATGTTTCTAAAGTATCACCCCCTTCCCCCCACCCCCACCACTCACATCCACCCCTTAAACGAAGATCATTATATTCTGGTGCATAAATATAAAAAGTTCTTCAAAAACATGACACTTCTACCCAAAGACCTGCAATTAGCACTGGGTATAATTCTTCTTTACGTGTTTCTGGACATTGTGTGGGGAAAGCAGGTAGAACTTGTTCGCGTCACTGTTGGGCCTTTGTGAAATGTGACAGCCAAGTTCTTAATTATTCTTAGAAATGTCAGAACTCACTGGAAGCCATTGGGCTTGACAGTTCAAGGGCTAATTAACTCCAAATCCTGCTTCTTGGGTTGCCTCATTTGCAATTCTTGGTCACTTATTTTCTTACGTCTTTTTAAAAATTCCTTGTACAGTTTTGTAGAAGGTGAGGATGCCGCGGGCAACAGATTTGTGGGTGTGCGGGGGTCTCCAACACTGGGGCTCTATGGAGGTGCAGGTGAGTTGCAGGTATGCAGGGGTGTCCCTGTTCAAGTCTGACCCCAGAAATGAAGAGGGGAACCGCAGTATGTGCAGGACACCCTCAGAAAATCACCCTGGCCCAGAACTGAGTTCTTCTGGTTCAGGGCAGGCTTCCTATCCCCTCTCCCCTCTCAAATGAGAGCATCTTCTCAGGGCCTGCTTCTTAACCCGAAGACCTCATTAAACACGAAGCAAAAATATGCTAAGTGAAGCCAGCCAGACACAAAAGGACAACTATTATATGATTTCACGTACATGAAATATCTAGAATAAACAAACTCGTAGAGACGTAAAATAGGTTAGAGGTTACCAGGGATGGGGGGTGGGGGTGGTAAGCAGGGAGGCGTAGAGAGTTAGTGCTTAAGGGGCAGGGGGTTTCTGCTCAGGAGGATGTGACGGAAGGGTTTTGAAAATGGATACTGGTGCCGGTAGCACAACACTGTGAACGAAATTAACGTCACCCTCTTGTACACTGGAAAATGGTTAAAATGGCAAATCCTGTGTTCTATGTATTTTAGCACAATAAGAAAATGTTGAAAGGCAAAAGAAAAAGTCGCTGCCCCCACTCCCTCGCCGCACATATAGAACCGCTCGGACTCCCGCCGATGCACCAGTAGCACCAAATGACAAGCAAGCCACAGGACACAAGGTGTTTGCCGCCCAGCCTCCACGCCTTCGCACACGCTGTTCCTGCTACCCGAAACACCCGCACGGTTCTGTCTTTCTGGCAAACTGGCATCAGCTTTCGAAACAAGTCAGCGACTCCCTTCTCTGTGCAGGCTGCTCTGACCCCCTCCCCACTCCCCTTCCAGAAAGAGCGGGTTCCTTCCTCCTTTGTGTCATTTTGTGTGTCCAACTATTGCAGCACACTACCGCATTCTATCGTGGTTTGTTTTCTTTTTCTAAATATCAAGTTATAATACACACAGTAAAATTCATCCTTTTTAGTGGACATTTCTGCAAGTTTTAATGAATGCAATTAGTAGCATAACCAACACCAGCACAGCTACATTAACCACCCCCACCCCCCGACAACTGCCCCCACCACGCCCCTCCCCCAGCCCCTGACAACCACTGTAATGTCTTGGGTCTCTCTAGTTTGGCCTTTTCCAGAATGTCGTATAAATGAAATTATACAGTACGTATCACGGTCTGTTGTGATTGTTTTTTATTTATATATCTGTCCCTTGTTCTAGACTTGAGCTCCTACTATCAGGGACCTCGCCTGATGTATCTTTGCCAAGCACAGTGTGGGGTCCATGGTAGGGCCCTGTGCCTGTTGGTGAAATGAATGAGCTCATGACGTTATCAACTATTCCCAGTAGAAACAATCCCAGTATGGTGTCCTTTGTTTGGGGACTAAGTGAGAGGTTCCAGGCTGGAGTGGAAGCAGCTGGTAGCAAGACAGTCCGAAGCAGAAACCTCGGCGACAGGTGAAGTTGGCCCAGCCCTTCCTTCCAGGTGGCTGACAGAGAGAAGAATGCGTGCGGTGAGGCAATCGGCAGCTAGCCGACTGGTCGGCACTGGTCACCCCTGAGCCCGCCCCAGGAGGCCACACCCATCAGCAGTGGCTCTAGACTGGGCAATCTGGTCCCCACCCAGGACACTTCCTGTTGCAGGCACCTCTAGGGGCAGCCTAGAAGGTTCGAACCATACTCATCCAGGCAGTAGTCAACAGTAGCCGGGTAGGAGGAGGAGAAACCAGGATGCTGGGGGGAGTGGGGTTTTCAGAAGCAGCTAAGCTTTGCCCTCCCCTATACTTGCCCCAACCCTCCCTTTAGCCAAACACACACACAGTCACACACATTCAGAGGATCCTTTGCCTGCTCTAGTACTAGCCTGAATTGGAGGGTATAAGGCATGACAAGTAGCCATGTGAGTTGCTATTTTTCACTGTGGTTCTCTGTTTTACCCTTCCTAGAAGAGCCTAGGGAAATCCTCAACCCCACACTCTGACCTTGTAACTGTGACCTAGAAGCAAGAGCCCCACGTTCTTATATTTCTCTTTCCTTCCATGCTTTATTAAATCTTTTATTAGTCCCTCAACAGGAGCTCCTTGAAGGCCAGGGACATAACCAGTTCCCTGGGTCATTTTGCAAGCACATCTATTATTAAAGAGAAATCGTAACAGAGTCAGGGCCACGCGGCAAAAGCTAAATAAATACCTGTTAAATAAAAGGATTCAATAATTCATGATCAACAAGTGTAGATTATTGAAGCTACCTACCTACATCTTTCTCAGGCCTCAGTTTGGAATGGCCACTGCCCCTAGATCATATTCCAGGACAGAGACAGAAAGAAACAATTTACTCCTTATGGTATTAGTATTATGGTACTGGAGAATATGGCATGGATGCTAACTCTATTACTTCTTACTGCAACAATTGAGAAATGGCTTTGAGAATCACTTCATTATTTTGTTTTTCTGTGGAAATGAAATTTAAAAAAAAATTCCTATCATGGATCAGAAGATTAAGAATATTTTCAAAAAAAAAAAAAGAATATTTTCCAGACTTTTCACATTTGAAGTGACGTTTCTTTTTAAATTTGCAGCCCTTGCATCACCAACCTTTCACTTTCTCTTTTTAACTCTCAGGGCTGTTTAGCCTACGGAAATGAGGAAGCGAATTGGCCGTCAAGTCAAGCCGGTGTTCCTGATCCGGCCGTGCTGTTCAGACAGACCCCCTTCACGTATCCAGTGCAGTGATGGAATGGAGCCCAATCTTCTTCCAGTGACAAGGCCACCGAGCCAGGTCCTCTGCCCAAGATCACCCCATGTGCCAGCACATTCCAGAACAATGCATCATACCCATTGGATTTAGTTGATTGATTCCTCAAGCATGTGCCAGGCACTAGGGATGTACATGCCACACTCATGATACATGAAGGCTGCCTAGAGGGAGAAGAGGCAGCTACCAGCAATCACTTGAAGGAAGCAGGTGAAGACTCAGGGCCAGGGGCTTCGCGGCCTCCCCAGAGGCCTGGGACTGTTGCACTATGTCATTAGGCACCCTGTGGTGTCAAACAGGGGGCTGCAAAGGGCCCTCTGGGCCAGCCGTGAGCCCACCAGCCTGAGGCTCTCACCACCAGAGGCGACTAGAGGTTGGAAAAGAGCACAGATTTCCTCTGAGCTGATTGAGCTAGCATCCCGGTTCCACTCTGGACTGACTGTGAGATTGTCAACAGGTTTCTTGAACTCTGTGAGTCTTTTCTGGAGTATGGGGCTAATATCCTCTGCCACGCAGGAGGCTCAGAACTACTCAGTGATCTATTATATATAAAGAGCTCACAAAGCACACAGAAGGCAGAATGCCCTTCTCACCCCAGGCCCACCTCCCAAGAACGAAGAGCCTTACCAATCATGCCTATGTTATAGGGTGGGGACAACACAAAACCCTACTATCAGACAGCAGAGGTAGCACATTTTAATAAGGACAGGAAATCAGGAAAAATCTGGAATGTGGAACATTGCAGGGATTTATGCTGCAGTTTGGAGATAACCAAATTGGGGGTAGCCCAAGGGCAATGGTTGTAGTTAAGGGGCTCACTAAGACAGAGGAGGGGGGCCAGGAAGAAAGGAGGGTGTTACAAATAAATCTGGTCTCACACCTTGGCCTATAGCTAGCCCTATATCTGATATTGACCCCTAAAGCTACAACACATGTGATGCTCCCCTTGATGACAAAGCTCATCTCCCTTGCCAGACCTGCACCAGCAGGACAGGGGGCTCAGACTTCTTCCCTTGTTCCTCTTTGAGACTGCTAGCCCTGACATACTCCCAGCCTGATGTCCCAGGGGTTCACTGAGAGCAAATCTGTGACAGGCATAAAGAAGTTAGAGGGATACATGAATGGCAGTCTATGGAAGCGGTCATTCATCAGGCCACAGAATCTAATTTGAAAAGCCATCTGCCTCTGTCCTCCATCAGGATGCTCTGCTGGAGCAAGGAACTGCCCCCACAAACACATCTCCTCCGCATGGGACTGGAGAAGCCAGCCATATGGTGACCTGGGGAGCGGTGGCAGGTGCAGTGGGGAGGGGAAGCCCTGCTCCAGTGTCACGTGGTGAGGGGCGTGGCTCTGAGGCCCAAACCACCACGGCCCCCCTCCCCTCATGGGGACTCACTTCTCCACACTGGGCTAAGTGAACATTTCCACTCTGCTCTTCCCTGCTCATTCTTTGCTTTGTGCTCTTGGCTGCTCAACTTTTGAACGCCAAGCCAACCATTTAAATGTCTGTATGTTCCGGGCATTCCTCCAGGGGAGCAGTGTTGCAGTGAATGTAATACAGGACACTCCCCCCCCACACACAGTTCATGGAGGGGACTCAGAAATCCTCCAAGGATGGGGGTGACTTGATCATCTCAATCATGGAACTCTGGGGGTCATGATGTCACTTTGATTTACCCCAAACTCTAGACTTGATCATGATAAGCCAAATAAATATATGATTGATAGTCTCTCTACATAATCCAATCACACACATCCCCATAGCAGGGAGCATTTGGACAAGATTGCCAGTTTTTGCTCATTTAACAATTCTGACTGGCTCAGAGGTATACCAATAAGATATTGATTTCCCGGGGGAAATTTTCTTCTGATCATGCATACTGAGCTTGAAGCCCTTAGGCATATGCAGATCCCGAGAATTTATTTTTTTCACCTGAAGCCATTTTTTGTTTGTTTGTTTTACTCTGACATTTCAGAGCGTTTATTATATTAGCTTGAGGAAATGTGCCCCCACTCTTTACACGTAGGTCCTCAGTCATTTTGTCATAAGACTGGATGTGATTTTTCCCACTACCTTTTGACCACACCTCTGGAAGCAAAAGATGGCAGCTGCCAGGGCTCTTCTTGCCCATAGTTCAGATTTGAGAAGGCAGGAAGATATGTTTACCAGTTAGCAGAAAGGCAGGTGATTCGGTCTCATGCCACACAGCTTATGGAAAGCCTTCTCTTTTGGGGGGACATCTTTAAAGGATCACAACTATTATTCTCCCCATAAATCTTAATCAGAAGCTAATTACTAAGCATCCACCCACCACCTCCAAGGCATACATAGTCATGTTAGATAACCTGCAGCTAGTTAGGTGAGAGTCAGACCAAGATAAACTCTTCATTCTACACACCAAGAATAAATCAATAACATAAAAGATTCCAAAAAATTTAAGAAACCCAAATATAAAGTAGATTCGGTCAATATGAGCTTCTAGAGCCTTTTAGCTATTGCTCTAGGAGAAAGTCCACGTGTAGGATTAACGTAAATAGGTTCCATTTGGACTGCTGTGGGAATGTTGCCTCATCTTTGTCACATGGTTTGATTTGGGTTGTGCCACTCCCAGGGAAGCTGGAATATGTGTGAAATGTGTTTGGGAATAGTAACCAGTGTTTGGAAACGGTAACCAGTCCAATGGGGGTTAAGGTCTAAGTCTGAAGGAGCAACCAGTTGGAGTTAAAGAGAGGTCAAAATAAAGACAGATGGGTAAGTCTAGAAAAGTTGTTTGCTTACAGTTTTGAATAGGTATATTGTTGGTTTTCTTCTTTCTTCTTCATTCCCATAGCACTGATAGCATTGCTTCAGCACTGGCTTAAAGAATGGGGAAGGCAGCAGGACACACTGGGAATGTTCTAGGTAAAGGGTGAGCACTGTGTGTGCTTGTCCTGGTCTCCTCCCCCATGCCGGGCTGGCCCCCCTGCAAGGGTCTGTTAGCTTATGATTCTAAGTGATCATCCATCACATGCTTAAAAATCAGCTGTGCAGGGTCGCCTAGGTGGCTCAAGTCAGTTAAGCATGTGAATCTTGATTTCAGCTCAGGTCATGATCTCGGGGTCGTGGGATCGAGCCCTGCATTGTACTCTGTGCTGGGCAGGAGTCTGCCTGAGACTCTTTCTTGGTCTCTCTCTGCCCCTACCTTTGTTCACACTCTCTGTCTCTAAAATAAATAAAATAAAA
The DNA here is from genome assembly GCF_004348235.1 of Phoca vitulina. NCBI lineage: Eukaryota > Metazoa > Chordata > Mammalia > Carnivora > Phocidae > Phoca > Phoca vitulina. The sequence goes on from NW_022589708.1 coordinate 70,998,611, forward strand.
TCGTCCAAAAAAACTCCGCTTTGCAGATGAGCTTGCTCCAATCCATTTGTGATAGCCTTTGATGGCAGGGTATAGTAAGTGGTCATTTGGGGTTGAATTGTATCCATCAAAAAGATATGCTCAAGTTCTAACCCCAGGTATCTGTGACATGTTTTGGAACTAGGATGTTTGCAGGTATAATAAAGTTCAGGTGAGGTCATACCACATTAGGGTGGGCCTTTAGCTGATTGCCGGCATCCTTCTAAGATGAGGGAAATCTGGACAAAGACACAGGCAGAGGGGAGGCCATGTAAAGGGGTAGGCAGATGAGGCAGAGGTCGGAGTGATGCATCTCCAAGCTGAGGAAGACCAAAGATTGGCAACTGCCAGAAGCTAGAAGACAGGCACGGAAAGAATTCCTCCTCAGAGCTTCCAGAAGGAACCAAACCTGCCATTCCTATTGAAGGGAACCCTGTGTCATCCCAGAAGCAACACCTTGATTTCAGACTTCTCGCCTCCAGAACCATGAGAGAATAGATTTCTGTTATGTAAGCCCCCCAACCTGTGGTACCACGTGAGAGCAGCCCCAGCAGACTAGCCCCATCTCACACGAAGGCCAACATAACTGGAACAAGCTTAATTAGATCCTTTCCATTTCAAGGGAACCCTTTTTGGTCTCAATGGCAACTTTATTTTGAGAGGATTATTGTCCTTGACATTCTTTACTAGGTGTTTTGGGGATGAATATGCATTCTGTACTCTTAAAAAGATTAAGCGTGCACGTGCACACACACATATATTCACCTACTCAGTTGTATTTCATCTAAAAAATACATATATCCAGGGGGTTTCTTGTTATAAGGAAATTAATTAATTAATACATTTTTCCAGAAGAAGGTGACCCACGTTACATTTTTAACATCATATTTAACAGCTCTGGTGCAGTGTTAGTACATCCTCTAAGAGTACTAGCCAACCCCCAGCCAGGGGGCCCCACTCTCTTTAAGGCAATTTGAGGAAGAGTGATTATCCCCTCTGTGGGAGACTTAAGACTTAGATTCAGATCCACTGGAAACTACACATCTCCATCCAAACCAGAAGCCACACTCACCCATTTGGTTTCTGCTACCCAAAAAGATATAGACATCTGATGATGATTCAGTGATTTGCATAAATGAACACTCACCCGACTTGATCATCTGGTTAATTTTCTTTTAAACTTAATGATCGGGCTTAAGGATTAATTTTTTAACTGACCGGTCTGATTTTCTGTCACGATGTCATTTTTTACTGGCTCATTGAAACAGCCATGGACTTCTGCACTCAATGGAATTCAATCCTGCTTTCCGTACTTTCCGTCCTATCATTGTTTTATTTTTGGCTTTTTGGGTTTTTTTGTTTGTTTGTTTTTATGGCTATAACTGATCTAAATAAGAATAGGGAGCTTTTAAAAGTAATTCTACAAGAGTTCATATTATCACTGGGAAATACATACAATATTCCTTTAAATGAAACAAGTAAATACAAATCAGTTTATGATTCTAGATAAACACATTTTAAAATCAGCTTTTTAAAATGTAAAATTTCAAATATACTTTTAGAAATCTTTTTGAACTAGAGAGAACTTTTGGCCTTTTCACAGTTGAGAACTTTTTATGTGCTCTGGAATTAACAAGAGAGACTAACTACCCATTGCTGGTCAGTGGCCTGGCAGAATGAGAAAGATAGGCTTTAAAAACAAAATAGCTTTCTTTTTTTGTAGAAAGTGTGTTTTGCATATTCAACATATATCTGTATAAAAGACAAATAATCCTGAGCATAGAAACTGACATATATTCAATGTCAATGTCATAATGTCAATGTCAACAGGGTTATTTTAGGGTGCTGGGAATAAGAGTGATTTCGCCCTTTTATCTACTCTTCTGTATTTTCTACAGAAAGATGTCATTGTATGACAATGGCAAAATATAATATAATTAATTGTTAAAATGATCTACGAGCAAACCTGATGCTCTGAAACATGTCTACAGACAGCCGGGAAACCACCACAGTTGGCAGAACCTGCTGTTCCACTGTTTTTCAAGGATGAAGAGTGGCCCAATTTGGGTGAAAAATGCTCACACCAAGGCCAACAGACAGGCCAGCAGCAGCAGGCTCTCCAGGTGAAGTCCCAGCTGGCCAATGGCCTAAGACCAGCCTTCTCCAGGCTGGAGTGTCATGGTGTCCAACTGGCACCATTTTTGTGGCGTCAAGCTCATTTCGTCTTTAATCCCAGCCTGCTTTGATGTGTTCAGATGAAATGCTGAGAATTTTTAGAGCAGAGAAAGCAATGAAGAGTCTGGCTCCCCAGTCTGTCCATCTGGATAGACACACTTTGAATCCAGAGAACTTCTGGCACCTTCACAGTTGAGAACTTCATGTGCCCTGGTATTAGCAAGAGAGACTAAACTATTTATCGTAGGGTATTTGGACTGGCAGGATGAAAAAGATTGTCTTCCAATAGAAAAAAAAAAAAACTGCCTTCCTTTACTGTAAGAAGTACATTTTGCAGAGGATATACCTATGGGCAGAAACATTAATCCAAAGGATATTAAAGATGCTGCTAGGGGCGCTTGGGTGGCTCAGTCGGTTAAGCATCTGACTCTTGACTTTGGCAAGGGTCGTGATTTCAGAGTCCCGGGATCGAGCCCCACGTCGGGCTCCCTGCTCAGTGGGGCGTCTGCTTGTCTCCCTCTCCCTCTGATCCTCCCCCCCTGCCACCTCTCTCTGAAATAATTAAGTCTTTTAAAAAATGTTTGAAAATAAATAAAGATGCTGCTAAGGAGGACTTTTATTCATTCATTCATCACTCACTCACTCATTCATTCATGCAACCAATCATTAACACGAGCTGTGTGCCCTAGACCTTAAAGCAGAGATTCTCCAATTCTCAGACTCAGCCCCAGAACTACTGAAGTACAGTCATGGGGGTGGGACCCAGCAACCTGTGTTGTAACAAGCCCGCCACACGATCCCCATGGACACTCAAGTTTGAGGACCACTGGTCTTGTGCGTGGGTGTGTTACTGTAGGGTGGAGGAATTGCTAACACGTATTTCAATTAAAAGAGCCAGGAATAGGACGTGGAGGGAGCTCACTGTTCTAGACAAGCACAGTGTGTGAGGCAGTCCTTTGCCCGATGGACAGGGCTTTCCAAAAGTCGTTTTGTGGCCCTGAATGCCTGATTCGGTGGCAGTTGCAGTGTTTATTTCTCTGAGATTCAGTAATATTAGTCTCTTAAAATGTCAGACAATATGCGATCTTCTCAATCCAATATGGTATTGATTTGAAGTATTTTTTCAATTTACTTCTAGAATGAAGTCAAAGGACCCAAATTAAAAATATCTCTACTCTTTCTTGCTGATGTTCTCCGATCAGAATGTCTGTGCTTTTATGGAATGGCCACAGTCCAGCCCTCACGGCCCAGCGGAAGTCTGCCAAAAGGTATTCTGGGGACTCGAAATGGCTCTTAGAGATGTCACCTGATCGGTGGCTAGAGCCACACGACTCCCTTAGAACAAACACTTTTCACTTACAATGACATCCACTTATTTTCTCTTTTCGTCTTGTCTTCTTTCGTCCTTACTGCACCAGCCTTAGTTGAGAAAGGGGTAATTCTACAAACTAGCCCTCCTATCAAATTTAACAGGCCTGGGCCCAGCTGTGTGGGAAGCAAGCCTGCCTGTGACATGAGCCACGTTGATCTCCCGGGTCAGAAGGACTTGTTTTGCAGAATCTGTTGTGTCTCCCGTGTTCTCTCCTTCTCTGCCCGAAGGGGCGTGGCTGCGAGGTTAACACAGCTATGCTGTGGCAGCTGGCTGCTTCCTTCATCACCTCCTAAGGGTTTCATTTTGGATCCCCTCCAACCAGCCATGTTTTGGATAGAAAGTGCAAAACAATCCAACTGAAGTCGCTTTTGTTGCCTATACAGTGGGCGTCCTCCTCGTAGGTTTCAACTGGAGGGTTGAGGTTCTGTTTCCAGTTCCTACTGCATGTCCTTCTTTAAATTCCATCACAGAACTTAATACCTACAGCTAGTCACAGCAGTTGAAAATAATTAATCATGACCATTTATTGAGTGCTTGCAACGTGCGAGGCATGATGTTAGTATTTTCTGATATAACCTCACAACAACTCACTGAGGTGGGTTTTACTAGCCCACCTTGCAGTTATGGAAACTGAAGTTCAGAGAGGTTAAATGATTTGTGCAAGGTTATATGACAAGGAAGCTACAGGACTGGGATTTGAATTCATGTCTGACTCCCTCGTGCTACGGTGCCTCTCTGATATGCCTACAGTGAAGGGGTAGAACGTGACGACTCATTTGGCTGAAGAACACATGATTCTGTGTTCTATAAATGTGCTCTGGCCAGGGCTCAGACAAAGCAGTCTAAACTAATGACTACATCTCTGAGATTTCTTATCAGCCTGAGATTAATCAAAGGGGAATTTGCCAATGAACGATAGATTCCAGAGCTGGCAAATAAATTTCGCCTCACTAATTCTGATTATTTGTTAGTTGTTTCCTGGCCTGCTGTGTTGAAAAGGAGTCAGAGGTCATATGTGAGTCCAGGGGCAAAGAATGCTATAATGCATGAGGGATATCTGTCCTGGCCTCAAGAGAAGCAACGACAATGAATCTGCTACTACATACAGCCTATCTTTGATGTATCCTGTTGGGTGCCAGGGGTCTTAAAATGTAGGCTCAGCCCCTGAATTTAGATTATATGCTGAGTCAATAATATTTAATGCATAATGAGGTACTAAGAAGATAAGCTCAATAAAATGTGGTATCACCAGTTCTGTGTGACTTGGGGACAATGAAACACCACAGTAGATCAGATTGGAATTAATGATACAGGCATGCCTCATTTCAAGGAAACCTAATTTTGAAAACCTGAACTCACAAAATGATAAATAGTAAGGTTCTCAATTTTACAAAAGGATTGCTAGGATGCTTTTAAACAGTAGTGTCCCACCACCATGCCAACACTTGCAAGAGTTATTTACAATCCCCAGGAGAGGGAAGCAGGCTAAGAAGCTTAACTGTCAGAAGACATTCCTTGGGGCGCCTGGGTGGCTCAGTCGTTAAGCGTCTGCCTTCGGCTCGGGTCATGATCCCAGGGTCCTCGGATGGAGCCCCGCATCGGGCTCCCTGCTCCGCGGGAAGCCTGCTTCTACCTTTCCCACTCCCCCTGCTTGTGTTCCCTCTCTCGCTGTGTCTCTCTCTGTCAAATAAATAAATAAAATCTTAGAAAAAAAAAAAAGAAGACATTCCTTATCGGAGAGCAATCGAGAATGAGCACTTATAAAACTAAGACTGGAGTATTAGAGAAGGGGAACCATGTTCAGTGTATCAAAATTTAATATACATGACTTTTCAAGAACAGATCTGTCAAAGAAAGTCTTAGCTATCAATATTCTTGAAGAGAAGGAAAATGTCAGTGGATGAGGAAAGATCTTGATACCAAATCCTCATAGTCCATTCAGTTAGGCTGATCTTCACAGCATGAGCTCAGAAAGGATGATGCTATCTTTGGTGTAATCCAACATCTCCAGGAAACTTTGACACATGTGCAGCAAACTTACAACTGGAAACAAATCAGAGCCCCAGGGGCTTTGGGACTGCAGGTGATTCAGGGTGGAAGGCTTGCCCAATACCACTGGGACCTCCCCAACCCATCTGGCTGAGACAGGCTCTCAGGGACCAGATTGGAATTGGAAGCTATCTATGTAGGCATGCTTGAATGTACAAGAGTCTTGTGTAACTTTGCTCAGAATACTGTGAAAAATTCCTTGATTTTCTGTTTCTTTATCTATTGAATACTTTCAACTGTTACAACTATGCCAGAGCTACTGTTCACTGATTAAAGAAATAATTTCATATTGAGAACATCTTGTACATTCAAAATAATTGGGGGTACTGTTTATATTTAATGAGCTTTCAAAGTACATCTGCAATGTACTTTTTACTACCAGAAGAAGGGGTGACCAAATGGCATACAATTGTAGTTTGAAAGCCTGCAAAGCTAATTTGACATTTCATGATCATTAATATTGACTTTCCAGAGGCAGTTCTCTTCTGGGTAACTGGTCTTACAGAACATCCTGGATGTACCCAATGGATCACTGAAGTAATCCTCCTAACTGGCCCCATGCAGGGCCAGGAAATTCTAACTGAGGGAGTAGATACATTGGGCTGGGTTGGAAAGCTGAGAACATCTACAGCTGTACGGCGCTGGTCTCTCCAACTCATTGAGAAGAATAAACCAGCAGGACAGCTGTGTACACCTATAGAAACTAATTTGTGCTCTCTGCAGTCTCACACAAAATACTAAGAAGCATTAGGTTTACAAAAATCCCATTTGGTCCACAAAAGGACTTATTTATCCTTCTTCCTCTAACAATCTTCCCTTCCCTCTTCTGTTCTCCACATCTCTAGGCAAAGAAAAGAACCTGTCTTTTTCAGAGGCTTCATCGTGACACGTGGTGAGAAATACATTTTACATATGACCAAGTACACATATCCACATATGTATTATGGAAACAAAAGACCCATGAAAGAGAGGTTAGCCTTACTCTATAGAATGTACTCGGACCCTTTCTATTTCATTTTTTAGAAAAATGCTGGCAGTTTGGAACATCCAAGAAAGAACATGATGGAAACGTTCTATATCTACACCGTCCATATGGTGACCACTAGCCACACAGGGCTATTGAGCACTTGGAATGGCTGGTGTGACTGAAGGGCTGAATTTTACATTTTATTTCAAGTAAAATTTAAATAGCCACATTTAAATTTAAATAGCTATGAGGGTGGTCTCTGCCCAGTGGCTATCATTCTCCATGTTTGGTAGCATTTACTCAAGGTAAACATTTACTAAAGCAATTCCAGTCCTAGGAACATACCCAAGGAAAATAAATGCCTATGTCCACCAAAGGACATATAATAAACATGTAAAATAATAGCACAAAACCAAGAATAAGACCAATGTTCATCACCAATAAGATTAAAATTTTTAAGTATAATATACTCATACAATAAAATACTATAAAGCTACCAAAAAAAAAAAAAAATGAACTGCTACCATATGGGTATAATGTCTGGGTGAAAGAAGCCAGACAGAAAGAAAAGTAAAGCTGTTATGTGTGATTCTGCTTACATGATGATTAAGAATAGTCAAGATTAACCTCTGGTTATCAAAGTCAAACAGTGGCTGTCTCTGGAGGGGGTGAGTATTGACCAGGAAGTCACATGGAGGAAATTCCTGGGGTGCTGGAAATGTTCTATATTTTGATGGAGATATTGGTTTTATGGGTATATACATATATAAATGACTTATGAAGCCACACATGTAAGATTTGTGTATTTTATCATATATATTATACTTCAATAAAAAAGCTTTAAAGAATGTTGGTTCTCAGCGACTAAATTGACTGCGGGTTGGGAACTGCAGTTTGAAGAACAGTGCTAAAACAGATATAGCTCAGCATCCCTCCCAAAAGCACAGTTCCCTCCTGGAAAGGAAGGGCACAAGTATTAAACGGTGTTTTCTTATTCCAGCCTGGATTTCTTTAAATTTGCTCATGGCTCTCATTGCTACCGCATTCTGATACCGTTGTGCCTTTGGGTGGAAGAGCTGATATAAATGTATATAAAATCAAATCAACTCACTCATCACCCCCAGTTTGTTTTTCTTTATTTTATATGGTTCTCTCTGTTCTGCTTCTCCTGCTTTGCGTGGTCACAGTATGAAGGCACTCTGTAGGCATGAGCTAGAACTTTATTTCACATTCTCCTCCTCCTGCTGCTGCAAGACATACAAATAGTTAGTGGATTCATCTACATGCCCGCAGGCACAGACAGCCAAGTGACAGGAAGTGCTGTCCTCCCTGGCCAGAAGGACAGTGGGTCCGCACCACACTTCCCTAATGGCTGACATTCTGCCTAGCACTGCCACTCACTTACAGAGGACCCACGAGGCTAGATATGCCAGTGCCACAGAGGCTCACTGGCCACCAGAAGGAAAGAGCAGAAACATCACAGAATGGTTGCCCATAAAAACACTGGGGTGGGAAGTGCCCAGGAGGAGAGAGAGAAACTAGCAGAGGAGCACCTCAAGAACCAAAGGGCAAAGAAACAGGATGTAGAAACGAGGTGGGAAATGCAAGACTTGTCATCATGGAGCCCAGGGAAAATGGAAGTGAATAGTGAATAAGAAGGGAGTTTGGGCATACACACACAGTGTGAGACCACCAAGGGAAAAAATGAGGGAGCTATTTAGGGCAGCGGTGAGGAGAACAGAGATTTATTAAATGCCTGTTATGTGTAGATTCTTTAATTCTTGTGATCTCATTTAATTTTCATAATAACCCCGTGAGATAAGTGGTATTCTACCCATTATACAGATGAAGAAGTTGAGGCATGTTCATGTTGAAGACCTTGGTCAAGGTGCATAGCAATTAGGTGAGTGACCCTCGGCCAAAGAAGTAACACTCTTCACCGGGACCCTCCACTTCCAGCCCCGCCTTCCCAGATCTCAAGGGGCCTTTGGACTAGGGAAGTGGTGACTTACTGAGGAGTAAGAAGTATGCTCCCTGATGTTTGGCAAGCAAGAGGTGATCTTGTGTGATTGAATGCATGTTACTCCAGCAATTCCAGGCCAAAGAAGATTTCTTTGTCCTTGGAAGTTCATTCTAGGCTGAAGACATCCCAAGAGATTCTAGTTCTCTGTAAAGAGTCCTAAAAGTCCTGCCCAATCCGAAAGGATTTCTGGAAGGGCAGTATGAGGAGTCTCCAGTCCACTCTGAAGGGTATTCTAGAAGTCAGAGCAAGTTCCTCTTCCAAGCTTTCCCAGAGACTTCCAAACCTAACTGTGTTGCCCTAAAACTTGATGTCTCAGGGCTTTCCACTGGAATTTCCAAAGTAAACCAGGAATCAAGAGAGTCCCTGCATTTTCCAGGATACAGGCATACTCCTTTGGTCCAGTGTTGGCAACAGTAACTTTGGTCCACTGTTTGGTGATTTTGAGTCTAGATTCAGATTCAGTTAATGGTTATTAAGACCTACTAGGTGCCAAATGTACTCATATATATTATTTCATTCTTTCAATAAGCCCAGAAACAACATGTAGATGGAAATCAGAGAGATGAAGAGATCTGTCCAATATTAAACTGCTCATGAGTGGAGACTGGTATCCAAGCCTAGGCCCTCCAGCCATGTGATCTGAGTCCATTCCATTGTGTGGCTCATCTTCACATGGGGGTGTCCAGTGGAGGGACCTTCACTGTATCATCATGATCCTTACTTAGCAGGCACTTTAAAAAGCTCATGATGGCCTGATAAAAGAAGAAGAAGGTGCACCCACCTCACTAAGAGTTCTAACTTACAGATGGCTCATAATCACCACCAGAGTATGATCAATGAGTGCCTGTCCTGCACCAGGTCCTCAGGCCTGACAGTCAATCTCTGATGTAATTTAGCTTCATGATAAGAATACAAATGGTGAGGCACCTGGGTGGCTCGGTTGGTTCAGCCTCTGCCTTCATTCAGCTCAGGTCATGATCTCAGGGTCCTGGGATCCGAGTCCCACCTCAGGCTCCCTGCTCAGCCGGGAGTCTGCTTCTCCCTCTCCTTCTGCCCCTCCCCTCCTCCTGCGCACACGCTCTCTCTCTCTCTCTCTCTCAAATAAATAAATAAAATCTTTAAAACAAACAAAAAAAGAATACAAATGGTTATATGCATAGAGTTCACCCCAAGTTACTCCTCAATCTTTTGATACTTATGATACCTTTGAGATCAGCCCAATAGAATCTCTAATATTAAAGGGTTATGCTAAGAATTACTTCATTCCCGCTGATTGTCCTAGGGCTACAAGATATGGCATCTTTAGTAGTACTTTAGTCCCTTACAGTGAAAGAAGTTGTATTTTTCAAGAGGGAGTCAGACTATATATACATACCTGATCCCTATCTGAGAAAGCTTTGTAAAATAATAGAACTAAAAATAGTAAAGTATTAATTGAACCTCAGTGGTTTCACCTCACATTTCTCTAGTGCATCTGGCAACCAGATGACAAGATTTTCCAGTTTTGTTCAAGTATGTATGAGGTAGATTATTAACCACATAACAAATTAAATCCACCTCAGCAACATGGTTGTCCAGGTTGTGTGGTCAAGCCTAACCATCCCTGAAACGTGTTCAAAGATGGTGAACACCTCCTTTGTAAAATAGCATTGAATCCAATAGACCCTAAATTATCATGCTTAGCTCATTGGTGATCATGAGACAGATGATTGACTAAGTTTGGAGTAGGATGCAAATATTATTCCCTTCTACTCAATAAGTAATTTTTCTATAAGGCTTGGTGATAAATATTTCATTTACCACACTAGGAAGGGAGCTTTAAGTGGTTTTTTATTTAAATACATATAAAATGTGTATTTTATATATAATTAATATAATTTAATTATAACATATACTTATAAATGTTTAAATATATAAATTCTCTTTCATAGGTAATATATATTATATGTAATTTATTACATAATTATATAAAATACCTACCCCTTAATATGCACAATGAAGTTTCATGAAGATAAAACCAATGATCTATTTACGGTAATGGCAGTTAATCTATGCAGAACAAAGAAAAGTTGAATTAATTTAGGTAAAACAAACAAAAACAGTTTTTGTTCTCTCTCTTTAACATTCAATCAATAAGGACAACATAGAAAATGTTGGCAGTAGAATTTTGTGGTGTTTGCCATTTATATAAAAGGCTGATATAGTTAAATTTTTAAACACTGTAATCCGGAAAGTTGTCAACTGATCGTGTGAAAGTTCCTGGTTTTCATCGTACATCCTTTGGTACACTTACGTTTTTAATTGTGCTATTGATTCTGCCAGTTTGCAGCAATATTTGTGGTATACGTGGGGAGTGAGAATGGGAGAAAAATAAGGATAATGAGTTTAAATGAAGTTGGCATCAACAATGGCCATAGATCTTAGAAAAAGTTTCCTTTGCCAAGAAAAAGGAAGCTATTAAAGTGTGAATAGATCTCATAGAGAGTGTTGAAAATCCACTTGAAGTGAGCAGTGCAACTAACTACCAGCAGTTGGGAAACCAGAGTGGTTGCTACTCGGAGTCAACGTGAGCAATATGCCATCCGCCAGGTCTGAGGCCACGTCACCAGCTGCATTAGGCCCTTTAAGCAGATAATGGACAACAATGCCTATGGAGGCTTCACATAAATCACATTCAGCAGAGGGTCCAGGACTTCGTTTGAACAATTGCTTCCACATTCATGGGGCAGCCTGTCCTGATCCAACCACCCTTTTCTTCAGTTTATGATTTCCAACATTATTAAAGCAACCCTGAGAAGAGGCAGATTAGCAATTAATATTGCATCCCTTTCTATTGGCATCCTCAAAGGTTTGGTGAAGCCTTTGTCTTTCCAGTGTGGAAAAGAGTTTCTCAAAAATTAAAGACTTTTAAAAATTCAGGTGAAGGTAAAGGATGGACTGAGACAAGGAAGTACTTATCATCTTGGTAAACGACATAGACTATGTCTATACAAGACCAACCATATGGTGGAAAAGAAGAAATTATGTCTTCCAGATGTTTTATCTGCATAACATGAAAAACTTCTTTGATTGAATTTTTCACTTTCATTCATGTGTTTGATGTTCTATGGACAAAGTCACAGATAGGAGAATATGAGAAGAAAATGAAAGGTGTGCAGAAATACATCATCAAAAATGCTTTTTGATGATAATAAAGTTCCCCTTTAATATTTTAGAGTTTTCTTCCAACCAAGATTTGACGGGTTTGATATTTATATAGGACATATATTAACATGTTTTTTGGCCTTTAGGAACTGTTGATTTCAATGTCTAAAAATCAAAAATCAAAGAGGAGAGAGCCACAGACTGAGTTTTGGAATGTCCTTATCGTAAAAAGCTTGCTCCTGGTGGTTATTTTAGAAAATAAGCCATTAAACCAAAGGAGAAACTAAAGCAGGAAAACAAAGTTTATGGGGGAGAAAAATCAAGAAGTTGGAGGAAATGTGTGCAGCAAAGGAAACAGAAACAGAAAAATGGAGACACACAACTATGACACACAGTCCTGGAAAGGTCCATGGGTTTGAGGCGTTACCATAGAGAAATTTGGAGGCCAGGCTCAGGAGCTCTGGGGAACCATTCAATATTTATTCTTAATTTTTTATTAGTTGCCGATAATAAAATGCCTTCTGCCTCACCCAAGCTGAAGGAGAATTTATTGAACAATATTAGGTAGCTTACAGAATCTTCAAGTGAGCCAAGGAGTCTGGCTCTAAAACTAGCTAACAGGAGCTACTGTCATAAAAACACCATCAACCCTCCCGAAGATCCAGAAACCTCCCACACTGCCTTTGACAGAAGAATGGATCCCAGTATGCAGTCACCTCCTCGTGTTACTGACTTTTGGTTCCGCTTCTCTTGCAGGAACCTGAGGCACTTGAGATTCACAGAACTGAAATCATAAAGCTGAACCTTAGCTGCAAGGGAGTCTGGGATATGAGGTTTCTACTTGAGGAAGCCATTGACCCAAATGGTGGGAGGATGTTCAGTGATGTTGGGCAGCCACTAATGACAAATGTCCACTCTAGCAATGAGATGACCATAGCTGTGCTTTAGAAAAATTAATTCAGCAGGATTTGTGTGGAAGGATTGGAATGGGACAAGGCTGGACATGAAGACAAGCTGGGATCCTGTTTGCAATTGTCCAAGGAAGCATTAATACAATTTTTCACTACAGTGTTAGTGGTGGGAGCACAAGAGAGGGGGAAGGTTCTGGAATCACTACAGAGATAGAATCGACGACATTTAGCAATGATAGTTGAGGCCAGTCAGCGGAAATAGGGAAGTCAAGAGGAGGTGCCATTCTGAAGGGGAGGGTTGAGTCCAGCCTGGGACACAGCGAAGTACACATGAGGTGGACAAATCGAACAGGCCATTGTGAAGATGTGGAGCTCTAGAGAGAAGTATCCAGATACAGGTATTAGTGTCACCTACAGAGAGATGATAGTTGAAAGAACGGGACTCGGAAGGTACAGTTCAAAGTTAGTGCTTGTATTCCTTTCCAAAACTGGTTTCTTTTTTTGAACCCATGTTTCTGGTTGTCAGCTTTAGTGATTTAAAGAGACCTTAACCTGGAGCCTTTTTACCCCTTGCAGAAGAGGGATGAGTGGAAGCTTCACTCTTATCCAAATAACACATTCTTTTCCATTGTGAGGAGCCAGCCTTCAAATGATTCCCGTAGTCTTTGTAGAACTATGTCTTGGGGGTTTAAAGACTTAATTGTTTGAGTCCAGGTGACAGGATGTATCATAAATAAGGAAAACCAAGGCTGCTTTTATTGTGGTCATTTTTCACCTGGTCTGACAAAAAGCTAATGACACAGTTGGTAGATCAAAAGAGTCTACATCACAGGAGAGAAAGTTTCTGAGTCTCCAACCTGGACGGGGCTCTATCTGAAAGGAGATGGAGGGGCTTGTTTCCACGTATTTAAAGTGCCACAGGAGCTCACAGCACGGGACCTCACTGTCCTACATTTTCACTTTCCAGTCTCCTAACAATGAGGCCCTCTCTGAGGAAAAAGACCCTCTGGAAAGTGAATGGGAAGCTTGTGACCCACAAAGAGTGAACTAAAAAGTTGGGACTAGCATTTTCTTTTAAATCAAGGGACACTTGTTTTGAAGGATGCAACTGTCTCAGAGCGGCTGAACTACTGTGCTGGGAAGGAGTCCCAGCCTCCTTCTCCACTCTGATAGGGACCCCAGGGTCCCCCGGCATGGGTCAGGGTGAGGGTCAGGGTTCCCCATACCCTGGAAAGAACCTGAAGCTGCACTTCCCTGAAAAATGGGGGCCAATCAGTTGCTCTGAGTCGGTGACTTGGGCCCAATGTCACGGCTACCTCCTTCCTTCTGAGAACTCACCTTCTGACGTGGAATCCTTTTAGCAGATGCCTTAGAGAGATGGACCTACCCACACAGGTGAGTGCCCTGCCGCAGAACCGACTTTCCTAACGTGCCATTTGTTTGCTGAAAAGTAAGATGATCTGCAGGTGCTCAGCAGGGAGGCACCACGGAGCCCCAGTGGTTGGGTCCAGCCAGGTGCTGTTCTCCATGGCGACCCATCCGTCCTCTGCACAGTACGCAGTAAATATTTGGATCCGTCTTCGGAACTCTGTCTTCCCAGAACGTCAGGGGAAGCAGGGCATTATTATTTAATATCTTGGAGCATCACAAATGTGCATTACTCCAAACAGTAATTAACATTGTTCCTGAGACAGAAAGTCCTTTGCCCAACTCAAAAGACACACTAGGACAGCTTGGCAGGGCGGGGTGGGGGTTTCCTTCGGGAGGCTGGATGACTGAAGAGGGTCAGGACTGGCATCTCTGCTCTGCTTAAACTCCAGTTGTATACTGTTTCTGTGGGGGGGACTTCTGCTGTCAAAAGTTTCAACAGATGGTTCTAGATATGGCCACAGAGCAGTAAAGGGAAAAGCAAAGACTTGCTTGGCAGGGCTTACACTTCTCAAGTGTTGACCTGGGTTTTAGATTTTCACGACTGTAATTTTACATGGTGTGGGACGCTCAGAGAAGCTGCCTTAGAGGTGTCGGGAGACAAGGAAAGAATTGCTGTGGACTCAGTCCTCAACACTAAAGGCAGGCGGTAACACATGGGGCAGAGCACCAGGAATAAATCAGTTAGTTGGGTATGAATAGGCATGGCTTCCTTTCCTTCCCAACTGGGGCATATTCTTAGACTTTTGTGGAGGCTTCTAGGGGCCCTAGTAATGGCTGCATTACCATGTTGGCCCTGACAATGTACCAAGGCACTTGGGCTGAGACTCACAGTGCTTCCATCCAGCAGAGGCACGGTGGAGAAAAAAAAAATGTGATGTTTCCTGCAGAAACCTTCAACATCTCCCAGCAGTGGCAGTAAATCTGGGGTCCGCTTTTCTGCCCCTTAGGCATTAAGCAAGCTACAGGAGGAGAGTGCGAGAAAGATTTTAGCTGGTGCTTGGCCCTGCAAATCATGAAGTGTATCCCAGTACGCTCGGCCACAACCCCCAGAGGAAAATCAGGATTACAAAAGGGACAAAGGTGTCAGAAGAGAGGAGTGAGAAGTCTGAGTCATCAGCTTACTCAAGAATGGTCTAGGACAAAAAAGAAAGGGGGATTTTGGGGATGGGGGGCTGTGTAGGACAGAGCTCAGGGGTGGTAACCCCCTGCTGCTCCTTGCTTCACACCAGCCAGCCCTGTACAAAGATGTCGTTTACCCGCCAGCACTGAGCAAACGTCCCTTCATGGGTGGTCCGATCTGGGCCACAGGTGAGGGGGAGAGAATAAGACAAAGACACTATGACGACTTGAGCCCACTCACCCTTCACCTTATCCCAGGTCTGAGGGTGGTCTGGTTCTCCCGGGGCTTCAGAGAAACCGCAGTGGTCCTCTTCCTGCCAGGAGTAGCTGGAAGCCTTGGCTTCATATCTGTCCTCCTTCCTGTGGCAGGCTGTTGACAAACAGCACCCTAACAGCCGGAGAAGGGCTTACAGACCACAGAACACTTAAGTACCTGTTAACCCTCACCACAGCCCAGCGGCTGGTTACTGTCCTCATGTTCTCCGTGTGGAACCTGAGGTTCCAGAGGGGTGAAGAGACGTGTTCAACACCACACCATCTGAAGGAAAAATCTAGACTTCTTTTAGCCCAGAGTGTGGCAGGGGTGTTCTTGTCCCGGTTTGCAGATGGGGAAGCTGAGGCACCCAGAGCCCACCCACGCATCTTGCCGGTGGACTCAGCGTTCGTGGGAGGTCAGTATCGGGTGATGACGTTTTATACTACAGCTACATTGTATTGTTATCTGTCTGCCAAAATCCATTTCTTTCTCTCCCGCTGCCAAAATCCCTTGTCCCCTCCCAGGCACACTACTGCCATGCCTACTCCTAAATGTACCTCTCTGTTCAAATCTGACCTATTCTGTGGTTGCATTCATTAGGACAATGGCCCCTCACCAAAGATGAATATAATAACTATTTGGGGAGCTCTTTCAACACAAAAACACTCTTGTCTCAGTTGCAGTCTGATCCAGTATAGCAGGAGCAGGGCTGGGGGTAAGCACAGAGGGAGTCTCTGCTGTTTCTAGGATAATCAGTCTATCCTTTCAATTCACCCATTATCCAGGTAATCTACCTAACAACACCCAGGAAACGGGCTAGCAAAGTCAGAATTTGTGGGTGGTGAATACTCATCCAGAATGTTTCTTCTTTCCCCACCGCACGGGATAGGCCCACTTCTCTGCCAATCACACAGTGCACGTGCAAAGGATTGGCTCTCCTGCCTCCACCCCACCCCCAGTGACACAGCTTCTTAACCACAGACTTCGTTCTCCTGTCACGTGTCAGCTTAGCCAATAGGCATAAATCTGAGCCTTTCTGGAAAGGATCAAAATCATTTCTGGTCTAACAAGTATAAGACTGAAGGAGCATGGATGAAGTTTTTTTCTCTCCCTTGAAGCCCTGAGCCCAGTAATCTAGCTGCTCTGAGCCTTGGCCTGAGAAATAAGAACTCTTCAAGTAGAGTCCTCTCTCTTTAAGGATTTTCAAAGACCAACTCTTACTTGCTTATGTTTTCCCTGGACATTTTTTCCTACAATTCCAAAGAAAGCCTCACATTGAGGAAAACTAGAAAGGCATGATTCAGTGATGTCAAATGCTCTCAGGATTCCTCTTTCCAAAAGTCTTTGTTAATTGTGCCCAGTATCTATAGTGATAAATTTAAAGACACCGAAGCAGCGGGATCCCAAAGACACTAGACTACTGTATTGTCCCATTAAGTTGAAACAATGGAGCAGAGTCTTGAGCCTGTCTCCAGGGCAACTGAAAATGCCAGTCACCGTCAGGTGGGCTTTCTGATGAATCTTTTAAAATGGACTTCCACATACTTTGTTATTTTAAATATGGGAAAGTTAACTCATAAGTATTTAGATAAAATTATGAATACTTTGAACCAAAAATATATCTTTGCTTTAATCCCAAATTTTCTTTTTTGGCATTTTGTTGATCTGTGGCAAAATAAAATTTCTCAAATCAAGAGAAAGAAAAGACCCCATGAAAAACACAAAAGCAACATATTAGCCAAAAAAAACCCAAAAAAAACAACGAACATAACTTTTTTTTTTTTAACTAAATCTATTTTAGGATTTAAATATGGCAACATCGTATAATCTGCTGGTGTTCTGAGATGTAGTCTTAAAATCTCTATCTATTGCCAAACGACTTTACTTTGCTCTGGACATCAGGCTTGAACCTTCCAGGAAGGCTGAAACAATCAGATGTAAGTGAGGAGCTCTTAAAATACAGCTGTAGGCTGAGGACCCCTGAACCCTGTGTAGGGGAAAGCACCATTGCATCCCATCTGACACTCTGCCCCCAGTCTCTCATTCTGGCTTTGTCCCTCTCTGGCCCCAGCTGGTCCCCTGCACTCAGCTTTGAATCCTTGCCATGACCTCTCGTGCATGTCCCACGCATTTTGGCAGCATTTTTCTTGGCTGACCTCAGTATTCTCTTTTGGATACAATTTTAAATCCTTGCTCTCCAGACACATTTATGATGACAAGGAATGAAAACTTCTAGAGCTATGCTATCCAAGATGGTAGCCACTAGCCACATGTGTCTATTTAAATAACTTAAAATTAAATGAAATGTAAAAATCCAGTTCCTCAGTCACACTAGGCATATTTCAAGTGCTCAATAGCCACGTTCCCTTCTGTGCAGAAAGTTCTATTGAACAGTGTGGATTTAGAGATATTCTTACTTTCATTCCAACCCCAAGGGATCAATCTGACTTTACTTAGCATCTTCCCCAAATGCCCCTAATCCAAGTAATATGAAACTGAAATCACTGAAGTCTGGAATAATCTTGTTAGTATCCTCCTGAGATAGTTCCAGCAGTGGCTCAAAGTTCCTTCAGATGACTCCAGAATGCCTATAGCACCACTTTGGCCATCTAGATACCTAAACACTTCAAACATGGTGTAGCTAGATCATCAGTGAAGAAAACTTAGGTTGAGGAACTCAGAGCAGCGTGGAAAAGATGATTCGAAGAACAGCGGAATACCACATTTATTACGACACAGATGGGCAGAGCCAGACAATATTAGTCAGCGGCTTACTTGTCTATCTATTTGGTAAGGTGCCTGACATTCCACCATTAGAGTTTTATTCCTTTGGATTTTACAGGTATCTTCTTTAGTCTCTAGACTGGAACAGGTTACATGGACTACACTGTGGGCAGGAGAGAAAGAGACAGAACTCTAGTGCAATAGGGGTAGTTGTTGATGTTCTCTTTACTTACTGCCACCTAGAAACAACCCTACAGGTGAGAGAGAGCAAGAATGAGGTCCAAGAGTGCCTGCTCATATATCATATATGATAAGTGAGAAATTACGTTTTAATGTTACCTATTATATACTCTGCATAGCATTGGGCCCATAGATATTCAACACATACCTGATAGATATTCAATGTTAAGAATAGTTTTAAGATTAATTTAGCATTAGAATCATTCTGAAGCACTTTTATCCACCATAAATTTTAAACTAATTTCTTTTTTTTCTTTTTTTTATTCATGTAAGAAATATATTCTGAGCACATAGTAGGTGTTGGTGCTGGGTTAGACACTGAGTAATAAAAATACATGTTTTGACTTGCAAAGCTGTCCATTATAGAATATTAAGCTTAAAAAAACATTTTACAGTGTACACTATATTGGTATACATGCTATTATGTATTTCTATAAATGTAATAGTAAACATTTCTTGAATGCTGAGATTCACTATGCCTGAAAAAGGAGGCTAAGCCGTCATACATGAGAACTTCATTTAATCCTTATATCTGTGAGGTATATATTGGCCTCTCCATTTTGCAAGACAAGTGAGATTTAGGGAGGTTAAGGAACAGGGCTAAGTCATACACACACACCCTTAACCTGCACAGTTGGGATGGACTCTAACTACAGAGCCTGAGATCTCTCGTCATTGTGCTTTATAGTTTTTTCCAAAAATATATACATACAAGGAAGAAGTGATCTGTGCTTTAAACTAATTTCTTAAGTACCCAAAGCAAGTTTTCTCAATGCGTTTTGGGTCTAATGAGCAAAAATCATCTCTTTCACACCCCCTACCCCAAACAAAACTTCATTTTATTCCCTCATTTGTTTATTTATTCATTCAGCTGCTATTTTGTGTGCATACTCAAACACTGTCCAGTCTCTGCAGAGAATACGAAGTTGAATAGCACCACTTGGCTAGAAGCTTGACGGTGACTGTACAATCCCAATTTGGACCTGAAACTTCTAGAAGAGAAGATTCCTGGCTTTGCTATCCCAGGTTTGTCACTTCCATCCCTAGTTCCTGCAGCCCAGCCTATCAGTTAGAATTCAATTGGGTGCCTAATTGAGGACAGTCTAAATAGTAGTGGCTTACGCCAGATGGAACGTTATTTCTCTTTAGGTAAAAAACCAGAGTTAGACTTCAGGACCAGCATGGCAGCTCTTCTGGAATCCAGGCTCCTGTCTTCTTGTTTCACCAACCTTATTCTACCCTTTCATGATCTAAGATATGCATTCCAGGTAATAGAGAGAAGAGAAACGGAAAAAGAGCATCCCTTCACTCTTTTTTTTTTTTTAAGATTTTATTTATTTATTTGACAGAGAGAGACACAGTGAGAGAGGGAACACAAGCAGGGGGAGTGGGAAAGGGAGAAGCAGGCTTCCCGCTGAGCAGGGAGCCCGATGCGGGGCTCCATCCCAGGACCCTGGGATCATGACCTGAGCCGAAGGCAGACGCTTAACGACTGAGCCACCCAGGTGCCCCATCCCTTCACCCTTTGGGGGGAGGCTTCTTCTTAATCTTATTGGGCAGAATTTAATCCCATGGCTGCACCTTGCTACAAAAGAGAATGGGAAATTTCATCTTTTTCCCATCAGGCTTCTGTTCCAAAAGAGAACATTTAGAGCATGCAACTCTTGATCTCCGGGTCGTAAATTCAAGCCCCGCGTTGGGTATAGAGTTTACTTAAAAAATACTAATAAATAGGACAGGGTGCTAGAGTAGGCACCTAACAATCTGCCACCTGTTACACACTGTGCCTAAGGCACTGTCCCATCTAAGCACATTGCCTTCCGATGCAAAGGTAATAATCCACGTCCTCTGGTGATGGAAACAAAAGTCATTAACCTTGAATGATATTATTCACATCACCAACTTTCTTTCAATTGTGTATATTGCAAAATTCTAATCTCATCTTTTGCACACTTACTTGTTACTGTAAAATAAGAGTAAAATGGATGTCAACGGACACAACTACTAAAACCTTTCGTAGATATTAAGACAAAACCCTTGCAGAGGCAATAACAAAGTCATAAAACACGAAAAGCTATAAAATTAGAACATCTAAGTTTTTTATAAAAAATGAAACAAAACATTAAATTGGTCATATTGACCATGGTATTTTAAATTTCCAATTATCCTGCTAATTGCAATATCTTAGAATAGGACATGGAAAATGGGGAAGTAAATTAATGTTACCCAAAGAACCCTAATTTTTTTAGACCATAACTTTGAAATAACTCCGTGTCTTTAGTTTTTACGCATAAAAGGAAGAAACAGCACAGTGAAAAACACTAGCCTGTGTAATACAAAGACAAAGTCCATGGAGGCTTTGATGTTAATATATGACAGAGTTTTAAAACAGAAGGGGGGGGAGCCAGATCAGACCTCACCTGCTACTGTTATTCAATTGGGGATAATTAAACCACCACCAGGTTTCCCAAGCAGAGAAGAAAGGCATTTTCTCATGAGAAGAACGATGCTTCTCTAAGTTCTGCTCAAATCATACTCTAAATACACTGAAAGAACGTCTCTTTAAATTGTGATTTATTGGGGCGTCTGGGTGGCTCAGTCCGTTAAGTGTCTGCCTTCAGCTCAGGTCTATAGTATCAGCCCGGCATGGGTCTGGGCTCCCTGCTCAGTGGAGAATGTTTTTCCCTCTCCTGCTGCCCCTCCCCCGCTTGTGCTCTCTCTTTCTCTCTCTCTCTCTCTCTCTCTCAATCACTCTCTCTCAAATAATAAAATCTAAAAAAGAAAGGTAAATAAATTGTGGTTTATTGAAGATTTTAACTGTTTGTAGCCCAAGCTTCATTTGCTTTTGCCCCAATGGTTAATGTCAGATTCCCACCCGAAGCAAAATCCCCTTCTCTTGTCTCCAAATGTTTCTGAGACTTCATGTGCTCCCTGTGCTTGTGGAAGAGCTTAGTTGAATTTCAAAAGGCAACTGTGGTGTTTGTTTTTTTCAGGCTCCCTGGTATCCTGACCCTCCTTTCTCCCAGTAGAATGCCACACCTATAAGCCAGGGACTGGTGGTCATGTCCATGAGCACTGGGGCTCCCCCTGCACCCTGCTAGCTCTGCTAGTCACTCACAGGCTCTCCAGCCTCTCACCTCACTGACACAAATCATAGATTCCTGGCCGGTACTACCTACAAAATTAGTAGAAAGCTACGGCATGACTGAAACCCAGCAATGGGATGAGCATACATGGGAGCTGTAATCTTGTGGCAGAGACTCTTGTCTCCCGGTATCCTTTTCCCCCTTTTTCTATAGTATCAGAATCCATAATTTTCACAGGACAAAATAAAAACCATACTTTCTAGCATCTTCTGCATTTATATGTAAGAGCACATGTCTATGTTCTGGCAAAAGAGATATAAGTGAACATGCAAGAAAGGAATCATGCCCCCTTTTTTTTTACCCTTTTTCCTTTCTGTGGGTGAGAATATAAATGCAATGGCTGGAGCTCCAGCAACAATCTTGAGCCGTGAGATGACCTGGAGAATAGAAACTGTATATGAAAAAACAACCAAACAAACAAAAGAAAGTTTAGGTTCTCCTGACACTATGAAGTAAGTCTATCTCAGAAGTAACTGTCTCTGGACTTGCAGAACATAAAAGAAAAGCACTCTATTTTGCTGAAGTCACTGTTACATGTTACTTGCAGCCAAATTTAATCCTAACTATATGCTACAAATAAGAGCTAGCCATACTCAAAATAGCGACTAGGTGGATTGGTTTTTCATCTTCTGGGCCCTCTATTATGATTTTTCTCCCAGAGTCCCCTGTTCTCTGATGCCTTCTGTCTGCCTCTGAATGCCCTCCAATGAAGTGCTCATGCTCTGCAATTTTTCCAATCATTCTTTTTCTATCCAGATTTACCAATCCTACATCCCATTCTTTTGGGATCTGACTAGGTAATGTGATAATTAAACTTATACTAACTTATTCATGTGAAATAATGAGTGTTTTAATTCTAATATAGCATTCTAACAGAGGATTGGGTGACTAGACTGGAGGAATAACTAAACATGGATACCCTAGCAGGTAATTATGGTAGATATTTTCAGGCAGGCAGGCTTTTTGACATTTGATATAAGAAATATGGTTCTGCAAACTGTCAGGCAGCTGCAAGTTTACATAGCATGTCAGATTCAATTAGGGTTCCCAGATACTTATCTCTACTTGCTCCTTATACTGCTTACCCATATAAAGAACCACACCAATGTTGTTCAGAACAAGATACATGGAGCCTAGGTACGATGCATTGTGGAAGTTAACAGTTGGAAAACTTCAAGTTTTCAGAAATGATATTCTTTTGATTTTCCTACCTTGGAAATTAGCAGTGTTTGAAAAACTCCCACATCCAATGCAACAAGGTGTGTTGGGAAGCCTCAGGCTCCTCCCATAATCTCCATCAGCTAGCACTCAACCACCCGATATAAGCACAATCTAAGTGGAAACACGTGCCATATGGAAACACCCCTTCTAGACAAATCCAGGCCTTCCAAGAAAACCATGACCCCCCAACACCCTTCCATTTGGAGAAGACAGGGCTACCACAGATTGATGCAATATTGTTTTTTTACTGCGTCAAACCATCAAAGCCAAATTTACTAATTACCTGCGACCCAGTAGTGATTTGCAGTTATTACGGTCCTTATATTCACCAGCTTTTCTCTAGCTTCTTATAACTCGAGCTAGCTCACCGGGAACTATATACTGAGGAAATGCAGGAGACCACCTGAGTCATCGAATGCTGACTGAGTAAACACCCACTCTTACTTAGACTCCACTGGCCTCACTTCCACTAGAACTACAGTAATCTGAGCCCATGTCTTAGACCCCACAGCAACAGCTAATGACCAACATGTAATTGTAAACCAACTTCCTTGAAGATTGCAGTGAAACGTGAGGCCAGCCCTTGGAAAGGAGGGTAGCAAGTAACCTCCCGGTGACCTCTTATCTTTCCTTTCAGCACCCCTTATCTTGCAGCCGTCTTCCTTCTCCCCCTCTTTCATCCCGCTACTGTTTAGGACAGCGGAGCCCCGGCCTGAAATGAGTTAAAAAAAAATCTATCAAAATATCTTGTTACCCACAATACAAAAAAATTGTTTTAGTTACCGTCTCCTCCTCCTATTTTCCATTTTAAGAAATGTCCCCGACTCTATAATTGCTGTTATTTTTTAGGCCCTTACTGCCAGGACCCCCAACCCAGAGTATCGCGCTAGACGCACACCTTTTGACTGATGGGCCCTCCCCTAGGCATTGTGGGGGCATATGAGTCCTCTGGTCGCCTTGTGGGAGACAAGACAGAATGGATGAAACAATTAGAAAACAATGTCAATTGAAGATAATGAACAATGATGTCACGCTATAAACGCGTCCTTGAAACAATGTACATGTACATGCCTAAAAATAGAGCTCAGGTGAGTCAGGAACGAGGTGGGTGGAGAGGTGTCAGAACGGGAAAGGTCCAGTGAGGGCAATGTGAGCCATGCCAACTTCAGAGAGAGTGCAACACTGCTGAAGGCAATTGTTCTGGCCAGAACTTGATCCTGTGAAGGTCTTTGTGCATTTTCAGTTTTCTTTCCTTCTTTTTTTTTTTTTTTCAGTAAGTTTAAAGAGAATTTTCAGTTTTGAGGCACTTGGCAGTGGTTAAAAGGAAAAAGATTCTCATGTATGCCCCTTCTTGCTTCTCAACTCGAGGGAAAGCCACTCAGGTGACTGCGTGGGAAGGACCCTTCATTCTCTTTTGTACCCACCTGCGGGAGAGCTTGCTTTTCCTCTTCAGCGAAATCCTTTGGGATGTGAGGAAAGGAAGGAAAGAGAAACACTTCCACTAAAAAGCTATTAGAGGAAAGTCAGTGAAAATGAAATGAGGTTTTAGTCTTACTTCTAAGCCATATTATGCATATATAATGTTTAATTCTAATCTTTTTGTAAATGAGCGATAATTTGGATGCACTAAAGTAAATATTTAATTACCCATGAGTTCAACTTAATTTGTCCCTTTGCAAGTGTAAAATTCTTGCCATTAGGAAGAAAAATCCAGTTTAAAGTAAGATTTTGCTTCTAATTCTAGATTTAAATAACGGTTTCCTTTAAACATGGTTTAAATGATTGAATTCATCAGTTTATGACTCTGTGTTAAATGAGATAGAGAAAAAAATGCCTCGCACACTGGCTGACCATGGTGTGTGGCACTCAATAAATGTTTAATTTATTACTTTATAACAAAACAGCATAAACTATACTCTGCAATAATACAAATTTATTGGGTATTCCAAATTTCTCATTAACTCACCTTGTATTTTTCCATTTAGATGAGTTTAAAGTGCACAATGGAAAATGTTTGAAAATGTTCATAGTTGTAGATTATACTGGACCCCTGAAACTATTAGCTCGAGATCGTGCCTTAGAACTAATTATTCCTTGTACACTTTTGTAACCATGCTCTCTTAGCCAAGAACTCAAAGCTGCAACATATAATTATCTCACCCATCAAACAAATCTTCACTGACTGACAAAACGATTTTGCTTCTCCAAAGTGGGGACATTTTTGTGGATATGCATGCGGTGGATGTCTGTGGGCCATTCATATTTAAAGAAACTGCTGTAGATCTGTGTAGTAGTTTAACAGCTATTACCTTTCAGACTTTCTTTAGTGAGTGGTTAGCATCTTTGGCCATTTGCCGGACATTGCCGGCTTTACCCAACAGAAGGACTCTTGGTATAAATGAAATGTAGGTAAACCAAACTACTTTAAATGCAATAGAGCTTTCAAACAAATCCTCTGGTTGCACCTTTGCAAAGTGAAGGATTCTCTTACAAACCCAATAATCACTTCCTAATGCATGGGTTTTTGCAAATGTGGAATTTAATCCATCAGATTTACTTAAAACAGGTAGACCCCTTCTTTATTTGCTACTCTGAGAGTTGGTCTTTTGGCTTAATTGTAATTTAAAGAATAAAAGAATCAAGACCACATAGCTCCAATCATGCTGTGGTTTTGGCAGGGTTGATTATTCATGTACAAAGAGTAGTAATTTGGTGTCAATGGAAGGGAACATAAGGTATAGAGGTGGGCTGGTGGGGCGAGGGGGGACTATGACACAGAACCGTAAGGTCAAGTTCCTGGCACAGCCAAAGTTTGAGTATCTTTGATTTTCTTTTTAAATTTGCCAGGCTGTTTGGAAAAAATTACACCCTACAAAAACAAACAGATGAATGCAAAACCCAATATTCCGCATAGCTGAAAAAGTGGAAATAAATCTACAGCTGATTCTGTTCGTGGAGTAGTAGCAACAAGAGTGGATGAATCCAGTACAAAAAAACATGTAGGCAGAGCAAGGAAATATCTAAGTTGAATGTTGTAAAACAAAACCAGGGAGATGGAAAAGGACAAAATGAGTTGCAGAAGTATGTTTTTCTAACCTGGAGAATAGAAAACCAAAGAGCCAGACCTTCCACCTATCGAGAAAGGCTGGACCGTATCCTTTACATTTCTCCTTTGTGCCCCTCACTCACATTCTTCTGTCTTCTGTTACTGCCCTGCAATCCTCAGGGGAGAAAAAGAATCTTGCTTTGTCCCCGCAAGACCTTCAAAGCAAACGTAGCCCTTTGTTTCAGAGCTCTTTCACCTTCACAAAATGCTGATACAGTTTCTACAAATCAGAGGAAATCTGATGGTGGGAGTAGGGGCAGGTTTTGCAGAAAAAGAATTTTCCTTCCTGCAACCAAGACAGGATATATTTAAAGTAATCTCCTCTGGGATAAATACTGATTTGTTGGTGGCCTAGACCCTATATGCTTTAAGGATTCCTTTCTGGGACTCTCTGCCAAGCAATGTAGGAATTAGGAAAAAAAAAAAAAATCTTTTCCACCTAAATGCCCCTCTCTCTAGCTATCTAAATGTTTCTCAAGATTTTTCACTAAATGTTCTTCAAGGTGATGCATTTTCAAAAGGAAACCTCTAATTCTGACTGCTCAGCTCAATCAACCTCCTTGAACTTCCCTTTTGGGTTCTCTAAATCCTCAGTGTGCTTTGCTGCTTGAAATTGAGCAAGAGGGCATTTCAGGGGATCAATCAAAGGTAATAGGAGGGTTCTGAGCTTTTATAGTTGAAAAGAATGCTGTTTTCAGAAATCGTGAATAGGAGCACTATTATGAGCATTTAATTATTTCTATGAATATATTACAAACTCCTCCATCACTAGAATATAATAACTAAAAACTGCCTTATGATGAAATTTAAATGAATTTCATTCCATGAAATGAGACTTTAAAATCAGCCAGGCAAACAATGGCATTTTTTTTCCTGTTGGCTCCTCAAAACTGTTGCTCTGTCAACACACAAGAGGAATGTTGTTCCTGTCATGTAAGCGTGCTATTAACATAACTTTCGTCAGAGCTCTGAGACCCTGGTTATGTAATATTTCCAGGGCAACTCCAACTACTGCATGGTTATTGTGAAATCCCTACAAAAAAAAAAGAGAAAAAACTAAATGAAGTTTAATACACATTGAAAAGACAGACAGGTGGCATGAAGGATTTTTGGAGGTAGAAGCATCGATTACCCATGACATGAATGTATTTATTCTACTGTGTACATAGTCAAAATATAAATCTGCTAATTGCTAAGAGTTCAAAGGCCTGGCACCTAAGGATGTTAGACTGAGCTTGAAATAGCAAAAAGTAAGAAAATTAATGAACGTTTGAAATATAGTCAAAGTTCACTGTTTAAGAGTTAATTAGGCAATTTCCGGACCTTTTATTTTTCTTCCTGATTATGCCCGGAACTTAGGCTGTTGTTCCTTAGGATCTCCCCAAGATGCTGGGTTTGGCAAGAGAGAGGATATGAAAGTTCATATGCAGGTAACTGTTCCAGCTCAGATAAAAATGTTAGAGGGAAATATAAATATAAAAATGTACATATGTGGTGACATGGCCTTATGACGGAACAATATGCAGTCTTTCACTATAGTATTTACAAGGAGTTATGATACTGACAAAGTGTTTATGCGAGTGAAAACAGGCAAGAGTCCAAATTTCATGAGTACAAGTCCAAACATTTACAAGAAAGGGAGAAAACAAAACTGATGGAGGGGGAACAAGGGTAGAGGTGAGGCTTAGGGTGGTGGTGGAACTCGTTTTTCTGACTTTATGTCTTTTCAAATGTTTCTAGTAAGGATATATCACATTTGTGGGATACTTAACAAAGTTGTAAAGGACAAACTCATGTCTGTACCTTTTCTGGACTCAGTCATTCTTAATTAATCCTTTTGTCATTTTTGCAAAGGTTGGAGTTAAAGAAGGCCTTTAGGTACAGATTCCAAAGGACCATTATAGGTATGACCCAGTTCCACAGACAGGGTGGATCAGAAGGCCTTAGGCAGGGTCCATCTAGATGCAGTACATGGTACGGTGTATATATCTGTTAAATGGCTGTCATGATTAATAAAGATTACCTTTTAATGGGTAAACAAAAGATACTCTTTTTATTCCTCTAGGAAAAACCAGATGGCTTAGAGTCTAGTGAGCAACAGCTTCAAAGGGAATACAGGCAGAGAACAGAGGACGGTTCCAAAAGAGGGACTTGGTGTTTATTTCAATGGAAGCTGACAATCAGAAGAGAAAACTCTTTTTTTGGGTCAGAGAAGTTTAAGTGGGAGCCCAGCCAAAACTGGGACTGGAATCGAGGGCCCAGCAGAAACCCTGCTTTGGTATTCAGGAAGAACAGCTCGGCCTAGTGTAGGACTGGACAAAGATCCTTTGCTGGAGTCAAGCAGAAGTCAGGATGACGGTGGATGAAGATGGACCTGACTTATGAGGCTGGACAGACTCTCCACATCACGGTTTCTGAGTCACCCGAACCAAACTAGGCTCTATTTTATTACCTAGAACCACCCACCCTTGGACAGATTGCACTCTTGTCAATTACCATCTGGAGGAAAGTTGTTTTCATCACTATGCTCACAAAAACTGACCTGCGTGGTGCTAGCATGAGGGTGACCTCCCCAGGAGAAAAGTACAGGGAGGCTGGTAGACTTTGAGCCAGAGCGAGAAGGAAGAACTTCAAGCTCTTCAGGAGATAAAAGCAAGGACACAGAGGTCTTTGTTACTGCACCATGCTCTTGGATTGTCCTGCCACGAGCAGCAACGCTAATTAAATTGACATTCCTTATAGCCACTTCTGTAGTTTACTGGGGACATTCATATTTTGACATATGAGTTTGTCTCTGTAATACTATCACTGTCTTTTAAAATAATCCTTTTCCTTATATGACCACCTGCCATGGCTGTTAAAGGGGAGTCGTTTGGTGGGTCCTATAGACTTTACCTTAAAACATACCCAGAATCCAACCCCCTGTCCTCCTCTGCTCCTTCCCACCTACATAGTTCAAGTCATTACCTTATCTTACCCAGATGATGGTAAAAAAAAAAAAAATCTCCAGATGTATGTCCCTGCTTCTTCTCATGCCCCTCTATAATCCTTTCTCTATATAGTAGTCAGAGCGATTTATATAAAACCTAAGCCAAGCGTTGACACTGTTCTGCTGAAATCCTCTGTGGTTTCCCTGTGCATTAACCTCAAGCCACACTCTTTGCTGGGTCTCTGAAAACCTGCATAAACTACTTGTGATGTCATCCTCTGCCATCTCTCCCACCCTCTATCAAGCTCCACCTGTCTCCCTATTTCTTGGACTCACCAAGCCCCAAGCCTGTCCCCATCCCAGGGTCTTGCCATTTCCTGATACCTTTGCTTGGAAAACTCTTACCTCTCTCTCTCTCATTTTTTTAAATTTGATTTTATCACAGATATATTTTTTTAAGATTTTATTTTAAGTAATTTCTATACCACATGTGGGGCTCAAATTCATACCCCAAGATCAAGAGTCCCACTCTCTACCGATTGAGCCAGCCAGGAACTGCCATCACAGATGTTTTTTAAGACTAGGTTTTCAAATACAATTATCGTTCAGAAATACTATGTAAAATCATAACATTTTGCTATGTGACCACAGAACTTTGCAACCATGTCCAAGTCGGCCTGAGTGCACAGTAGGGTGGGCGGGGAGGGGGCCTCAGGGCTCTTCACTGGGGAAAAACACCTGGCTGCTCCCCCGCCCCCTAAGAGGCCTCTATGGTGACATCTCCTTGGTAACTGTACCAAAATCCAGGTTCTGGACTTCAGTTTTCCCTCAATTCTTTACGTGGCTTTTCTTCTCGCCATCACAGATGTCCCTCCTCAGAGAGCGAGGCTTTCTCAGCCACCCAGTTTAAGTTAACCTCCTCCCATCACTTCCTGTCTCCCTGTCATTTTCTTCCTAGCACTTAACACAATCTGAGGTGGTCATACTTACTTAGTTACCGTATTCCTTTTCAAGGGTTGTCATAATAAACTACCACAGACAGGGTGGCTTACACAACAGAAAGGTCTTTCCAGGTTTATTGAGATATCATTGACATACAGCGCTGTAGAAGGTTAAGGATACAGCATAATTATTTGACTTACATATATCACAGACTTATGTGGCCGCTTGGAGACGGCCGTCTTCCTCACGTGGTCACCACACGGTGGATGCATCCCTTCTGTCTTTCTGTGTGCCCTAATCTCCTCGTCTCACAAGGTCACCAGTCAGATGGCAATAGGGCCCCACGCTAACGGCTTCATTTTAAAGTAATCACCTCATTAAAGGCCCTATCGCCAAATCCAGTCACATTCTGAGGTACGGGTTAGGGCATCAACATAGGAATTTTGAGAGGAACCCGATTCAGCCCTTAACAATGATTTATTTGCTTTTTCGCTTACCTGTTTACTTTTATCTCCCATACTAGAGTTTCAACATTGCAAGGGCAGCGGTTTATCTTTCGTTCTCAGCTGCAGCCATGATGCTAACCCCATGTCATTTCATGCGAAGTGCTAAGCGTTTGTACTAAAGCAGTGAACAGTCAGTGGTTTTGCATAATTTTTTATTATCTTTCGCCACTGTACCCCATTTTTCTGAAAGCTTTTTATCTCCTAAAATGCATTTGTTAAGTTTTTATTAATAGATTTTCCCATGAGATAATCAACGCCATCACGTCCCAGCCCAGACCCAAGAAATCTGACATTTGAGTCCCCTGAGCAGCCTTGTCAGTCATAAATACACAATTTCTATTAGCCTTTTTAAAGTGTTGAAAGTATCTCAAGGATTGCTCCCTCCTCTCTTCCTCATCACCATCTTGCCAGATCCCTGGCATGAAGAAATCCAAGCCGGAAACCCAGTGGATTAACCCTTCTGGATTTTGCTGCTCTAAATTTCTCTGATTATGGGACAGTAGGTTGCATCAACTGAC
The DNA here is from genome assembly GCF_004348235.1 of Phoca vitulina. NCBI lineage: Eukaryota > Metazoa > Chordata > Mammalia > Carnivora > Phocidae > Phoca > Phoca vitulina. The sequence goes on from NW_022589708.1 coordinate 71,029,408, forward strand.
CAAAACCTGAAAATGTCACCCTCTATCAGAACCATGTTTTCCCATGTCTATGGTAGTTAAAGTGAATTCCAGACCTTCTCCCAGTCAGCTTAGCTGAGGTAAAAACAAAGGCTGAAAGGAAATCATCCACTTAGCTTAAGAATTCATGGGGAATCATCCTATAAAAAATGATCCATTTCAAAAACGGTAGGTCCCTATTCTTTGAATGCTTTGTCATATCTCGCAGTCAGCAAAAAGTTTTTACAAGAATGAAAATAAACACATCCATGGGGCTATAAATAAAGGGCGAATCGGGAGCCAGCTCAAAGGCATACCAACCCACGAAAGCACGGGGGATCACCAGACAGCTGTGCGCAGAAGCACAGCACACCCCTGGCGATGGAGGTACCGATGGTTTATAAGGAAAGATTTTAATTTTATACTTAGCCTCACAAGAATCATCGCTACTGCAATTTGTTTGTAAACTGGAGACTTCACACATTTGATTGCCACAGGAACTAGGACAAAATAACACACACCCACGTAAAAAGAACATACACATACTCTCATATAATTGGAGTTTACATTTTGGGGGAAAAAAAAAACAACCTCCAGCAACAAAACTCTCTCAACAACAAAAACAAAAATGTGTTATTATAACTGTGATTTGGCATATTCCAAGGGAATAATTTTATTCAGAGTAAACTGGTCTCTTAATTTAGTGACCATACAGTATAAGCCCCAAAGAACCACCGGATGAGGGGTAAAGCACACTCAGGCTTCCAACAGAATCATCCTTTGCTTTGTTCAATGTGCAGCCTGGAAGAAAACTTGAATTTGAAATTTGACAAAGACTTCTTTAGAATACTCTAAAAAAACGAGCTTTGGGCCACTTGCTTATGCATCCTAGCAGGATAGTGCTTACCAGAAAAAGAAGGGCAAAAAGTCACAAGATCTGTCTAGGCCTTCAAGCATTTTACAGTGTCAGCAGATGTGTTTAAGCTTGCCATCATTTTATTCTAATAAATGCTAGTGCTGTGATTCGGTTTTAAATAAATGGTGAATGTTTATTCTGATCCCATGTACTGCTTTATAATGCAGAGCTACCTGCAATCCTATTTGTAGAAACACCCTTCCAGGAATAAGACAAACCCAAGAGTAAATGTGATGGATAAATTATATCCTTATAAGAAAGGAAACTCAAAGTCCCTCATTTTATTAAGCCAGTTAACGTATTTCCAGGTCCCTAAAGCTACTTATCCGTTTTTGCTGTTTATGGAAGAAAAGTCTATATGCATGAACTAAGGAGAGTGAAGCTTATGTTCTTCTAGGATTTTAGCTACGCTCAGCATTAGTGAGTTAGTGCAAACTGTCACACAGGACCTTTTCTAATTGTTACACACACAAACCACATCTAATTGTTAACGTCTAATTGTTACCTGCTCTTCTGCTTCATCCTGCTTAGAATGAAACAGACCTCCATATGAATCCCAGTGACCCTGACAAAGTTATCTAACTTCTGAGCTCTTTTCTTCATCTGTAAAAAATGGGCAGAGGGATGTGACTTTCCAGGGTTGTCATAAAGATTACAAAAGCTAAGGTTCTTAAGGTCCTAAACAATGCCTGACACACAGAGGTCATGTGGGGAGGGCTGGCGCCGTCCAGCAGTCTTTCTCCCGCTGCTCCCTTTTCTCTCGATTCTCCTCTTGTCTTTTCCTTCTCCTGTCCTTGCCTTCTGTATGCTTAAGACAGGCAGAGAAGTGGTAGTAGAATCCAGGAGAGTTTATGAGGGGTTATTCCATATTCTTTGCCCATTCTGCTACTTGATTAAAGCCTCATGCAGTATGAAAAATTGCAAGTAAAAGAGCTTCACAAATTCATTCATGTCCATGACTTTGTAATTGGTATGAATCCCCTTGGGCAAGTTAACGAACAGCTCCGGCATAATTTACAGATGTAAGTGTCGAGAGCTAGGAGGAGACGGAGAGGGTCAAGGACACTTGGCCTGGTTCCTCAGGGGAGAAGCAGAACCACTAAAGGGGGTTGCCACCATCCTCTGCCTTCTGCCCAGGGCATTCTGTGCTTGTCGCTCCTGTGTTTCAGTTAACTCACTCTTCTGCAAACTTTACGTCTGGGGGTACAGCTCTGTTTCTTTTATTTTTCTTCTGTTTATATTTGACTTTTTAAGAAAGATTTATGTATTTATTTTAAAGAGAAAGAAGGAGAGAGCGTGAGCAGGGGTAGGGGCAGAGAGAGAGGGAGAAAAACAGACTCCCTGCTGAGCGCCCACGCCCCCCTCCACTCCCCCACCCCCAGATCTTAGGACCCTGAGATCACGACCTGAGCCGAAAATCAAGAGTATCAAGAATCAGTCGCTTAACCAACTGAGCCACCCAGATGCCCCTATATTTGACTTTTTTATGTAGCACATAGAAGTATTTGGGGCAAAGTGTGCTCTGAGCTCCTTAGGATTTAGGGGAAAAATGACTTTGCTAAAAGATAATGAGTCATGGAGATTCTCAGTAATGAAAACTGCTGGGGTTCACTATTCAGATCTTCAGACTATCCTTGTGTACAATGTGAACATCTTTGTTCAAATTGCAGCAGTGTTCTGAAGTCCTCACAAAATAAAGTATTGTAGGGAAATCCCATGTTAGATTGTCTATCCGTAGGGTATAACCTTTTTCCTCAACCTTGAAGGTGATTTAAAACCCACGCATGTTTTAATTTTCAAGCTTATTCGGAGTGTTTATGATTTCACTTCTGTTTAAAGATGGCAAGACACAAATTCCACTAAGTAGATTTATGAAATGCTCTTCTGGGGCTCTAACAAATGGACAAAATTACTGTGTTTCTCTTCCATGCGATCCTGATCTCACCGAAGTACTTCTTCTTTTTTTTTTTTTTAAAGATTTTATTTATTTATTCATGAGAGACAGAGAGAGAGAGAGAGAGAGGCAGAGGGAAAAGCAGGCTCCCAAGGAGCAGGGAGCCCAATGCGGGACTCGATCCCAGGACCCTGAGATCATGACCTGAGCCGAAGGCAGACGCTTAACCATCTGAGCCACCCAGGCACCCTCACTGAAGGACTTCTATTCCTACTTTAATGTCACTTGGGGATAAGATCAGGGATGGAAATGTGACAAAGGAAAAAACAACAGTGGGAAACATACAGAGAAACATTTCATGAAAAACCTACCCACAAAGGCAAAATAGAGAATTCATCTCCAAATCCCCATAGAATTTTGGAACAGTCAGAACTGGCCATACCCTAGAGCCAGAGGCAGCTTAGCTTGCAAGTCCGAAACATCTAATGCCCCATTGACCCCTTTTTCTTTGCCTACCCAAGACAATCCAGTGAATCTTGTAAAGCAATATTTTCCCAACAGGGGGATGCTAGAAGAGTCCTAAGAGATGCAGACCCCGGTTACCTAGACTTCCTAGTTTCTTTGGCTTCACAATCCAACTCATAGAGTTTATTGACCAACTACTATGTGCCAGATTGTGACAGCATATCAGGTGAAGTTAGGAATTTAGACGTTTCTAATATTTCCTTTAAGTGAGGAATACCTGCTACCTTCTGCCCCCCAGATCTTCACTTGGCCGGTGGTCCCTTCTTTTCATTTAGTTGTCAGATCTTTTCTGAGAATGTCATCTTTTCTAAGGCCTCTGACCATCCAACCTAGAACTGCCCCCAGCCCCCTGCACCTGTCACTCTTCATTGCATTATTTCATTTTGTTTTTATTTTCTTTGAGCATTTATGACCACTTAAAATTATCTTGTATACTCGTGTGTTTTACTTTTTGGGTATATTGGCTATCTCCCCAACTAAAATACAAGCCACATAAGAGCTGGGCCTTTTCTGTCCTGTCCACGTACTCACCAGGGGCCTGACACTAGTAGGAAAATGAGGGCAAAAGCAGAGTGCATACCTACTAAGGCAGTATCATTCAAGCGATGCCATTCGGACAAGGTGGTCCCCAGTGTCTTCCCTTTGCTCCTTCTGAGGCCGAAACTATGATTGAGGTTTGGGAAGTGCATGGACTAATTCTGGTGAGACACTGAGTTTCAGAGGATGAGCAGGAGTTAGCTGGGTGACGACAGGGGAAAGATATACCAAAGGAAGAGCTCACACAAGGGTGAGGACCCCTGAAAGAACTTTACAGATTCTCAGATTTACAAGTTTTTGGTGTTTTTTTTTTTTAAAGATTTTTATTTATTCATTTCAGACACAGAGACACAGAGAGAGAGAGAGAGCATGAGCGGGGGAGAGGCAGAGGGAGAAGGAGAAGCGGGCTCCAGGCTGAGCCAGGAGCCTGATGTGGGGCTCTATCCCAGGACCCCGGGACCATGACCCAAGCCGAAGGCAGACGCTTAACCTACTGAGCCACCCAGGCGCCCCAGATTTACAAGTTTTTTGTGCAACCGTAACAGGCATTGAAGGGTGAAGACAAGTAAAAAATTAATGGGGGGAGAGTGAGGAAAATCAAGAAAGCAGAGGCCAGACACGGAGAGAGACAAGCGAGGGGATTTGGGATGTGATTGAAACATTTTTAAGCAAGGAAGCAAAAAATATAGCGGCAAAGACTAATCAGAGGCTCCTGAGTGAGTCAGACCTGGGTCCAAGCCCCAGTTGCACTGCTTACAGGCCATGTGACCTACTTACTGTCTGTGCCATCTCTAACTCGGAATAAGACTAGAACCCACCTCACACACCTGCTTTGAAGGTTAATGCATGCAAAGTTACTTTGCCTTGTGATAGGCATGTAAAAGTGTGCAATCACTTTACGCTTGGATGATGATTACTGGGGACAACAAAATTGTTTGTACATTTTAGAAAGAGCCCTCTGGAATCAGTGCAGACTAGATGTGATAAGCTTTCAGATCTCATGACCTGAAAAACAGTTCGTTTGTTTCTTTAAAACTTTATTGAAGTATAGTTGGTGCACAACAAATTGCACATTTTAAGTATACTATTTGACAAAACATTTTAAGAGTATTTGGAGACCAAATAAGAAAGTTAATTTATAAAAAAAATATGTAACGATGATGACCTACTTTTGACCATTTCAAAAGAAATTGTTTTAACGCCAAAGAAAAGTTAGTAGAACATTCTCTACAAACAAAGGGCAAATGTTTAAACTGGAATATATTACTTTATGGAAAAACTTACTGCATTATTTTCAACAGTTTCCCACAGATCAATGAAAACTTTATCCTGCATTGGTGTTTTCAACCTCTGACATTCAGACTTTATTAGAGGGTGTGAGCCTGGATGCAGGAAGGCAATCTGGGGGGCAATTGGTCCCAGGAAGAACTTGTGAAGAAATGGACCAAGGTTATGGGAATGGGCATGGAGACGGGGGTGACAGATTCGAGAAATACTTAGAGGACAGAATCAGTAGGAGTTGGATATTGGAGGTGAATGATAGAAAAAGTCAAGGATGGACTATGGGAAGGAGGTGCAACTCAGGAGGAGGAGGAGGTTTGGTGGAGAAGCATGTGATGCTTTTTGGTTTGTAACATGTTAACTTGTGAGTTTCTGTGGGCTATCCTAGTAGCCAGGTCTAGCAGGCAGTTGGGATGCATGGATTGGAGCCCAGGAGAGCAGTCTATACTTGAGAAACAAAATTGGATGCCATTCAATTCAGGGTTCAGGGAAGTCTTTGAAACCACTGGAGTGAGGGTGTGCAGAAGGGGGAGGGAAGAGCAGGGTAAGAAGAACCAGTGGTATTTTCTTAAGCTCCCCTGACCCAGGGAATTTTAATAAGCAGTCAGGAGAGAAAAGCACCATAAAAAGAAGCAGGTGAGATATTAAACTTTGATAGGAACACCTCATATTTGTAGAGGGATTTAAAGTTTATAAAATTCTTCTGCATATATTGTCCTATTGAATTTTTGCAATCATACTCTGAGGTGAGAAGTACACCACCCAGGTAAGGAAACAAAGACCAAAATCAATATTTAAGGATCAGATATGGCAGAGAAATTGGGCAAGAAGATGGAGAAGGAGCAAAGTAGTAGTTGGAAAACCCGGGAAGGGTGGTCTTGTTGCAAACTGCGTGTCAATTTTTAAAAGATAATGATAGTGAACGTTTCTAGAGTGACTTTTTATCTCTCAGACATTGTGCTAAGTGCTTCACAAATGATTTTGTTTGGCCCTGAGAACAACCCTCTGAAGAAGATACCATTATTAACCGTATTTTACAGTTGAAATGCTCACATTTGGCTCAGATAAAGTAAACTTGTTCACAATTCTATGAGGGGTAGAGTTGGAATCCAGTCCCGCCAGGTCTGGCGCCAGACCCATCCAAGAGCGAGGGAGCGGCCAGTTATGTTAAGGACTCAGAGAACTGGTCAAGGATGACCAGGCCTGAAATGTGTCCAAGGTATTTGGCAGTTCAATATCTTAGCTCCAGAGTCTGGGGGAAGTGGGAAGGAAAGCAAAAAGGACAAATGCCACACTGATGTGGATAGGGTTGCCATATGTGGTCTTGAAAAATGTGTGTCACCTCCATTACAAGAAGCGTCACTCCTCTGGGGTTGTGACAGCCCCTTGCAGCAGCCCTGAGTGAGGGTTAGACGGAGTACACGAGACATACTCCTGTATACTTTAGAGAAGCTGATGTTAAGGGAGAAACAAGAGAGGGTAGGAGTTAGAAAGAGTACTGAGCCTCTTTTTTGTTTTTTAAGATGGGAGAGATGTAAGCATATTACCATGGTAAAGAAGAGTTGCCTGGGATAGTCCCAGCCTCCCCGTAAAATTGTCAACCATGCCCCCTTTCCTCTAGCTTTTCCTGGTTAGGACAACATATTATTATATGGTCATCCTAGGTAGCAGAACCTTGAGAGGGAGAAGCAGAAGAGAGAAGGGTTGTTTGTTGGAACGAGGTTCTGGAGACAGAGGGAGTGGCTCTGGGCAAGTAGGAGGCCATAGGAAGGAGGGCCATAGGGGCCCCCCGCCCTCCCCCAGCAGCAGGAGAGCGATGAGGTAAGAGTAAGTGTGGATGCTAATGGGTCAGGGGCTGGATATAAATTTGTGAGATTTCTTGCTTGCCTTTTTTCTCTGTGAAGTGAGCGGCCAAGGGGTCACAGTTTAGTGTTCACATTCATGTTCAATTTGCTTTTCAGCCTGTTCACTGTGAGGCCAATCTTTTCCCATAGGTATTTCCAATGGTCTCCATAACAAAAGGCAGACAGTGTGGATATATCCGAGCTGAGCATGAACCACTAGCTGAAAACACGTGCCCTAAGAGAAGGCGATTTAGTCGTGCTACTATGGCCCATGAAAATGTTAGCACAGCAGCATAATACCGTGAGACAAATCTACACCATGAATGCTTAAAAGCGTCTATCCTATTTCATTGTCATTACAACAGCAGCTTATTATTGAGAGCTTATTGTGTGCTAGGAAGAGTTCTATTTTAAATCTATATTTTCATGTAATATTATAAATGTATGTACTTTCCTACTTTTTATGATTCCCCCATTTTTTAATTGATGAGAAAATCCAGTAACTCACCCAAGTTCACTCACCTAGTCAATGGCAGAACCAATATTTAAATTCAGGGCTCACACTCATAATATGTTACCTTCCCCCTGCTCTCTCTCATTATAATCTGTTGATTTAAGTTCATTTCAGGTCTTCTCCTTTCTCTGTGGCATTAACCAAAGGTTGGCATTATGATACAAATGACCACTGACTCCCCCCAAAAGAGGTGAAACAGTAATCTGACATGAAGCCTGCTGGCACGTGGGACTAGATCCCCTGTTAAAGAGGGAATCCGTTCCTTGATGGTTGCTAGCCCTTTGAGACGGTCAGGCCCTGGCTACTCTGCCAAGTCTGATCGGCATGCTGGAAGAAGCGTACGCTAACTGGATTATTCCCATTTAGGAAACACGGTCGTGAAATCCAGCCATATGGGCAGTTGCCCAATAAGGCCTGACTTAAAAACTGAATCAGCGATGACAGAGGCCACTCTCTGGCTCCAGTCGTTCTCCAACTGTGGTGAGCTCCCTGTCAATGTGACGCGCGCTGGAAGCGTTCGAGAGCAAACATGAGGTTTTGGAGAAATGTCTTTGATTCGTTATTCTGCTCTCTTAAATATTAATATAATATGCAACATATTTGTTAATAGACAGTGTCACTGTCTCCCTTGGTGAATAGGAAAACAATTTGAACAGTGTGGGATAATTATGGATCAATCACTCAAAAAAACTAGTGTCAAAAATAACTAACGGTAGAGGTTACCGGGGTAAAAAAGAAATTGAATTTACAGTTCATGCCACAAGATTAGTGGTAAGGAGAGTTCTCTTGCCTACACTGATGGGAATATAATGTTGATTTAAGATTTTAGTTTTTTTTTCTTTTAACATGTTATTTATTTATTTGAGAGAGAGCACGAGAGGGAGAGAGAGAGAGGGAGAAGCCAACTCCTCACTGAACAGGGACTCCAATACTGGATTCCATCCCAGGACCCTGGGATCATGACCCTAGTCAAAGGCAGATGCTTAATGGACTGAGCCACCCAGGCACCCTAGGATTTTTTTTAACTGGATAGAGTTTTACTACTTTTGTCATTAAAAAAAATTTTTTTCGTTGAATAACCCTATGATGGTGGGCTGATTTGTATGACAATGAAAACAAAGAATAATGTTGTGCTTTTTGATACCAATTCAATAATACATCTTATACTTATTTGGTGTGTTTGTCATAACCTAACTCAAAATTATAAAATAATTCAACAATTACATAATGTCACTAGGAACCATTTCATCTCTTTGTTTCTTGGAACATCTTGGAGGAAACTCATTCTTATGCATATTTGAAAATTATAGAGAAAATGTGGCTGCTTCTCAAGAGGGTTCTATTTCTTCATTTGTTAAAAAAGATGGAGATGATATCATCTCTAGGTCCCTTTCAGCTTTAGCACTGGATGCCTCAATCATGTGAGCAAAAGTAGGCTCAGGTCAGGAAGGAAGGCACTGTGGGACATCAGTAGGAGGCAAAACACAAGCACTACTTTTCTGGTGGCTTATGAATTCTTAGACTGCCCAATTCATATTGTTGTATGTTAGCAAGCAAGCAAGCAAGAAAGAGCTGGAAACATGTTACTGTTAGAAAATACAACTTTTGTTTTTTGTCAGAAGTGAACTCCAGCCTTCACACAGAAATTGTCTTCTTTTCTGTTGGCATATACTCTTAGTCATGGACAGCAACTGAGCTAAGCCTTGAGTATCATTTCTGTGTGAATGAGACACACTTCCAGGTCTGAAGATAATATGATAAGGTCATCCCTCATTTAACAGAAATCACAGAGTAGGAAAAGAATTCTAAAAATTCATCTCTTCAGTGTAAGCACGGACAAGTTTTTTGGGGTGCTATAACTCACTGTTAGGCTCTGGGGGATACAAAGATGAGTACAACCCAGCTCTGGCCCTTCAGAAGTTGGTAGCTGGAGTAGATAGAGACCCATGGCACACACAGATGGAAAGGTGGATGGAGCCTATGAGATAAATAACAAAGCTGCCGATCTGTAGCAAAACTTGATGCCACCTCCTCCATCCCTGCTGCGGTGGCCCAGAGGCTGTGTTATGTCAGTACATTTTTGTAAATAAGAACATAACTTCAGAATTTTATCAATTGGTATTTGTTCTAAAATGACCCCTCAGGGTTGAGACAGTGAGTCTACAGTCCAGAAGCAAGCTCCCAAATGAGTGGTCTTCTGGGGAACTAACAGGTGAACCGGAAGTCCTGCCGCTGTCCTTGTGCTGCATCCCGCATCTCTCTCCCAGGTCCTGCGGGATGGAGAGGGTACCCATCGCATCCCACACCGGGGGCGGGTGTGTGGACTGTGAGGCAGGCCTTCCGGGCTTAGTCCCACACCCACCGCAGACATCACTGCATTTGCTGCACTGTTTCTGCTTTCTTAAGGTCAGTCCCTCAAAAATGTTTATTTCTTAGGCACAAAAAAAAAGATCGAAATCCTCAAAATGCAAAATGAACAACCACAAAGCACAGGGTTTTTTGGGGTTTTTTTAATTGTTGTTTGTGTGTGTGTGTGTGTGTGTGTGTGCGTGTGTATTTTAGCTTAATAAACTAGCATACATAGGCAGGGCCAGCTCCCCAATGTCTAAATATGATGGGTTTTCTATCTGGTTGGAGTGGGTGTGGGTGTGTGTGTGTGAAACTGTGTTTGCTATGCAATTTATAGTGTATTTTTGCTTTATTTGGAGCGTATCTTTTTTACTTGGAGTGTATCTTTCCTTGGAGTGGGAAGGAACTGATGAGATTATCCAAGAGGGGCTCACAACTCTCCCTGCTACCATTGTGCACTGCGGCTGTGTCAAGGGAATATGTATGTATCAGAAACACGTAGATACAGCTATAGATACACGTAAGGGCTGGAGGTGCTAACATGGTCAGTATTCTCATTCATAGGTAGCTTTCTAAGCAGGAAAAGAACTTGGCTCTGTAGTTCAAGAACCAGAGGAACGCTCACAGACTTTGACTCAGTGATAACAGTTTCTGGACTCTCGCCTGAACAAGTAATTCAAAATGTGGAAAGATTTATATGCACAGAAACCAAACAATTGGGAGGAAATCTTTAAGTCCTCCAGAAAGAAAATGATTTCCTAAACTGTAGCACACTGATGCAACAGAATACCATGGAGTATTTAAAAGTGAGGAATAGGAAGGTTAGGTAGCCATTTGTAAACATGCACATTTTTTTTATGTTTAAGAAATGAATTTTCATTTAATATTTACAAGAAAAATTTATGTTTACATAAATATATGAAGTCACATACACAAAAAAAAACCTGGAAGGAAATACATAAAAAGTGAAAATAGTGGGGGGTCTGGGTGGCTCAGTCATTGAGCATCTGCCTTTGGTTCAGGTCATGGTCCCAGGGTCCTGGGATCAAGCCCCGCGTTGGGCTCCTTGCTCGGCAGGAAGCCTGCTTCTCCCTCTCCCACTCCCCATGCTTGTGTTCTCTCTCTTGCTGTGTCTCTCTCTGTCAAATAAATAAAATCTTTTTAAAAAAATGTGAAAATAGTTTTTCTAATTTCCTGTATTTCTATAATATTAATATTACTCTTTATTTTAGAAATAGTAGACAACCTGACGGTTTATGTAGAAAGTCATAAGGAATTAAAACAAATAAACAAACATGACTAGAACTAAAACGTAAGTTTAGCAAGGTCTCAGAATACAAGGTCAACATATAAAACACTAATTGTATTTCTACATATGGGCAGCAAATAATTGGGAAAATTTTTAATTCATTTCCAATAGTGTCTATAATAAATAAAATTCTCAAGAATAACTTTCATAAAAGACATGTAGAGTGTCTATGTTGAGAACTATCAAACATGACTGAGAGGAATTAAAGAAGACCTAAACAAATGGAGAGGAATATCACATTCACGGAGCAGAAACTCAATAACGTTAAGATGTAACTTCTTCCCAAATTGACTTATAGAACCCATGGAACCTCAACACCAGCAGGCTGCTTTTTAAAAATAGAAATTGATAAGTCTACTCTGAAATTTATATGGAAATGCTAGGCATCTAAAATGCCAAAACAATCTTAGACGAGAAGAACAGATCTAGAGGACATACACTGCCTGACTTCAAGACTTGGATAGACAAAGAGATCAATGGATAGACCAATGCAGCCGAGTCCAGGAATGGACCTATTCTCATAGAGTCTGCTGATTTTAAGAAAAGATGCCACATAAATTCAATGGAAAAAGAAAAGTCAATTCACCAAATGGTGCTGGAACAACTATAAATATATATAATAATATAAATATAAGAGCCGAAACAAAGTAGAAAACAAGATAATTTCATGACCTAGAGGTAAGCAGGGAGACAGAATATCATTGAAGAAAAATACTGGTAACTAAGACTTCATCAAACTGAAACAATTATGCTTATCAAAAGATATTGTTAAGAAAATGAGAAGGCAACCTACAAACTGGGGAATATATTTGCAAAGCATTTAGTTCTAAAATACCTACAATGGAATAAAAGAAAGTGTCAAGAGGAAGACAAATACTGTATGATCTCACATATATGGAATCTTTAAAAAAAAAAAAAAGGCAGAGAGAAAATACATCCTGGACTGAAAGAATTTGTTTTTGTGGAACTTTGTTGGCAGGACAGGGAGTAGTCGAATAAGCACTGTTTAAGGAGTTGGTTCTGGTCTCCCATGAAACTAGTGCCTTCCTGATCTGTGAAATGAAAAGCTGGGGGTTGGACAAGCTCCAAGAGCCCTTAAGAGTTTTTAAATTATGTGGATCCAAGTGGACACACAACAGGACAGTAACCCAAAACATACAGACAAAAGGCACCATTAGACTTTTTTCTCTATCTCTTACTGGACTCTGAGCAAAGGAGAGAAATGTCTTGGGAGAGAGTGACTTGGGCTATATCAGAGGTGAGGTCAATGCTCTGGTTGCTAAATGAGTACAATGGGGTGGGCGTGGGGGGTGGGAGAGAGAAGTGTGAAAGATTATTCCTTAAACCACTATGGCTGTGGCCAAAGGCCACCTGGACAAATCACCATATCTTCAGGTTATCAGTCCTATAAAGGAAACTTGATGGGGGAAAAGGAGGGAAGCTGGACTTGAAGGTATTTAGCTTACATAGTGTCTCTACCGTGGTTGTACATGAGAATTACGTGGGGGAGCTTTGAAAAATACCAGGTCCAGGTCCAGCCCTGGAAAGTCTGTCTTAGTTGTGCTGGGGTAGGGCTCAGGCATCTGTCTTTTTAAATGGCTCCTTGTGACTCTTAAGAGGACCATATTAAGAATCTCTGGTTAGGGAAGTGTAGTGTTAAAAGGGCAGGCCATATCTGCAGTGTGTGTGTGTTGGGAGGGGCGCTCCTGGGAGTAAAATTAAGTCAGCCAGAGTGTCCCATCTATTTCCTTGATTTACACAATTTAATTCTGTTCTTCAGATCCCAAACTCCTTCAGATCACAATTCTCAAACCAGAGGAACACATATATTCATTCTGCTCCGGAAAGAGTAAAGACTAAAGGGGGGAAAGCCCATTACTAAATCAGTAAGCAAATTATCTCTACTTTGGGAGAAAAGACCTTGACCAGTTGTGGCAGGGAATTAACATTTCTTGAGACCCCTTCTATGTTGGGGGTCTTTATTTGGGTATTAGGGGGCTTCCTGTAGATTTTCTCAAGAGAAAGAAATGTCTAATCTTACAAAATTAACCTTTGAAATGATTCTTCCACTGGAACTAAAGAGGACCAGGCCAGCCTTGGGCAAAGTTGGACAGAGGTCGCAAAGGTTGTCTTCAATGCTCTTGCTTCCACTTTCGGCAATGCTGTTGGATCTGTACCCCCTTGCCCCCAACCCCTTTCCCCCAGGCATTGTTGCAGACCTTTCTCTGCCTCTTGTGGCATTTTCCTAGTCCCAGATCTTTAATAACTGAGACTGGATGGAATAATGAGATAATCAACCCAAGTAATACTTGATTAAAGGTTACTGGTCTCACAGAAAGTAATACTTCTGTCTAGTTAAAATTCATGAGTTTCCTTGAGAAGGCCCTTAAGGAATGATCCTTAGATAGAAATCATTTCAGACCCCTTACATGGCAGATGGGGGAGATATAGTTTTAACGGCTTCATTGAGATACAATTTACATATCATAAAATTCACCCATTTTGCAAATAGCGGAGAGGCGGAAGAGACTCACATGTCCATCAATGGATGGATGGAAAAACAAAATGTGGTAATACATACAATGGAATATTTATTCAGTTTTGAAAAGGAAGGAAATTCTGACACATGCTATAACATGGATGAACCTTGAAGACGTTATGTTAAACGAAATAAACCATTCATGAAAGGTCAATTACTGTATGATTCTGCTTATATGAGGTACCAAGAGGAGCCAAATTAATAGAGACAAGAAGTAGAGTGGCTGGAGGGAGGAGGAAGTGGGGAGTTGCTCAGTGGGGATGGAGCTTCAATTTTGCAAGATGAAGAGTTCTGTGCATGGATAGTGGTGATGGCCGTACCACAGAGGAAATGTATAGAGTGCCACTTAATTGTGTACCTAAAAAAGGTTAAGATGGTCAATATTATGTGTCTTTTACCATAATTATAAAATAAAAAAAATAAACTCACCAATTTAAAGTGTACAATTTAATGGTTTTCAGTATACACACAGAGTTGTGCAACCATCGTAATAATCTAATTTTAAAACATTTTCATCACCTGCCCCTCCTCCCCCCAAAACCTTCCACATACCCATGAGCAATCACTTGGGGAAGATATTTTTAACACGCCATAGGTGTCACTCAACACTCATAGACTCTTAGAAGACTCTTAGAACCTGAGAGATTTAGTCCTACCTCCTCAGATGAAAAAGTTGAGGGTTAGATAGGCAAAGTGTCTTGGCAAAGGTCACATGACAATTCATGACAGAGCCAGGTCTTTTGGTTTCCTGGGAAGTTCTTTGTCCTGCTACCAAAATGCTGTCCCTCCCTTTCTTCAAATTGGTGCTTACGGTAGATGAATAGTATCAGGAGATATTACTGTTCCCCGCTGAGGACAACTGGGCTCTTTCCTCAGCCTCCCTTTGCATCTGCCCAAGTTAGAAAGCAGAGAGTAAAAACAGTATAGTGGAAAAACTCGAAACTGTGTTCAATAATGCTCCCTAAGGCTTTAATTCTGTTAGGGAAGAGTTATAACGAGTTTTATAATGAGAATCATGTGTCAGCCTCTCTTAGAAGAATGATTGGAAACACAGGTAGGTGCAGTGATTTTACTTTTGAAGGATGTGCCTTTTGTAGTGGTGGCAGGGGTAACTGGCAACAAATAGCAATGTCATGTGTCAGCAATGCCAAGGTCCTGGGCTGGCCGTGGCGGTCACGACACCCCTTGCTGTCTGGCTGTTGGGAGAGTTGCAGAGGAAGTGGGAGCTGGAGTTTCTCTAAGTCCTGTCCTCTTCTGCTTCCAGTAGCATGTAGACCCAGCACAGGCTTGGCCAGGGCAGTCATTGGATAAAAGTTGGGGTTAGGGGAGTGGTAGATAACTAACTTTGTCAGTGAAAGCCTTCCAAATGTGTTCCAATATTCCTTCTGAACTCATTGGTCAATTCAAGCATTTTCAACTGCCCTTATTTCCAGGAGGGCTGGTGGGGAGGGCTCTATGGATGCTAACGATGGAGAATGAGCACCCAAGTACCAGAGGCCATGGAAAATCATGTTGTTGTAGATTTGGAAATTTCTAGACCAAGTCCTGAGCCTAATTGTGAGATATGGGCCTTTCTCTCTCTCTCTCTCTCTCTCTCTCTTTTCTTCTGTCCTCTTGTTTCTCTGTAAATTTGAGCTATCCTCCTCCTTCCTGGTTATCACCCTAACTCACTACAGGCTGATGTAGATCACTAGGAGTGCTTGGAATGTCTTCATCCAGGCTACTCAAGAGGCAAATACTCTAAACGTCCTGTGAGTTTCCATCCTAATGAGATAAACCTGACTGGAGAGACTGCTCCGGGGAATGACATAGGTTTCTAGACAATGAGTTCCCTGAGGACAGTGTCTGGATTATTCATTTTTAAGCTCCTGGTGCCTAGCAGAGTGCCTGGATCATGTGTTTGCTGAATGAATGAGTAGTAACATTTCCTATCAGGTGATGCATTATTATTTACAAAGTGATTTATTTCCCATGCATTAACTCATCCTTGCAACTGCTCCTACCTTACCCCTGGAAGGTAGGCAAGACTGTTTTACAGATGAGGTCACAAAGCTGTAGGTTGGTCTTTAGACTCTAAATCCGTTGGCATTCTCATACAGGTGTCTTATTGAGACTGCCCTAGCTAAAATATTCTGCCAAAGCCCTGAGAGATCTGAATATGGATTCAGATAGACATTGGTGGTTTCTGAATTTTGCTCCTAAATTTGGAATAGACATATTCTTCATCTAAGTCTAGTCTCACCCATAGTATGATTTTGTGCTATTTGCTAATCACTGTGGGTGTGTAGGTATTTTATTACATTTTGAGTTAAATAGAATTTAGGGGCTAGCCTGGTAAACTGGTGAATCCCAATGTAGTTTGTAGCAGCTATTTCCTGATATAGATTTGGCATGATATACTATTGTACCTAATACAGTTTTTGGTAATTTCAATTAACTAGATTGTAGCTTTATGGCCCTAGGTCTTCAAGAAACACATGTTCAAACATTCTCCCTGCTTAATGAGATCCTTGTTTCTGTTGAACTTCTACAACCTTATTGGAAATCAATGATTGCTTCTGATCTTCCAAATGTAATGTTGAAAAGACCTAGATGAAATCACTATATAAAGTGCTTTGAGATTGCAGGATGTGGAGAGCGTGCTGTCATTGAAATGAATGACTCTGCTTGGAGGTAAACCGTATTTTCAGTTTGTATGTGTATTGTGCATGAGGGAATTTCTCTGTCCAGAATTATTTTCTCCAAATAATTCGCACGCTCACAGCACTCCTGGTAGCGGGTATCACCTAACTCCTGGGCGGCAGCTTGGCTAAAGCGAGCAGTTCTTTCCTAGCAACTGTTGCTAAGAGGGGCGTGGCTAGGGAGTCCAGCGAGGACGCGTTAGGCCGCCCCCCCCCCACGGCGTAGACTACACTTCCCATGATGCTCGAGGGTGGTCTCGTAGTGACGCACCGGGTGTCCGCGGAGGGGGGAGGGGAGGCGGAGAGGCGGGGGCGGTGGCGGCGGCTGTGAGGAGGGGCAGTGTTCTCCCCGTGTCCCCGACTTGCGCTCAGGAAGCAGCCGCCGCCGCCGCCATGTTGGCTTGAGAGGCGATGACAGGAGTCGGCTGCGGCGTTTGGGACTGAAAAGTGGAGGAGGAGGAGAGACAAAGCTCCGAGAGGAAACCATTCCCTGGCTGAGGAGAGGGAGGACCCGGCCTCTTCCGGGGACCAGCCAGAGTCGGCGTCGAAGGGGAGGGGAAGGTGGCGACGCGGGGAGGCGGAGGCAGGAGAGGAGCGCCGAGAAGTCGGAGACGATGCGCCCCGAGACCCGCCGCTGCCCGGAGGCGCCCGCGGCCTGAGCCCCGAGGGGCCGTGGGGTCTCCCGCCCGGCCCGAGCGCCCCGCGCCCCCCGCCCCGGCCTTTCGCTTCGGCTCCCAACTAGTTAAATGCCCTTGAGCGCGGGTTTCCGCGGCCCGGCCGCCAGCCCCGGCAGCGCGAGTTGAGCCGTTTGCCCCGCGCCGTCCGCCGGCGCCGGCCCCGTCGCGGCCGCCACTCACTGCTCACGCGTCCATGTGTAGCCACATAGTTATCTATGTACATCCACGCCGGGGCATTTTCCTCCTGCTTAATGAGGACTTGACTCGAGAGCAAGTGTGAATCACTGCCGGGCTGGGAAAGGAGGAAGGCGATTTAACCCCCTCCCACCCCGCTCCATGTCCGTGTGTCACTCGGCTCGGTCTACCTGGCGCGGCCGGTCCTGAGGCTGCTGCTGCCGCCGCTGCCGCTGACGACGACGGGGGCTGCTGCTGCTGCCATCCCGGGAGTTCTCTCCGGCTCCGGCCACCCAGCTCCTGGGGATTGTTCTCTTCGCTCGGAACCTCGGCCAGCTCGGCACTTTGGCTCTGAAATAACTTATTTTTTGGAAAGCACATCACGAACCAGTCAAGATCGTTAAGGCTGATTGCTGTACCTTGAAAACTTCTGCTCTTTTTTGTTTGTTGTATTTTTTTTCCCCGGTAAATATCTGGGTGTGTATCAAACGGCAAGATGTCCAGTAATGTTCCGGCAGATATGGTAAGTGAAGGATAAG
This sequence comes from Phoca vitulina, assembly GCF_004348235.1. Taxonomy (NCBI): domain Eukaryota; kingdom Metazoa; phylum Chordata; class Mammalia; order Carnivora; family Phocidae; genus Phoca; species Phoca vitulina. Next base: position 71,047,184 of record NW_022589708.1, read on the forward strand.
TTACGACATTCTTTGATTTAATTGTGGTTTCCAATCTTATTTAATCAGGTTGCAGGCGTGGGGTGACGGTTTGCAGGGGACTGTTGAAAAGCCACGGTGCTGGGAGATTTGGAGAAGTTGGAGGTTCTGGTTCCCCCTCTTAGGAAGTACCGCTTTTAATATGGCTTTTCTCATTTGGTTGTGTTTTCTAAATCATTAAAGACAGTGGAGAAGTAGGGGAAATGTGGCAGTGTAGCTCGAAGTGGAGAAAATATCTCCCTCTTTGCCAGAAACCTTTGAACATTTGTATCTTAAAGCTTCTGAAAACGTCAATGACAGTAGGCAGAGCTGAGGACGGGTGTCCCTACTACATACAGAGGTAGACGGGGAAACCGGAATCTTGTTCTTTGATACTGACGAGATCATTAATGCAGTAGATACAGACTTGGTATTTTCAAGAGAAGGGACGTGTATGTCTTCAAGAAAAAGTCTACTAGAATTTGCCGTGAGCTTTTTGAAATGTCTGGGTGAACAACTATGGCAACAGAAATATTAAGATGTTTTGGAATTTTCACAAATCTAGACTGACCGTATATTGGTACTACTTATGAATTTCCAGGACTTTTTGTACCAGATATTTAGTAGTACTACATCATTGGACTTTTAAAAGCTAATAAAACACAGTATTGAGCCTTGATCTTTGAATGTTGAGAACTTGAAACAAAAAGTACTCTTGTTTATTGATGCTTTTCTTTCTGTTTCTAAAGGTTAATGTTTGTTAATATGAGTCTGTTGACTAACAGGAATCCTGTAGGCTTACAGTGCCGGGAGGTGGTGGGTTTGTGTGAGTTGAAATTACACTTTGCAGTCCTAGGGACAAACATAATGCAATTAACAGGAAGATTAAAGATCTTGTTTATGAAAGAATTGAAGTTAACATAACATTAGGATTTGAGTGTTCGTGTATTCCAGTGAAAAAACAAAATTGAACTTTGCTGATTAAATTTTAAAATGTCAGATGTTTCTGTAGGAGCAAACCTCACTTACAGACTTAAAGACAAACCGAAATAGCTGCAAATGGCATATTTTGACCTTGGTTTAAAGCCATTTTGCTTATGTTTGATTTGCCATTTGATGTACTATTTTAATGTATAGGAACCACAATGTTCAGTCTGTTGTGTGGCCACACAGCAGCTTACACTCTCCTTCCTGAGTCTTAAAACTCTTGCATTGTCCCTTTAGTTTTCCTTTCCCTCCTGGTGTGCACACGGGAGAATGGTCTCCTGCCCGTTTAAGGATAAGCTGGACATGGTTTCCTCTACCCTGCTCTTGAAGTTGCCTGGAAAGGTGTCTGGACTGAGTTGGAAAATGCTATTTCCCCTGTCTGATGAGTATTTTTTTGGGCTCATCGCTTCCAGCAAAGATTTGTTCTCTAAAGTCTCCCTTTTTTATCGTCATGCACGGTGCAAGATATGTTCACTCTATTCTGTCATAGAAATTGTAATGAAATAGATTTGTGTCATTAAAACAGTGCCACTACTTTCTTTAGGCCCAGTGTTAAAGAAAAGCTGGAATGTGCGTAGCACCAGTTACAAATTGAAATGATTTGGGGAATACCATTTCCAAGTCAAAAGAAGGTTCGGCAGCTAATGTTCGGATCGGGGAAACGGGAAGTAGTGGCAAGGTTTTATTAAGAGGTGCAATTATAAAATATAACTATTTCTGTTTTAGACTGTATTTTAAGGCCTTGATTCGGTGGTGCTTTGAGATCCCTTGATTAAAGGTGATATGCAAGGGCAAAGCAGTATTATGTAATAAACATATAATGCCCTGATGATGCTGTTTCAGAGTATGTCTAATCTACAGCTCAGATTAGATTGTTCTCAGTATTTTTTATGTCTCATTTTCTAACTGCTCAACTTCTTGGTAGTCTTGAGGTTTTTTCCCCAATGTCACAACCTCTTAAACCTTCATTTGCTATTACTTATATTGCATTTTTGCTTAAAAAGTGCCTTTATTTGATAAGTGCCTACAATTCTTAACATGATAAATATGGTTAGAAGTTGATTAAATGCTTTGTATTTGTTAAACTCTTCATATCAATAATTGACAGTTTGCATTTACATTCATGACTTAAAGTGAGAACAGCTTCACCACTTTGAATCTTGAACAACCTTAGCTTCCCTACCCCCCATCTCCTTCCACAAGCTGACATTTCTTTTGCAACATAACTCCTAATTGATTAGGATATGTACTCTCCGAATATGAATACATACATTTTTGCAAGGTGTAGTAAAATGTTTAAGTTTCTTAGTGGTGTCAGCTAGTCTGTGCTATGTAGAAACAAATGTTACCCTTGTTTACATGTTAATGGTGCTTGTCCTTGTATAGGAAAATCATAGTTGGGAGATAAGGTGGGGCAGTGAAATTATAACCTCTGTCATTTTTTCATTAGAGATAATTCATTGTTGAGCTACAGTAATTGCTAGATCAGTTGATGTTTTTGGTAAAGTCTTCATATGGCAATGATTGTGACTGACTTTAAAACCGATTTTTTAGCATCTTTTTTTGTTTTGTAAATATAACTCACATTTCAAATTTATTTCTAAACATTCAGTAAATTTCTGTGTTTACCATAAGGAGTCTCTTTTTTATAATCTGAATTTAGCAAGTTGATCTGTTTGGAGGGGGAGTGGCACCCCTAGTGAATGGATTTGCTGTACTCTTTAAAAAAATTTACAGTTGGTACTTTAGCAATTAACATTCTGTAAATATGTCCTATATATAAGTGTATTTACATAAAATATTGGTTTTCTTTTGCTAAAAGTGATTTTGAACTAAGAGATATACTGACATTCCAGTGTAATAACTTACTTGTGAAAAAAAACCTAAAAATATCTGAACAGAATATCATTGTAGTACATTGTATTTAAATGATTCATTTCCTTTTTTTTTTTTCCCCAGCCCAAATCATAATTCATGATGGGGCAGTATTCATTGTTAATAATTGTAGGATGAATTATGTTAATGACTGTAGGTTTTCTGAAAGAAAATGTTTACTCTTTCTGTTAATCGTAAGGCCTAAGGCTGGATAGATAAGGTGGTAATTTTGTTTTCTGGACTGGGAAAATTATCAAGAAATAAATTATTTATATGAGTATTATAGAAAACATTTGAGCTACTATTTAGAGTTTTGGACTAAAATTATATTTTATGATATCTATAAAATTGAAAGCCCTACCTAGGAAAGAAATTGACAGTGTGAGAAAAATAGCAAAGCAATTTTGGTATTTGAAACATTTTATCTTTTTAAGCTATTAATGTAGAAATTGTAATAGATATAATAATTTTTAGTCTGGGGTTAAAGTAGATAATGATAATTTGAGTTTTTTCAGTGCTTAATGATTATTTTTATTGTAATGTTAGATCTCTTTTATTTGTGGAGAAATATGGGAGCCCTCTGGTGGACAGGAAATTACTAAAACGAATTTCCTTTCAAAGTGAACTTTTACCACTTTTCCAAGTTAAAGTAAAATGACAGATGTAACGTATACCAGGGGAAGATGTCATGCTAGAAAAAGGTACAGACAAAAGAAAATTTTTAGCTCTGAAGAAAGAGTTTATTAAGATCTAGTGCCCCAAATGCTCTGTTTACTTACAGCTTCTTTTAATTTTTCTTTATTTTTCTGGAGCTCTTATTTCAAGTATAAGTGGGGAAGTTTTATGAAGCTAAAGGGTAGATAAGTACGTTTACATATGTAAGTACGTGACAATGAACAGTTTAATAAATAATATATCTCAAATGGCATGTTCTTTTAAATTGTTTTTACTTGAATATGTCTTACATTTGGTGTTCTGAATTAGACATTTTTCATTAAGAAGCAAAAGACGGGGGCGCCTGGGTGGCTCAGTCGTTCAGCGTCTGCCTTCGGCTCAGGTCATGATTCCAGGGTCCTGGGATCGAGCCCCACATCAGGCTCCCTGCTCAGAGGGAAGCCTGCTTCTCCCTCTCCCCCTGCTGCTCCCCTTGTTTGTGCTCTCTATGTCAAATAAATAAATAAAATCTTAAAAAAACATTTAAAATTAAAACAAACAAACAAAAAAAAAAAACAAAAGACAATTTACCTCAGCTTTGAATGCCTTTTCCTATCTGGCTCTAAATCCTGCTCCAGCTCATGTCCCTCTCCTGTGAAAACCGCTTTTAGTTCATTTCTAGCCCTCAAGTGTGAACCATTTTCTGTCAGTGTGTTTGAGATTCTTCTTATACAGTGTCAAATTTATACAGATATGTGTCTTATATTACATCTCCCATGATTTTTTTTTTTTTTTTTTTACATCTCCCATGATTTTTAAAACACATTTAAAAGCCAATGAGTGATTTTCTTGACTCATAGAGCACTATTCTATTACTTATAGAAAAGTAAATATTGTTCCATACTACTACTACTGATTAGGGTGTTAAATATGAAGTATATGATGTCTGCTTCTGTTACTACTTTGAATATGAAAAATGTATTTTGAATATTAAGGCTTGAAATTCTTTTAAATTGGTGATTGGTTAATGATGGCTCTTAATTTTCTTAATGTGGAACAGTAAATATATTGTAGGAAACTGAAGTATATGCTTCTTAACTCTGTTCTTTAAGAATTCCTCTCATTCTGGGGGAAAAACCTGAAAGTGACTGTAGAATTCATGGTAACTGGGATCCCTGAGGAATATCATTCTGAAACAGTAAATTTTCTGAATACATGAAGTTATTTTGGAAATACCCCAATCTAACAAGTTGGACTGCTGTCCTGTTGAGTGTGATATACTGCACATAATTTAACTTCTTTTTGATGACCTAGAGCCATAATTTGAATAAGATTGATTCAGTTCAGTGTATGTTCTTCCTTGAGTACTTCTCTGTGTAAGCATGTCATTATTCTATAAGCTACAACTTCAAACCCTGAGCACCTAATATAGATTGTGAAGCTTTATGCCCCTTCACTAGGTCAGTAATTTACAAAGTGACATGAGGCAAGTCAGTTGAGATGTGAGAATGAAAATATTAGAATTTCTATTTATTTATTTTATGCTCCAAAAAGTGGGAGCTTTTGTATTAATATATGGATTGGCTCTGAGGCTTTTCTAGGTCCACATTCAGATGGTTACAATGAGTGTGGTTTGCTGAGGGAACTTGTGGGCGTTCTGTAATGTGGAGGCCAACAACAGCACCTTGACTTTCTCAAAGTTTTTGTAGTTTTTCTGTTACAGTATATTATATAGTTACTTAAAAAAATGCTTTTTAAAAGAATCTATGATACTTTGAATTGAGAAGGGGAGCAGAGGTTCACTGTCAGTATTTAAAAGAGTTGTTAAAAAAAAAGGAGTTGTAGAACTCAAAGCTGAATAACACATTTTTATTTCTCAAAAGAGGAATATTATAGGTGCTGATATTTTCCATGATGACAAGAAGCTATCAGTATTATGCTACCTAGCAGATATTTTTGAGAAAACAAACACTAAGTTGTCTCTACAAGGCAAAATTGACATTTTAATCAATAAGTGAGAAAGTATCTGCTTTTCAGAAGAAACTAATGTTATGGAGAGAACATTTTGAAAACATGTTTAGACATTTCCAGTCTGTTGAAAAATCTTACAGAGAATTTCAGTGGACTTTGGACCCATTTGTTAGAAACCTAAAAACAACACATTCTACTGAGCTTGCAAAAATATCTGACTGACATCAGGAAAAATAAAATTTTCATAACACTGACATCTGGTAACTGACTTTTAACAAGTGCAAAGTTGGTGATAGAATAGAAAAGTGATATGATTTAGTAAACCAGTAAGTGACATAGGCTTCTATAAAGATCTGTGCATCTTTGTGAACTAAGTTTTTCAGTTATGACTTAACAACAGTTCTTAAAATGTCAAAATACATTGAACTTCACAAATTAGGAAGGCAAGATTTTAAAAAATAGACATATTGAATAACAGTGCTGTCACTTAAAATGTTAATAGTAATAGCATTTTTAGTGATTGCAAGATTAAAACAAATTAATATTTAACATAGTTAATAGTTAAAATTAAAACAATATTGTAATCTTTTAATTTGTGTTTTAGTATTTGTTTTACAATACACGTAAAATATGATTTACAAATGAATATGCATATATTGGAGGTATATGCTCAAGTGTTTTATAGTTGGGATGTTCAGTCAAAAAAATTTAGGAGTGTTTGGGTGGCTCAATCAGTTAAGTGTCCCACTCTTGATTTCAGCTCAGGTCATGATCTCAGGGTCCTCAGATCAAAACCGTGTGGAGCTCTCCACTCAGCCAGGTGTCTGCTTGAGAGTCTCTCTTTCCCTCTCACTCTCCCTCTGCTCTCCCACCCCCGCATGTGTGCTTCTCTCTCTCTAAAATAAACAATTAAATTTTTAAAAAAATAATAAAAAAAATTTAAAAGTCACTGTATAAGACGACTTCAGATTTCTGAGCATTTTAAGTTCTTGTGCTTGATGCATAGTTTTAATGTTTCCTGCTTCGTTGAGCAGTTATATTTTTCTGTGGTCAGTATGCCTACCTATCCCTCTCTAGCAATTTACAGTTGCTAATTCTAATTTGCTGTGGGTGTGGAAACCAGATTTTTAAAGTTTATTGAAGTATGTTAAAAATATCAAATGGTGTCCAAATAGGATTTTCAGGAGTTGCCCTATAGTAAAGTGCATAATCTTTGTTTCATGGACTTCATCATGTCTGTTTTGGCTGCTTAGAGTTCTCTTTACTTGAAGGGCTTATTTTCTGGCTCTTAAGTGTGTTTTGCACAGATGGAGATTTTTGATAGTGAAGAACTAGGTAGATGATTTAAAAAATAAAATTACATGTATAGCTTTATTTTGAGTGCATAGGAGAGAGAAGGTAATATTTGTTGTGCACTTGTTATACCAAGCAGCTGCTTGGCATTTTACATGGTAATACTTTATTTAATCCTCACAGTGACCCTGAATAAATATAGTTGGTATATAGGTAAAGAAGCTGCTACTACCTACCAGGAGGAGACCACCAGGAATGCATCTGTAGTGAAACAAATTAGGTCATTGACTTGCTCTAGCAAGGAAGAGCACATGCCTGAGGAACCATGCTTAGCCTCAGAAACAGGAAATGTGAGAAGTTTGGGGTAGGGTTTGGGTTGTGCTGAATGATTCTAATGAGAAACCAGAAGTGAAGACTAGCTCTGGATTGTATACTACGGGCCATGAAGTGGAGGTGGGTTTAGTAATTGGATCTGTCAGTAGTCTTTGTTTAGGAGGCAGGAGAAATGAAGGGGACTGGGGCAGATGTTAGTCATTTTGGAACTCTGGTGTGGCTGTGGGAGAAATTTTGTTGCCTGTTGGTCTTCTGTTGGCCTTGTCTGCGTCTTAGAGACATCACAGTGTGATTATCAGCACAGCTGAGTTTTACTTTCTCACAGTCTAGGTTCAGAGAGGATAAGGAGGTCGTAGAGCTAGTAAAAGGTAGAGCCAGGATAGGAATTTGGTAGTGATAAACATGCTAAGCCCTTTCCCCCTACCATACCTGAGCAAACATTGCTAAATCCCTGAGGCAGAATACCTTAGATTCCTTACCAACCCCTTGCTCCAGGCATTCGCCACTGATTGGTCTGAGCTAGCATGGCAGAGATGACACCTGTTTTATATATCTTTGCAAAATACTATGTAGCCTCTGGGTTGGAATGATTTTAATTAGCATGGATTATCTTATTAATTGCTAGAATTAAAGGGAGTTTTCTTTAAACTTGTTGGAACTTTGAGTCTTCTTATGTATATACAATATAATACAGTACAATAGAATTTTTCCTATAAACTTATCACTTGAATGTAGAAACTATTATTGCTTTATATATATAACACGGATTTTTAATGGATTCAGTGCTTTCAGAGTATTTTGTTTTTGTTTTTATACTCTAGCTACTTATGTATGGTGCAGATTTTCTATTGATTGATTCAAATCCAGTAGCATTTTTTTATGGTCTAAATAAAATATATATGTGGGCAACTTTCTATGACTAGATTTTGAGAAGAAAATGTTCTTTCTGCTGATGAAAATTTTCTAAGTTAGGCATTATATCTTTTGTTTATGAACTTAAATTAAGATGGCAATTCATTGTGTCTAGACAAAATGTTCTCATGATATATGAGAATTTTTTACTTTTTCTTTACTTTCATATAATTTTCGTTACTTTCAATTTTCTTTACTTTCATATAAAATTGGTGTCTTTGCCTTAGAAATATTCCTGCTTTTGTATGCTCCTTTTTTCATTTAGTTGTATATCATGAACAGCTATCCATACAAATAAGTATAGAACCATATTATAATTTTGAACTGATTCTGATAGATGTACATAAATTGTTTAGCTAATTCCATACCCATGGGCATTTAAAAGCTATTATAAGCAATGACATAATGAATATTTAAAAACATATTTCTATGCTTTGCCTGATTTTTTTTTTTTTTTAAGATTTATTTATTTATTTGAGAGGAAGAGAGGGAGAGCATTTGAGCTTGTGCCCAGCTGCGGGGGGAGGGGCAGAGGGAGAGGGAGAGAATCCCAAGCAGACTCCCCACTGAGCATGGAGCCGGAGGAGCGGGCAGTTCTGGCAGTTCCGCTGGATCTTGCAACCCTGAGATCATGACCTGAGCAAAAATCAAGAGTCCGACACTTAACCAACTGAGCCACCCAGGCACCCCTGTCTGATTATTTTCTTAGGATAAAATTCTTAGGAATGTAGTTGCTCGGTGTTGGATATGTGTTAAAATTTGGGGATGATGTCATATCAACTAAGTTTAAAGCATCCTTGAATTTCTGGATAACCTTAACTTGTTTTTTATGCGTTATCCTGTTAATATGCTATATTATATTTCATTTACAATGTTTGCATTTTTGTTCATGAAAAAGATTGACTAGTAAAGATTTAGTTATCAAGCTTATGATGTCTTCATAAAATGGGCTGGGAAATGTTTTTTATTCTTTGGAATAAAAGATTGTGAAGATTAATTTTATTTCATCCATAAATGTTTGGAAGAATTCACTGGTGAAGCCATTTGAAGTTTTTTTGTGGGGATTGCTGAAACTATTTCTTACATACATATATATAGGACTATTCACATTTTCTATTTTGTGTCAATTTTGACAGGTTTTGCTTTTCAAGAGATTTGTCCATTTTATCTAAATTTTCCAATTTGGTTTATAATTTTACACGCTATCTTTTTTATTCATTTATTTTGATGTTCATAGTATCTAGTGATACCTGCTTTTTAAATCTGCTTACTGGTAATTTGTGCTTCCTCTTTATCTTGATCAGTTTTCAGAGAGCCAATTTTCAGATTAAAAATATTCTTTATTTTCTAATTGGTTCTGCTTTTAGCTTTCTTTCTTTCCTTCTAGTTCTTTTTTTAAATTTAATTTGCTGTTCTTTTTCAAGTTTCTTGAGATGGATACTCAAATCATTAACTATCAGTCTTCTTTTTTTAATGTATGCATTTAAGTCTATGAAATTTCCCTGTAAATGCAACTTTAGCTGGATCTCACAAGTTTGGTATGTCATATTTTTATTTATCACTCAGTTCAAAATATTTTAGAATTTCCTTTGTGGTTTCTTCTTTGATCCATGGATTATCTAGAAATATATTACATAATATCTAAACATTTGGGGATTTTCTAGCTATATTTTTGTTGTTGATACCCAGTTTAATACAACTGTGGTCTAGGATTATTCTGTGATTTTATTTGTGGGCAATTCATTGACACTTGCTTTATGGTCAAGTTTTAGAAAATTTGAGTGTGCTGTGCTTAATGTCACTTAAGTCAAACTTATTAATAATGTTCAAATCTGCTGTATTGCTACTGACTTTTTTCTTTCTTTCACTCAATTGAGAGAAGTGTATTAAAATCTCCAAATGTGTTCTTTTAGTTCTCTCGAATTTTGCCTTATATATTTTGAGGCTAAGTTATTGACTGCAAATAAATGTACAATTATATCTTCCTGTTGGATTGATCCTTTTATTGTCATTCTCTAGTAATCTTTGTTTTAAAGCTTATTTTTTTGGATGTAGTATACTTTTCTTTTGGCTTCTTTTTCCATCTTTTTTTCTTAAAACCTTTGTTTGTCCTTAGAGATGAAGATGAATCTCTTCAAGTATCATATAGTTGGGTTTTGTTTTTTACTAAAATTGATACTCTGTGTTGTTTTACATTTAATTGCTTTAGTACATTTTTGGGGTTTAGATTGACCATTTTACAATTTGTTTTCTACTTGTACTGTCATTCCTTTATAACATCCCCCCTCATTTCTTGCTTTCTTTTGGATTAATCAAACTTTTTTCCCCCTCATATTTCCCCTCTTAGCTTATTTGTTGTAAATTCTTTTATTATCTCCTTACGGGTAACCTTAAGATTACAATATACATCTTTGACTTGAGTCTGCCATAAGTTACTTCCTTTACCGCTTTCAGGAAAATGGAAAGGCCTTAAATACTTGAATCCCAATTCTCTCTTCCATGTTTTGTTTTATTTTAAACCTCCAAAGACATCATTATTGTTGCTCTTGAGATAAGAATAACAGTAGTAGTAGTAATAATAATAATGTTGTTATTAAAATCGCCATTATTCATTTCGCTTTATCCTTACACTTACCCTTTCTGGAAGCCTTCATTTCTTACTCTTTCACTGCATTTACCTCTGGGTTATTTTCCTTTGATATAAGGAACTCCCTTTAGTATTACTTTTAGTGCAGGTCTTCTGGTCATAAATTCTGTCTTCATATGCCCTAAAAATGTATTTGTTTTACCTTCATATTTAAGGGGTCTCTTCTTTCCGCACCTTCAAGTTATTTTATGACTTCTGGCTCCCACTGTTTCTGTTAAGTCAGCTTTTGGTTTTACTGTTGCTTCTTTGAAGTTAATGTGTTTTCCTTTGATGGTGTTTAAGATTTTATCTTTGTCTTCGGTTTTCAGCAATTTTACTGCTGTGTGCTTATATATGACTTTTATTGTAATTATTCTTTGTAAAGTTTGTAGAGCATCTTGAGTCTATGGCTTGTTATCTTTTGTTTCTTTGGGAATTTTCTTAGCTGATATTCTTTAAATACTGCTTCTATCCAGTTCTCTCCTTTCCTTCTGAGACTACAGTTATATGTATGTTCGGTCATTTCATAGTTTCTACTCCCACCCCACTGTGTATTAGTTTGGATATTTTTTTTACTGATTTCAAGTTCACTTATCATATCTTCTCTGTCCAGCGTCCAGTTATACCCAATTTTTGAGTTGTAAATTTCAGTTTTGTATTTTGTATTTCAAGCCCCAAATTTACAAAGGTTCAAGTTCTCACAACGTTTTCATCAATTTTCTTGAGTATCTTAATCATTGTAGTGTTCCTGTTTGATAACTCTGATACCTAGATTACCTGTGAGCCTATTTCTGTTGCCTGGTTTTCGATCATTTGATCCTTTTTTCTAGGACAACTGGTAGTGTTTTATTAAGATTGTGATGAAAAATTATAGAGGATCTGAATGTTGTTATCTTTCTCCAGGTAGGCTTTAATATTCTCTGGCAGGCAGTTAGAAAAACATTGGTCACTTTGATTCAGAATCAGTGACTGATATGACATGAGGCTGAATTCTGGGCTATCAGGAAATTCAAATAGCCTCACTCCTAGTGCATAGCCCTTCTATGGTCTCATTTGAAAGTTTGGAGTAATTACCAAGATGCTTCTTTTTTGGCAAGCCTTGGCAGTTTTAAGTACAGTTGACCCTTGAACAATACAGGTTTGAGCTGCACAGGTCCACATATACATTTTTACAGTACAGTACTGTAAATACATTTTTTTCTTCCTTGTGATTTTCTTAATAACATTTTCTTTTTTCTAGCTCACTTTATTGTTAGAATACATATATAATACAAATAACTTACAAATTATTGGTAAGGCTTCTGGTCAACAGTAGGCTATTAGTAAAGTTTTTGGGGAGTCAAAAGTTATATACAGATTTTTGACTGTACAGGGATCAGCACCCCTAAACCCCATGTTGTTCAAGGGTCACCTGTATTGTGAGGCTGATGAAAGCCCTGTTGGCTTTTTAGTCTCTTTGCAACATCTTTTTGCTGAGTTTTCCTGCATTTCAGTCCATGTTGTTTATGATTCAGCACATTTCTGGAGGGCAAAAACTGAGCAGAATGTTGGGCTCATTCTTTGAAATTCCTTTTTATCTGAGATCCTCAATTCCTGGCTACTTGGTAGTACAGAATTTCAATTTTTGTCTTCCCAGTCCAGTGAGACTGATACAAACTCCAGGATGCTGCTTTCTGCTTGGCCCTTATGCCCTGTACTGGTAGTTAGCAAATAAGGGGAAAAAGTGGCGATATCAATGTGTTTTCCTTCTCTGTGGGCTCTTGGCTCCTAACGTCCTGGCTCTCTGCTCTCTCTATGCCTTCAAATAGCTGGGTTTGTTTGTTTGTTTTGTATTTTACTCACTTTTATAGTTTTCAGTGGGAAATATGGTTGATACTGCTGTTCCCGCATAGCTTGAGTAATTGCTCTTTTTTTTTTTTTTTGTAATTTTGGCTATACACTCACCACTTCTCTCTTTTATTCTAAAAGTAGCTAAGAATAGCTACAATTAATTAAATACTTAAGTATGTTACTTACCATGCCACCATCAGCCAAGCAGTTGCTTAAGTCAGACATCTAGGAATCATCTTTGAATCCTCCCTTCCCCTCACCCCCAGATCTAGTCCGTTACAAAATATATCTGGAATCCATCAACTCCTCTTCATCTCCATACCGCCACTCTGGTGCTGCAAGCATCATCTCTCTCTCCTACTGCATTAGTCTTAAGAGTTCATTTTTCCACTTCCATTCACATTCCCCTAAATACTTTTCCAAAAATAGCTTGAGTGATGTTTATAAGACATAAATTGCATTATCTTTCCCTCTGCAAAACAGAAAACTTAAAGCAGCTTTCCATTGAAGAATAAATTCCCATAGAATAAAGTCACGAAACCTTGCCATGGTCGTTCAGAGTCATCATCTGGCTCCTGCCTGTCCCTGAGATCTTCTCTCATTTGACTTATGAGGCTTCAGTAATACTGGGTTCCTCTCAGAAGCCATAAGCTCTTTTCCACAGGTAGGCTGAGTCTTTGCACATTTAAGTCCCTGTGCTTAAAACAGTGCCCTCTGTATATGGCTAATGCCTTCTTATTTTTTCTGTCCCCAGAGATACTTCCTGACCATATCTAAAGTTGAATTCCCTTGCTCTCTTGGTTTATGCCTCTGGACTCATAGCTTCCTCCATAGAACTTTTCACACTTGTATTCATTTGTCTGTCTTTCCCAGTTTTCCCAGTAGACCATAGATAGAGTCTCTGAGTAGTAGATATATATCTTTCATTTGTCATTATAGCTAGTATCTAGTATGGTGCCTTTTGTATAGTCAGTTCTTTGTGAATAGTTGTGGATTAAAGGAATAAATGACTGTTACAGGCACTGTACCAAGCTTATCACTCGAGAGATTTAATCTTCCAAGAAAACTCTCAGAACAAGCCTGTCAGGTAGGTAGGTTCTAGTTTTAGCTGTATTTAATTCATAAGGAAAGTGAGATTTAAGATGTTTGGTAATTTTCCTGAAGCACCAGCTAGGTGGGCTTTTTCGTGTTCTTGGATCGTTTTTTACTTCTCTCACTTTTGGACCATTATTACCTTGCTTATAGCATATCCTCTTCACTATGTCTTAAAGCTAATTGCTGTGATTATACAAATATTCAGGTATTTTTAACTTAAGCTTTTTGCCTTTGCTTAACATTTAATAATCGCCAAAATTAGAAAAGAAATTAGTAATTTATAATGGAAGTTGAGAAAATGTTAATAGGACTTAAATACTTGAAGTGGTGGATTTTCAGTGTGGCTATCAAGTATGGTGAGTGATTTTTCAAGCTATAAAATCTCTCACTTTATGATTGTAAGTAGAAAGACTGTTACAATTAATTACATATATTTGAATATATTATATATTAAATACAACTTTAAAGAAAATATCTTGTCTTTTATACTTAAAGGACTATTCAGTTATACAGATTTTTTTAATACTCAAAATAATAATAAAATTTCCCTGTTAGATATCATTTTATATCTATACTTATTAGTCTGATATAATAACCCTGCTCTTTTTATTTCCTTGCATTATTCATTCAGTTAATCAACAAGTATTTGTTGAGCATATGCTGTATGCCAGGCACTGTTTTAGGCTTTGGTGTACAGTGTGAATGAAACAAAGTTCCTCCCCTAATGGAACTTACATTTAGGTAGTAGGGAGACAGACATTAAACAAGTAAGTAATAAAAAGTAGAGTATAGAGTATAGTAGGTGTTGGTAAGTACTACAGAGAAAAATAAAGCAGGAAAGAGGGTTAGAGCACGCTAAGAGAGTATGCTTGTGTTGGTCGGCTTTAAATATTGTGTTCAGGGAGAGGTCACTAGGATAATGACATTTTTATATGGATCTGAAGGAGATGGGGAACAAGCCATCCAGATATCTTAAGGAATCACATTCCAGGCTGTGGGAATACTGCCTCATTTTATTTCTTTGTTATTTTTTTGTTTGTCTCACTATTTCTTCTGCCAGTCCTTACCTTAAATTTTTGTTTCTCATGATTTTTGTTTTCTTTCCTTCTGTGTGAACTAAGTGATTATTACCTTCCTCGCAATTTTTTTTGCAACAAACATTTATTGGACTCCATTGTGCCAGATAGATTCTGTCAGTAGTTAGAACCAATCAGTTTTCTCTAGTGTCTCTCAAGTCAATTTCCTCTTCTTTATCTTCCGTTACCTTCAACTAGGTCTTCATCCAGACATTGGTCTCCTTTATCCACTGCTACCCACCTTTCACCCAGGTTTGTCTTTTGAAAATACAGATCTCATCCTTTGACTATTCTTCTTAATAGTCTATCACTTAGATGGCTATCACTGACAGGCCAATCCAGGCCAAGCTCCCTAGGTGGTGGCATTAAGGCTCTTAGCAGTTGGCTTCGATCCATCCTCATGAATTGTGATGAACCCCCTGCTTGCCACACATCTTTCTGTTAACTTTTATGCTTCTCTCTTTTAACCTTGCGTAGGGGCTTCTCTTTCTGTATAGAATGCACTGTTCCTCTCCCTTCTTGCTCCGTTTGTACCTGAGACTTGTTCTCAATTGCAGTGCTGATTCTTTGGTAATATCTTATAACTTTGTCAGGCACTCAGTCACCATAAGTATAGCACATGCTGGAGGCTCCAAACCAAGTGACAGTTGAGGCAAAGCTGCCTTCTAGGAGGGACTAGGGAAAATAGCCAGAGTGGCAGGATGGATTTTTTCCGTCAAGGGTTGGCAGCAGTGTAAAGTGCCAAGTCCAGAGAGATGGGGCTTAAACCCTTTTTAGGGCTTAGCATTTCTGGTTCTGAGTCCAGAGATTTCTAGGTCGTGGTGAGTCTCAGCATTTCTTGCTGTACCATCATTACACCAGATGAACAAGGCCAAGTCTATAGAAAAGCTAGGTAAAAGGATTGGAATCCTAGTTAATTGGACTGGAATAAATCTTATTACCTCTACTCTAGTACTTATAAATATTTTTATCTGTTTCCTCCACTAGACAAGACAATCTGCTTTTTGAGGGCAGAGAGGAGCCTTATCTTACTCATCTTTCTATACTCCTCTACCTAGCACAGTGCCTATTATATAGAGAATACTCAGTGAATGTTGAATTAGCACTGCAGCTTTGTCCAATAGAACTTTCTGCATTGATCAAAATGTTCTTATCTGTGCTGTCCAGTAAGGTAGCCACTGGCTGCATGCATGTGGCTTTTGAGCACTTGCAAAGTGGCTAGTGTGACTGAAGAACTAAATTTTAAATTTTTATTTTAATTAACTTAAATGTAAATAGCTATGTGTGGCTAATGGGTACTGTATTGGGCAGTGCAGTTATATACAGTTTACATAATTAATTCAGTGGGTTCAAAAGATCTCTGGGTTTTTTTTCCTTTTTGTTTTTTTTTTCTTTTTTTTGGCTTGTCTTCCAAATGGTCCCAAATTACTGAGCATTTGGTTTTACTATTTGTGATTTTTCTCTTCTCTCAGTGTCAGCATTCATTTTTTGCTATTACCATTATGCATACTGTCATCAGCCTTTCTTTTAGTTTTTTGGATTTTAGTCTAAGTGGCATAGAAAGACATGTAATCAAGCTTATAGCATTCTTTAAAAAGAGCAAATAGTGTAGGAACCTAGGAGTCATCTTTGACCTCTCTTTAACCCCAGTAAGAATGTGAAATTAGCCCCTAGGAAAGAAGAGAGGGCTAAAAATATAAATTAGTGTGCACATTCAATTGAAGGAAAAAATCCTATCAATATGACATACATGAATTCACCAAGGGGGAGGTGGGACAGCCCCAAAATACAATGCCTCTATTTAGAGATAGGAGAATTTAAAAAGTGAGAACAGGAACAGAGTTAAAGGAAATTTTGTTTAAGTTTGATTATTATGAAAGCCATGCAAGGAGAAACTCAGAGAGGGACAGTGGTGGGCAATAGCAGGTATTGCAGGGAGGTGAAGAATAAGGACTAATTAAAGTCCATTTGGGGAAATGTATTGAAGGTTAAATGGATCTTAACTCATTGTCAAGTATTTCAATGTGGTTAAAACAGTATTTTCCTTGTAAGTCTTCCATATTGAAGTGCTAGGGATGGAAGGATTCAAAATGGTCACTCTTTTTGAAGTCATTACTATTTTTTAGTTTCTGTGCCCACATCTACCTTTTCTCAACCCTTTCTATCTGTCAAAATGTTTTGCTTTGCTACTATATAATCTGGACAGGCATTAATAGTACTTTTTGCTCTAAAATTGATTCTTTCCTAATCCTGTACAGGTGAATTTCTCTATTACCTAATAGTAGGGCTGTTGTTTCAGTAGTGATCATTTAGTTCATGCTTTGACGCAGGGTTTACTAATAGATATTGTTTCTTGTTAAATTCTCCATACCCAGAGAAAGACGGTTTTGCTAAAAATTGGGGCATCTTGCCTCTTAGAGGTGCTGTCGGATTCCAGCTGGCGTAGGAAGCAAGCAAATGGCTCTTTCATTTCCCAGAGTTTTGTCTACCTTACTCTTTTGTGACTTAGGACAGGCAACCAAGGGAAAAACAATGGGGAAAATATTTTTCCTAAATATCTTTATTCTGAAGTAGAGATGGATTCATTCTTAGGTTGTGCATAGTGCAGATGTAAGCTTATTGTATTTTTATTTTCAAATTATGCCAACACATGAGTAATTTTTGAAATCTTTGTTTCTCAATTAGAACCACTACCTATACAGCTGAAGTCTTCCTAGAATAGTTCAAGTAGCCATCCCTGTTGGACGCAAAGGAGAGCAGTCTGTCCTGAAATTGTAAAACCTTTTTGTTTCCCAAGTGACTTGAATAACTTATGTACGTTACAGTTACCTGAGAAATGCACCAGAGATAATTACAAGTACAAAAGGGAGATGTCTGAGAACAGGTACATCAGATAGTAAAATGGCAAGAAGAGTAGTGCCTACCACTTCCATTCTGTTTGAAAACAGCACATATATTAATTTTAGCTAAAGAATAACTTTCCTAATTTGACCACCCTTGTTTTGTTAGTTTTAGCATCTATTTTTTTAAATAAACTATTTAGAAGGAAAGGTAATCATAATTATGCATTATCAAGTAGGTTAATGAGCTTGTCCCTCAGCAATAAATGAATATAACATCTTACATAGTAAAATGAAATGGTATTTATCCTTTCTGTGATGTCTTTTTTTAGAAGATTTATTTATTTATTTTAGAGAGAGAAAGTGTGTGCATGCGCACATGGAGCAGAAGTAGAGGGACAGGTCTGGGGGGGGGGAGGGGGGAGAGAGAATCCCAAGCAGACTCCCTGCTGAGGGCACAGAGCACAACTCAGAGACCAGTGCGGAGCTCAATCCCAGGACCCTGAGAATGTGACCTGAGCCAAAATCAAGAGTCTGACACTTAACTGAGCCACTCAGGCGCCCCCTTTCTGTGATCTCTTGATTTACCTGACCAGTGGTTTCTAGGTGTTATTTGGTTTGTCTTATTTTGCCATTTTTTGGACATAATCTATTTATTTTATGTATTTGCATTTATAAATCTGAATTTCATTGTTTTATTCTAATTTTATACCTGATTAGAAAAGCAGTAAAATTATCGTACAAACTTGTAAAATAGAAAACATTTTAAACATTAACAAACATGTTAATTCTTTAACAAACAAACAAAATGTTAAAGAAAATAATGCATTTATAAACCATTATTTAGTACAGATGCTTAATGTTTTTGCTTTCTACCCTCTAGACTTTTTGTGTGTGGGGTGTGTGTGTGTGCGTGTATACAGTTGATGATTCATTTTAGAATGTTCTGATTTGGGGAGGTCTTAAAGATCAAATTTAACTATGTGTAGGCAGTTTACATTGACTCGTAAGAAAACCTTTAAGTCTTTGAGTTTGTCCAAAGAATAAGGTAAGCTTTTTAACACATCATATCTGTACCATTACTTTTTTTTTAAGATGCAGTCTTTCTGGGCATTCTATAGAGTCTAGTATAAATGTGCCCAGAAACATTTTGCTAATTTTAATTCAGTAATTTCCCTGAAGTCAAATCAAAGCAAAAATTCACCTAAACCAAAGTACTTTATTTTAGTAGAATCAAAAGGAGGAGGAGTTCGAGTTTATTTATATTTGAGATTTGCAGAAATGCTTTTGTAAGGCTTTCTGATCTCACCAAGGGACAAAGGGACTCACCTTTTTTTTTTTTTAAAGCTTTTACCCCCTCCAGTTAGTACTTTGCTTTATCCTATTTTTTTTTTTTAAGATTTTATTTATTTGACAGAGAGAGACACAGCGGGAGAGGGAACACAAACAGGGGGAGTGGGAGAAGGAGAAGCGGGCTTCCTGTGGAGCCGGGAGGCTGATGCGATGCGGGGCTCTATCCCAGGACCCTGGGATCATGACCTGAGCCGAAGGCAGACACTTAACGACTGAGCCACCCAGGCTCCCGCTTTATCCTATTTCTAGTTTGGAAATACATATACGGTATATGATGAGATCTATATACATCTTTATAGTACACAAGATTTTTTTTTTTAAAACAATCTTATACTTTGAATTTTGTTATAGTTTATTTACTCCCCACTTGTCAAAAATAAAGTGAAAACAAATTTCTAAAGGTATGATTTACAAAATTTATACATTGTGTTTACTTTTTAGAAATCAATTTGCATAAAGGTCATTGACTTACCGAGTTTAGTTCCTGCCAGTATATGAACTACTTTGCTTGCCAGATATATTCATCCAAAGCAGTCTATTCCAGTGGTGGTATTGTTAATTATAGCAAAATCAATAACATCAGAACTGTTTCTCAATAGTCCTGAAGTGAGAGATTTCTACATCTTTTAATTGAAGTAACTTAACAAACGGCTTTAAAAAGACCAGTTGCAGTCACCTGGTGACTACTTATAAAATACTTTTGGTTACATCTAAATTCCTTAGCATGTTTGTTAATGATTCTGTTTTGGAAATTTATGTGCAATCAGATAATCCAGATTATGTATTTCTTTATTACGTCAGTACAATACCATTAACCAAAAGCAAGTTTAAAGAAAGTTCAAGTTTTTATATGGCCTTGTACTAAAGAAATATTAAGCAAGTAAAATTGGCATAGTAAACCTTGCTATCTGTGGAATATATATTCAGTAAATAAAGGATACATTCAATAATTAAAGAATGAACAAGGGGGCGCCTGGGTGGCTCAGTTGGTTAAGCGACTGCCTTCGGCTCAGGTCATGATCCTGGAGTCCGGGGATCGAGTCCCGCATCGGGCTCCCTGCTGGGCAGGGAGTCTGCTTCTCCCTCTGGCCCTCCCCCTCTCATGCTCTCTCTCTCTCTCTCATTCTCTCTCTCAAATAAATAAAATCTTTAAAAAAAAAAAAAAATGAATGAACAAGGAAGATGGTAGAGGGGCGCCTGGGTGGCTCAGTCGTTAAGCGTCTGCCTTCGGCTCTGGTCATGATCCCAGGGTCATGGGATCGAGCCCCGCATCGGGCTCCCTGCTCAGCGGGAAGCCTGCTTCTCCCTCTCCCACTCCTCCTGCTTGTGTTCCCTCTCTCGCTGTCTCTCTATCTGTCAGATAAATAAATAAAATCTTTAAAAAAAAAAACTTAAAAAAAAAAACTTAAAAAAAAAAAAAAAGGAAGATGGTAGAAAATTCAGCCAAAGAAGTTAGCATGTTCTTTTGAAAAGGACAGGGTCTTCAAGTTCCAGGTGAAATTTAAGATCTGCAAAGTAGTAGTAGCACAATATTTATTTGAAAGGTTTTAAAGTTAGGCCTATCAATAAACTTTTGCAGAATGGCTTTCTAAGCAATTTGATTAGTTACCCAATAACTGATTACTATGAAATGGCATAGTAGAGCTGTAAAGAGTAAACATAAACTCAGTCCTGAATATGTGTACAGCTTTGCTATGTCACAAGGAAAGTATTTTCTTTTTCTCTGTGATGAGTTTAGTGTAATAAATCAGACATGTAATCTACAAATAATAGGTTTAAAAAGCACACAAGCCTCAGATATATTGAAACATTGCTCAGATTTCAGTCTTTTGGAGGCTAAGTCAGTCAATAAGCCTTCTTGTCTGGTTTGTATTATTTTCAATATGTAAGTACAATTTATTTATTTATTTATTTTAAAGATTTTATTTATTTATTTGACAGAGAGATAGAGAGCACAAGTAGGCAGAGAAGCAGGCAGATGGAGAGGGAGAAGCAGGCTCCCCACAGAGCAGGGAGCCCGATGCGGGACTCGATCCCAGGACCCTGGGATCATGACCTGAGCCGAAGGCAGCCGCTTAACCGACTGAGCCACCCAGGCGCCCATGTAAGTACAATTTAGATTAGCATGTATTGAGTGGCCAGGTGGGCACTGTTCTAAGTGCATCACATGTTAATTCAACAAAATTTCCCTAACAGTGCCATGAGCTAGGTATTGCTGTTATCCTCATTTTAAAGATAAGGAAACTGAAACATGGAGAGATTAAGCAGTTTGCTTGTATCTGGTGGAGTCAGGATTCAAACCCAGTCCTTCTTTTTCTAGAGCCTATTATGTGACAGTGTAACATCTCTGGATTTCTGGGAAGTTGTGCTGTATTATTAAATACTACATATATTAGAAATGAAGCAGTTCATTTTATGTATGCACGTGGTAATATTACAGAACAATATGGCAGCATTGATTCAACAAATAATAGCAAAAAAGCTAAAGGGTTGACTTTAATATTTTTAGTATACAATTAAATTTACAAAGCTAAAGGGCTAACTTTATTATCTTTAGCATGCAGTTTACTGTTTAGATCATGGTTGTAACCTAACATGTTGATTTGAGCAATGTCCATAGTTGATTTTTTAGATTGGAAGAACAAAAGTAGGGTGGAAGATAACTCAAGGGGAAAAAAAAAAACCCTTTAATATAATGTTTTAAAATGTCTAATACCATTTCAAATATAGGAACCATGAATGTAAAATAAACTCCAGGATTGCAAGGAATCTGGGAGTAGCCTAAATCTAGAATTCATTTTATGTTACTATAAAAGTCTGAGGACCTCTCAGTGAGATGCAACTCATCTCTGGTACCTCTTTTTTGCAGAGTCCCTATACTAACATTAGGGTCTTCATTAGGAAGCTTCTTTCCAGAAATAAATAAAATGCCATGTGTTAGAAGTATTATAAGTTAAGAGACATTGTTAGGCTTATCCAAACACCATAAATCATTCTATTAAGTTTAGTCGTCAAATCTTTTATATTTCCAAAGCGGTTGATATTTCATTCTTGCAGTTGTCTATAGAAAAATCTAGGGGGAGGGGGGAGGGGAAAGGGATCATTGTCCTTCCCTGTAATGGAAGTCTCTGGTCTTTTAATTAGCCTTTGACATTAATGAATGTTACTCATTCTTTTGAGGGGTTTGTATTCTTTCTAAATTGTTTCTCTCTAAATTGCTAATACAATTCTCTTTTAACTCTCTTTTTCCTTTTTTTTTTTAAATGGTGTCTGTTCTGGTGGGAAGAAGAGCACATTTTACTTTAGAAAACTGCTCATAAAAAAAGAAATCTAGTTAATTTGCAGTGCCCTAGTATTTTAATTTATTATTATAAGTAAGCGGTATTATCCAGGATTGGTTATCGAAAATGTAACTGCTTTATTATATCAGGTCTTCTAATTCTATGAATAGGTGGGTTAATTTTTTCCAAATTTGTAGTCCTATTAAAAACATCTCCTTAATTTATGGACTTGGCAGAATCTTGTGTTCCCAGGTGGCTGTATTTCTTTTGAACTCTATAACCATGTTTCTTTATTCCAGGACTTCTGGAATGGATACATACTGCAACAAAATAGTTGGCCTTGCTTGGCCTTTCTCTTCAATTTTACAGTGACTGCACATTTTCTGTCCCAAAGCTAAGTGATCAGCCATATGGTTTGACCCAACTCTTTAAGACTGTAACATTGAGAGAAATGTAGAGAGTAGTATGATAAAACCACATGTATCCATGTCCCGGCTTCAACAGTTAGCACCTCATGGTCAATAATGTATTATCTGTAAACCTGCTAATCCCAAATATTATGTGGGATATTTGATATATATATATATGAGATATAGGATAATGACTCTTTAAAAACTACCACAATACTCATCACAGCTTCAGAATTAGCAATAATTACCTAATATTACCAAACATTACAGTTTATAAAACATATAAAGACAAATTTTAATGCTACCTTTTAGCAATTTGAACTGAAAGCACTGAAAAATTAACATTTCAAAATGTGTTTAGCATTAAAGTGGTTTGTGTCTTATGAACACTGAGAAATAGAAAATACATAAGAAAGTTCTTTTTTAATCCCACTTTAAACAATATTCTTAGAGTTCTCAGTTTTTCTATCTTACGTCAGAAAGAAGTAAAAAAAAAGTATTTTAGACTTTGCTATCAGAATATATACATTGGCCACTAATGTTACGCACATACAAACTTGTGACATACGTGTTTTGTAAAGTAGGATTTTTTTTTTTAAGTAACAAACTTTTTGAAAGGCTAAAAAAATTGCCTCAATATTTAGAAATAGTTCTTGAACAGAGAAATTTCTTTCTGATGATTGATTGGCTTTAATTTGGGAAATCATTAGGTTGCTGTCTTCCTTTTTTATTGAGGAGGAAAAGGAAGAAAATAAATAGTATTTTTACCTCTGGTCAAGTGACCTAAATAGTTTGTTCTCTTTTTCCTTTGCTCTCTAACAGATTAGTATTTATTTAAATAATTGATGTTAAGTGTCCCTGAATTCCTGTGGTTTGAAGGCTTTCCAGATACTGTTAACTTTCTCTTCCTGACTGAAGAGGATGTGCATGATAGTATCTTTTTTACTTTTAGTCAGTCTAAATTTAGACTTCTTGATCATGAATTAAAAAGCCTGTGAATGTATGTGAAGTAGAGGTAAAATATGTCTGTATTCTTATTTCTTTGCTTTTTCTGCTTCTTAACTTCCTTTTTTCACTCCTTGATGCAGTTAAGGGTGAATGGAGAGCTAAATATAAACGTTTGCAAACAGCTCAAGTTAGAAGTTGTTTTTTGTATAACTTTAAACTGAATAAAAGCAAGTGTTTAAAAAATTCTCTGAATCAAATTTAATTTGCAATTCTTGGCTTATAGAGAAAGCAGTTCTTTATGTCTGGTTGCCATTTACCAGGCTCCTGCTTTCCCATCTCTCAAAACCTTGACCCATTTCTGGACTGGAGTAGGGATTGGCCGCATATACATGTGAATTTAACAAAATTGATCTTCCATTGACTAGAGATAATTTTTTTCTATGATTACTTTCTGCTTTTAGAGTTGAATCACTGATTGACATTTACAAAATTAAAAACCTTTAGAAACCTTGTCCTAATACATTTGAACTATTTTGTTTATGGCTTGCTCCTTCTTGTGCCTCCCTTCACCCTGTTCTCTCATTCCCATCACTGCTACTAGCCTTTTCATCATAACCCTGTATCTTCCACCCCCAAAAGTGGGCAAGGGACTAAAGCAATGACTAAAATATGAGAACAAGCCTAAAATGGCTTAAATCATATTTTTAAAAAGTCAGGGTTTCTCTTGCCTCTACATGCTGCCACACAGGAGGCAAAGTAAACAGGGACACTAAAATTTAATTATTACAATTTATATTTTCATTCTAAGCATTTAGTATACTACTGTAGTAACCAGTAGTCTTTCCTCATATTGACTTTCAAAATCTAAACTAGAAAATACTTTTGTTCCTTTATTCCAGAATGCATGCAGTATAGCAGACAGATTAAATTTATATTTTCACCTTCTACTCATGATTTTAAAGATGGAAATGGTTTAGCATTTGGCACTGTAGCTTGGAATTGAACAGTCCTCAGCACAAAATGTCCAGGGATAAAGAGGACACAGCATAGCAGCATTACCACAGGCTTTGTCTTGCTCTTGAGGATGTTGCATGCCGTCTAGATAACTTGTGTTCCATATCTTGAATCAAGAAATGATGCAACATAGGATAGATGATCCCTAATTTGCCTAGTGGTTATCTCTATAGCAATCTCTGCTACCTACAGCTTAGTCAAGACCAAGAAAAGAGCAGCAAAGGTCTCCAAATAGCAAAAAAATCACACCAATTCTTGTAACCAAGTTGATAAAGTTTATTACTGGAAGATTTCAGAGTTCCACATTAATGGCATAGTTGCTCTCATTTTAGACACAGTTTAAAACTGATTATCTCAGCCCATAGCAAGAGATACGCTCTCTAGGGAAGACAGGAATGCTGCACAACAGGCATCTTCTGTGAAAACACTCCTTACTATTATTCATTGGTTCCAAAAGTAAATTCCCTAAATTCTGTGATTATATTCCATAATCTAGTCAGTTTCTTCAGTACCACATTGCTTTAGCTGAGGGGAAGAAGGGACCTTATACAAAATAACATAGTAACAGTAACATTAATACTATTAAGTAATACCAATAAAATTGTAGTATATTTACAGAGTGTTTTACAATTTACAAAATGCTTTCATTCATATTGTCTTATTTAAAAATAGATTATTTCTTCTAAGTCTGACTGAAAAAAGAAATCCTAGAAAGTGGCAGAATTCTTAGCATAGCATCACTGCAAGTTTAGGAAAAATATCCCTGAACACCTACCTAAAGGCATCATTGTATGGTAAATATTTACAATGGCTATGCAGACTGATTATTTGATGGATATTGAAGGATGCTAAGCTTATCTGCATTAGAAATGTATAGATTATGCAACTGTTCACAACTTGAGTTGACTTCAGAAAATAAAGCTGATACAGGAATGTATGGGTTCTTTTCTTCATTGCATTAAAGGATTTCTTCAGACATCTTCCACTGAGTGCTTTTCTGTTTGGATTGGAATCCATTTGATCAACCTGTGAATGATAAGGTCAGTTGTTTGCCCATGCATCGAACTCATCTTGTAACTTAGAGATAGATCTCAGTGTGGTTCGGGAAGCACAACTGAGAATTTCCACAATATCCCAGTAACGTTGCCTGAAATCTTTTTTTTCTTTTTTTTTTGAGAGTGTGCATGCACACAAGGGGGTGGGAAGGGGCAGAGGGAGAGAGAGAATCTTAAGCAGACTCCACACCCAGCACAGAGCCCAAGATCTCAAGACCCTGAGCTCCTGACTTGAGCCAAAATGAAGAATTGGACATTTAACCAACTGAGCCACCCAGGTGCCCTGACCGGAATTTTTGTTTTATGGTTCTGGGTTGAGAAGATAGTTCATATTTGGGGCATTCAGAAGACTGAAAATAAAATGAGGATGTTTTTAGTTTTGCTATGGGTTATATATATATTCCTAGGCTTCTGGCCCTCTCATGTTTATTTGTTCAGGAAATTTCTAACTTGGTGATGTAATTTTAATGTTAATATCTTTTGATCCCTTTGATCCATGGCAGATTGATAATTCATGGCAATTTTGTGAGGTATGTGTATTTATAATTTTATAGCATTTCACACTTAGGATTTCAGAAGTTTGAGGCAGGTTTATTTGAAGAGGTATCCCATCCCATCTCTCCCCCTCTCTCCACCCCAGTCCACTTCCCACTTGACTAACTCCTATTGGAGGTCTCAGTTTAGGAGTCTCTTTCTTTGGGGTACTGTTCTAGACCCTTTTAAGCCTGTGTTGGTGCTTTTTCTGTGTGCCTGATGACACAAGATTTCTGTTGTAGTGTTGAGTCACATTTTAATTGCTACTTTTCTTGCCCAGAGTTAGGCCAACTTATGTGGATTGGGAACTAATAATATTATTTAAATATTTGCTCAACATATATTTAATGGAAAAGGGTAAACTTTTTGTAACGTTTTTATATAGGAACAAATACCTTATTCATTTCTACTGGCTGAAGCAAGGTCAATTTTATAAAAATACTTAGATAAAACATTTCCCAAATTTTGGTAGTTTTAATTTATGATTTTTCTGAACCAGACAGCTTTCTAAAGGGCATTTAAAATTTGGAAAAATTCTCTATACTGTCCAATTGTGGAACTTGAGCTGATGCAGCCAAATATGGCCAGTGTATCCCAGTGGTGCTTTAGTGTCCCCTACAGATCAGAATTCCCAGACAACAGCCTACCTGGGCCATGCTTTCATCAGACTCTGGCCTCTCCAGTGAGAGCATGGGACACATGTATCTTAGAAAAGAGTGGGTGTTCAGTAAATATTTGATGAATTGTTGAAAGAGTATTAGTTTTTCTTGCCATTACCCTGTGTAAATTTTGGCTTGGAATTTCAGAAATAAAATTTTTATCATTGTTTCTTATTACATATTAGTGTATCTCTGTATATTAAATGATCTATTCATGTGAAGAATAGAAAACTTTGAGCAGACTTTCAGGTTTTTATCAAGAGTTTCTTTTCTAAGATTAAGTTTTCTTTTTGGTAGAATAGAAATTTTCTTTTTTTTTTTTTAAGATTTTATTTGAGAGAGAGTGAGAGAGAGCACAAGTAGGAGGGAGGAGCAGGCTCCCCGCTGAGCAGGGAGCCCAATGCGGGACTCCATGCCCCAGGACGCTAGGATCATGACTTAAGCCTAAGGCAGACGCTAACCGGACTGAGCCACCCACGTGCCACAGAAATTTGTTTTTTTGTAAGACAGGTGGGCTCAGTTTTAGCTAAGGACTGAAGAGTAAAATATGTGAATATGTAAAGATTTTGTTGCTACATAATGACATTTGAAGTAATTAAATCAGTCTATATTTATTCATATTGGCTGTAAAATAAGTAATTTCACAAAACCTGTATCCAAATAACAATACATAATTTTTTTCCCCTAAAGCTTCTAAGTTAGACCCAAAACTCCTGTTTCCTCTTAGGTTGGATGAATTCCCATGAATAAATTTGAGGAGCCTGATTTGGATTCTTTCTTTTGTTACCGTAAACATGACTTCATTAGATAGGCACAACAGTGTCACTAATATTCACTGATGACACCTTTTCCTCTAAGGATTTTCATCTTATTTCAAAAAGTGATTTTGGTTTTCCTTCTCCAAAATATATGAGAGTATTGTGGTCTGTTGATTAAAGTTGCTTTATTTTTACTGAAGTGAATGAACTATGCATAGGGAATTAGAAAATGAGAAATAGCATTTTGAGGCATTGAATACAATTTTTTAATATTTTCCTTAACTGAGTTTGGCTTTGCCTTGAATTGTTTTTAGTGTTTATCCAGGCTTTGATTCTTATTCAAGGTTACTTCTTAGCTCATTACAACAAAAAAAGATGTGTGTCTTTCAAAAAGAAAAATAAAATCTGAGCAAAGAAAAAGTGAGGGAGAATACTAAGTAAGGCTAGGTAGAGTCATGTTCCTGTAGATTCTTTACAATTATTAAAGTTTGGCTGTTATTTGGCTCTGAGCTTTCTATGGGCAAAGCAAAAGTAGATACCTCATTTATAGTAAGATTAACGTTGTAAAGCAAAACTTTACCAGTTGCTTAGGAAAGGAAATTGTTTTTCCTGGCACTAAGTGTGAAATTTCTTACATAGGCCTTTATAAAAGAGACATTAAGTAATATGGTAAGTAGCTCTCTCCAAGTAAAATATAATAGGGAGTTTTGAATGTCATAAATCCTATTCACAATTTGGTTTAAAAATGATTATTTAAAGAGCAGCACTGTCAGTAAAAATACAATGCAACCAAATATATATAATTTTAAATTTTCTAATAGCCACATTTAAAAAGTACATGGGTGAAAATAATTTTAATAATGTTTTTAACCCAATATATAAAAATATTATCATTTCAACAGATAATTAAAATTATTAAAGGTACTTTACATTTTCTTCATACCAAGTCTTTGAAGTCTATTTATAGCATATCTCAATTTAGATGTTAAATTTTCATCAGAAATAGCTCAGTCTGTATTTAGATTTCATAAAATTTACATTGATAATTGTAACTGAGGTAATATAATATGGGATGTATTAAATATTATTGAGAAATACAGCTCCACAGTAGGAAAAAAAAGGTAGAGGTTATTACTGTAAAGCCTAAAACTGCTTCAGTGACACAGAAGCTACTTTAAAAAGTATTGAAAAACACTTTCTTCATTCTAAAATTTGCTTCTGTGTATAACATGGCCATTGCCTGAAAAGATATATTGTCCTTGGCTTTGTCATCTTTCCTGACCCAGTGATACATGTGCATACTCATAATTCATTTTTTTTGTTTTGTGATCGGTAATGCTTTATTCAGTAGCTGTATTAAAGCTAAAGAACTCCTCACTTAGTATTTATAATGAAGCAAATATTTTGGTACAATTAAAAAAGGCATCAGACTGAGATCAGTAAATATATGGCACCCTTGCATTTTAGCTTTGTCCACCCCTGTGGTCCCCCAGCCCTCCCCTTTGTCTATGACAGATGTGGGGTAATCAGTCACAACTCATGTTCCACTGAGCCCAGAGATGGCTTCAGAATCCTTCTTAATGGAGCAGTTTTGGCATCTGCTATAAATCAGTAGGAATTGGCAAGAGTTATAAACCCCATTTTCCAGCCTGGCGTTAGATATTTTCTGGTTATTTTCTTTTCTAAAGTAGACTAATGTAAAGATTAGTATGTCAATCAATAACCATGAAAGAGGAAATAACTACCCACTGAGCAAAAGACTTTTTTCCCTTCATGACACAGTTTTACCTGATTGAATGACTTCCATGTAATTTACTAACATAGGATGCAAGATGCTACTTAAGATGCCCACCAGTTTGTTCTAGAAGGGGATTTCTAATGTCCCTAGTTTTTTGTAAACCCTTAATAGTTTTAAAAAGTAGAATTGCTTGTTAGGAATTTATTTTTAAATCGAGCCTGTGTATAATTTAATGTTCGATTAATTGCATGAAAATGGTATACAATGAGTATTTAAAACCATGCTCTATCATTTCAACTTCTTGAAAGTTGTGAGGTTTCAACCATTCATACAATGCAAACTATGGCAGGACAAATATCTGGAAGTATAAGAGCAATGGAATTCATAATATTTCTTTCAGTTGTACTGAAGGAGTGATTTTCTTTCTGAAATTAAAAGAGACTAATTTTTATGAAAAGATGTAAAGAATATGTAGTCATGTTTCTCAAAAAGAAGGCAGTATTTAAGGGCCTTTTTCAAAGTAGAAATGGCCAGGATTTCATCCAAGAGGACACATGAAAATTTCTCAAGAGGGGGTCCAGCCTATAAATATAATTTTAAAAAGCTCCCCAGATGATTTTAAATCTCTACAGCCTGAGGGACTCCTGAGATTTGGGAACTTTAAAAATCTAGCTGGAAAATTAAAATTTGAGTTTGTTTTTCAGGTAGAATTTTAAGGTGAGAATTACTGTGGAAAGCTGCTGGGCCATTTAATTGTTCTGTTGTCATGAAATAGCAGATATATGCTTAGTTTGACATATATGTTTTACATAAATATTAGTGTTTCTGAGATTTTAAATATCTTTTAATCATTTGGTTGTTTTTTTTTTTTTAACTGTTTAGCTTAATTGAAATGGTCCCATGCTTCTGAATCAGATGACAGTTTTTAATTCTGATGCTTGCAATACGAGATTATATGTAACCAAGTTGTTACGTGTATACATACATATATTTGTGAGGCCAGATACATTTTGTATGTCAGGTCAATGCAACGTAGAATGATTGAATATATCATAAACTCTGTTTCCATAATCTTTGTTGTTTATAAAGGTATATCCATGCTCATTGTAGAAGTTTGGGAAAATGCAGAAAAGGATAAAGTAAAAATTCAAAATCACTCATTATCTTATCACAGATATCTGTAGTACGCAGGTATTCATAGTATCCCAGAAATATGAGCTATTACTATTTTACGTGTTTCCTTATTTGTCTCTTTGTCATGCTGTAAATACAGTTCCATGTTTTGCTTTTTAAAATTAGCATTTTGGAACGTTCATTTTTTTCAGGATACTAATATTCTTAAAAACACAATTATTGATCCTTATTTTCATAGGAAATATATATATAATGTCTAGCATAGTGTTTGACACATTAACAAACATCAAGCAAATATAAGTTCCCTTAGGGTTGGAAAGGTCTTACAGGTTATCTAGAGTCTGGTTCAGTATTCTAGCTAGTACATCAAACAAGTAGTTATTATATGGCCCTCTGCAAGCATACTTATCAGGAAGGGAAACTCATTTCTTCATAAGCTAGCCTGCTTCTTTTATTTCTGGCTCTGATGATTTGCTTTCCTATAATCCCCTCCCATTGGTCCCAGGAATGCCCTGAGAACTACCAAGAATTAATCCATATACATTCCTCGGTGACAGACGTTCAAGTCTGTATGAAGGTAGCTTTCATGTCTGCTTTCCCCTATTTTTGCATCTGTTTTCCCATCTTCTAACTTTTATTTTACTTATAAACATAATTTTTTTTAAAATCAGAATAAAGTCAGTTAACCCAGTCTCCCTTTTTCCACAACAGATCTTTTCTTTTATAGGTTTTAGTTATTCTTAGATAATTTTAATCATAGCTTAATATTCTACTTGATCCCAATTCTGTTAAGTTGTGGGGTTCCCCTTCTATTTTACTCTTCTTTCTTTGCAGAATACATATTTTTAAAAATCATAATTAACTTTTACTTTAAAAGATCTAAGTGCTTAATTATAGCTGTTTATTAGTTTTTACTTTTAAAGAATTAATTAAAACATACCAGAATTCAATTTTTAATACAAATTTTGCAAGTTCAGCATTTTCCTTTCTAGTACCAGATGAATCTAAAACAGTTCTAGCCTTTTCATTCATGGAAAGTTAAAAAAAGTGTTTTTAACTCTGTTTTTTCCTCCTATATGGTAGTAACTCATAATAATAAACTAGTCACTGAATTTTTACATTCAAATTTTTAAAATAGTGCCGCCTAAACATATACAATGTAACCATCCAGTTCAGGTGGCATTTGGTCACAGGTTTAGGTTGATTTCTGACTGCTCCTCTGTTATAATTTCTTTTTTTTTTTTTTAAAGATTTTATTTATTTATTTGATAGACACAGCGAGAGAGGGAACACAAGCAGGGGGAGTGGGACAGGGAGAAGCAGGCTTCCCGCGGAGCAGGAAGCCCGATGTGGGGCTCGATCCCAGAACCCCAGGATCATGACCTGAGCTGAAGGCAGATGCTTAACGACTGAGCCACCCAGGCGCCCCATCATCTGTTATAATTTCTAACACATGCTCCTTACCCAGATAGCTAAATGCCAGTTAACTGTGGTCATAAGCTAAAGCAAAAAACTAAAAAGAAACTTAGTTTTATAACTAAAATATATCATAAAACATAAAATATATCATATAAAATATATGATAATATTTTTTTGGTAGTGGTTCTTTGGTGTCTGCCGAGAGATTGGTGTGTGTGAGCTTTTTTCCCTCAGCCTGTCAGTGTGCTAATTGAAAGAACATTATTTATTTGATTGAATGTGTGTCTGAAGGGCATTGTTGCTTCAGTAATTTGACAGACTGGCATGTATTATCATACCAAAAGATTGGCTTGACTTTTTCCATCCATATTTTCCTATATTTTATAAATCTTTATGGCTGTATAATATTCCATCAGTTTGGTCTACCATATTCTTATCTTTTTCTTTCTTTCTTTTTTTTTTTTTGGATGTATTAAACCCAGACTTTCCTTTTCATTTTTAAGGTTTTTTAGAGATAAAGATTTTTATGTCATATCTTTGTTTCTTCTGCTTCTTTTGTTTTTTAATGCCTTATATCAAATGCATTTTATAGGAGTGGAATCGATGAGTAAAAGAGGAGGAACATTTTTTACAGATTAAGATATTAATCACCAAATGACTTTCCAGAAGGGTTTACACTGTCTGAACTCCTCTTTCTCCTAAAATTTTTCCAACCATCGGCCATCAGAGCTCATTCATTCATTCGTCTAGGGTCAGAAGCGGAAATAAGCTGAAATTTAAACCTCTTCTCATTCATTCAATTAGGGTCAGAAGGGGAAATAAGAAGCTGAAATTTAAACCTGTCAGTCGTATTACTTTTTTGGTATCTCTTGTCATATATAGAGTAGAGGAAGATGTCAAAACTAGTATTTCAAAAGACATTTTAAAATTGTTTGTGAAATTCAGTGATTTATCTATTTGAATTGGCTGTAGGGTATTTGGAGAAGTAAAACCCTCATATGATCATAAATATAAACATGACAAGGAATGACTACTCAGCAGTTGGATTTTGAAATAAACTCTTGAAACCTTTGGATATTAGTATAGTCATTCCTTCCCCTTCCCCCTCATCCCAGAATCATTTTAGGAAGTTTTATCCTCAATCCATTTATTCTGCCATTGCATTAAATACTTTTACTCTTTGGACTTTTTCTTTCAGTATCCATAGTTGTGGCAAACCTTGTCCTTTAAGATTTGGGCTTATTTTGAAAGCAAGCAAAAGTCATTCAAAACAAAGTCTGAAATAAAATGATGATAAACTGTATAATATTTCTCTAGGCTAAAAGAAAAAGCCAAACATGATAGGTAAAATAATAGGGCAAAATTTGTATACGTATATGGAAAGGAGGTGATAAAGAACAAAAAAGAAGAGTAGTCCTTAACTGGGTCTGAAGATACTTCCAGCATTTTGATTCTCCGCCCCCCCCCCCCCCGCCAATGGCAGCAATTGTGTATATTCAATCTAAAGGGCGACTTGACACTCATCTGCATCTAAAAAGTTCTTTTTTGTTGTTTGTTACTCATAATTTTATGGTCTTTGTATATGGAAGCAGAGAAAATAGTGTAATTTATTGAGTTCAAATACCATTAAAACATTTTTACTTAACCATAGAATATCTTCAGTTAGTTTTTTTTTTTCAGTTGGTCTTATTTCAGATGATTTGAAATAGACTTTTTTGCTGTGTAGTTTAAAACATGAAGTTATTCCATTGCCCTGGATTTCTCCAAGAATGTGGTCTTGATGATTCAACAAGTTAAAGTGGTTAGTCAAGTGTTCCTTAACCAAAGTGATACTGCCCCCCCAAGAGACATTTGGCAATGTCTGGGGACTTTTTTTGTATTGCCATTACTTCTGGGAAGGCGAGGTACCACTGGGAGCCAGTAGGGAGAGACTAGTGGTGATACTACACAGCCTTCAGTGCCCAAAACAGCCCCTCACAACCAAGAATCGTCCATTCTAAAATGCCATTCATGCTGAGCTTAAGAAATCCTGGCTTAGCCTAACGTCTTGGGCTCAGAGGTAGTCAGAGCTGTGTTCAGTCTTCCACTTCACCTTGGCAAGGTGTTTAACCTCAGTTAAGCCTCAGTTTTCTCATCTGGAAAATAAAAATAGTATCTGTTTCATGTAATTGTAATTAGCATGGTTTCTGACATATAGTAAGCAGTCAGTAAATCTTGTAATTGTTATTATGAGCACCACCAACAGTAATATCAGGCATGTCAAAAATTACTAAAATGGTAAAGTTTGATGAGTATTTAATGAGGATCGTATAGTTCAATTTCTTTGCTGAATTCCCTCATTTGAAAAGTAATTCATTTATATATTCTCTGTGTAATCTGTGCTATATACTTAACAGTTTTTGTTTTCCATGTATTTTCTTATTATATGTGCTTCAGGCTGCCCTATTCAGATTTCAATTATCAGAATAATCATGGTTTAAAGACTGAAAAATTTATAGAATGATTGTAGATGTTCAGAGGACCCTAGTCTTTGGAGTAAGGATTGTTAGTAAGCATATGGACTGTAGCTGCTTCATTTTAGAGCTACCTCTTCAGTGGTTGCAATAGAGACTGCACTGGTGATCATGGTAATCGTGATATTTTTCTCTTCCTCCCTAATGGCCCCCTGATGATTTTATTGACGCACATTGGGGAAGATAATCAGCTGGGTCAGTAGTTGTACCATGCCTTCATTAAGGATATTTAATAGTGCTACCACAAATACCCACTCTGAAACACTGGCTCATGGTAAGAGGGAGTAGAATGAAGACAAAAGCAACAGATGGTATTGTGATTCTTGCCCTTGAGGAGTTTATAATCTAATTGAGGAGATACAACTTATTTACATGTTTAATTAATATTCAAAGGATTTATAGGCCTTAAATGTATGTCAGACCTCACATATAAAGTAGGAAATAACTGAGCAAGGTTAGGAAAAGGATAAATCGAGGACTGCCATTTTATTTGATCGAAGTTGATTATTTCTTTTATATAAATATGAGACTAATAGCACTTTAAGGTCTTAGAATTTACAGTAAATGTTCATACTTATTTGATCTTTGCAATAGCCATAAAAGGTAAAGTAACAGTTCTTAAAGTGCTTCCCTAAAGCATGTAGGTAATGTATGTAATGTGAATTAAATTGTAGATTTGAACATATATTGGGGAATGTCTGTATGGTATTAGAAGAGTAATAGTTTGTCTCCAGCACTGCCCTGGCCAGTGGACATAAATGTGTCAGTAGACCTTAAAGAAGATTAGCAATGTTCACCAGATAACTCTACCTTTTTTTTTTTAAGATTTATTTATTTGAGAGAGAGCGCGTGCGTGAGCGTTAGTGTGCGAGTGGGGGGAGGGGCAGAAGGAAAGGGAGAGAATCTCAAGCAGACTACCTGCTGAACACAGAGCCCAAAGTGGGGCTCAATCCCATGACTCTGAGATCATAACCTGAGCCAAAGCCAAGAGTCAAATACTTAACCGACTGATTGATTTCAAAAACCAAAACTGAAGTAAAGTTTAAAAAGAATTTTCTGTGTACAAAAACTACCCCTGCCACAGAAGCGACCTCTGAGGGTTCTAAAAGCAACTCAAATCTTTAGCCTTTTAGTACATGGCTTAATTTTTATCATCTAATTATTTCTATTAGGCCAGCTCTAACATGCCTCTTCCTTTGCAGTGGATTTTTTTTAAGCTTTATGTTCTGTTTTCTTTTCTGTTTTTTTCTATCATAAGAATTGAACAGCAGAACTAAGTTATTTTTGGTGTCATTGAAAATAAAGACTTTAAAAACAAAACAAAACCCAAACACCTATCACTGCTACCACACTTTGAAAAAATGGTCCTCAGTATTAATTTTATAGCTAAATGGAAGCTTTGACTTGGTAGAGAGCTTGGAATTTTAGTTTAACTCGTCATTGACCCAATTATGTAGCTTGGGGCAATATTGGATAAGTTACAGTTGACCCTTGAACAACACAGGTTTGAACTGCATGAGTCCACTTATATGCAGATTTTTAAAAAGTAAATATATTGAGGGGTGCCTGGGTGGCTCAGTTGGTTAAATGTCTGCCTTTGGCTCAGGTCATGATTTCAGGGTCCTGGGATCAAGCTCTGCATGGGTCCAGGCTCCCTCCTCAGTGGCGAGTTTGCTTCTCCCTCTGCCCCTCCCCCTGCTTGCATGCTCTCTATCTCTAAAAATAAATAAATAAAATCTTTTTTTAGAAAAGTAAATATATCAGAAATCTTTTTGGAGATTTGTGACAGTTTGAAAAAAAACTTGCAGATGAACTGCATAGCCTAGAAATATAAAAAAAAAGAAAAAAATTACCTTTGCCATGAATACATAGAATATATATAGATACTATTCTGTTTTATCACTTACTATCAGAAAATATACAAAAATCTATTATAAAGTTAAAATTTATCAAAACTTATGCATATAAACACAGACCATATGTGGTGCCATTCACAGTTAAGAGAAATGTAAACAAACATAAAGATGCAGTATTAAATCATAACTGCATAAAATTAACTATAGTACATACTATGCTACTGTAATCATTTTGTAGCTACCTCCTGTTTCACATTATCTTTCCATTTTTGATATCTAGTGTTAGTAATACATATAACATCTACAGTGTTTTGTATCATGTTAAGATAGTAGTGATGTAGGTACTGACAGATGGTTCATCTTATAAATAGATGACATAAACTTACAGTATTGATAAATATAATACAATACTGTAAATGTATTTTTTTCTTAATGATTTCCTTAATATTTTCTTTTCTATAACTTTATTGTAAGAATACAGTAATACATATAATATACAAAATATGTGTTAATTAACTGTTTATGTTATTGGTAAGGCTCCTGGTCAACAGCAGGCTATTAGTAAAGTTTTGGGGGGAGTCAAAAGTTATATGTGGATTTTTGACCATGTTGGGGTGAGGGGATTGGTGCCCATAACCCTTGTGTTGTTCAAGGATCACAACTGTATTTACTTAAAAGAAGTGCAATTTCAAGAGTACCAGTATGATTCCCAAGGAATTACATACTGTTTTTTAGATAGATTTGATTACTCTGAAATCAAGTCCCATGGCAAGGGAGAAAGAGGCATTGTTCCTAATTTGAGGCTTCATATAGTGTGATCAGTCATGTGTCCACTGCTGTTCCACCTGGAGGGAAATTTCCCACTGGTCTGTTCACTTTCACTTGGGTTTAGAACAAGATTTTTATTTCACACTTGGGTCTCCACACAAGGTAGCCCAGGTATCCAGGATTGTTGACCTCAATTGTCCATGAGTTATGAGATCAGCAAATACTCCATACTACACCCCTGATCTTTGAGTCAGCGATTTCTTTTCCCTCTCATTTGGGGACTCTGTGTCTTCATTTCTTTCTCTCTAGTTTGAATCCTCACTGAGCTTTCTCTACATTTTCCAGCCCTTCACCCCTGCCCCAGTCTTCTTGTCTTCATGGAAAAACTAGTCCAAAACAATCCCATATGCATAGCAATAAATCTTTCTGATTTGAACCTATGTTAGTAATTTGTTTGAATCTCTGTTTCTTGGGCTGAGGAGATGATGCTACCAAGATTTGTATCACCAAGAGCAGTCAGTGGTGGAGGGAGATTTACAGAAAATGAACAAATGAAAATATCAAGCTATAACCCTGCCTCCAGTAAATATAACATACAAGACAACACTAAGAATTGGAATCAAAAGTTAATTCGGTATATTTCTAGAGTGATTTATAGAAGTTGTGGCAATATTTGCCCTTACAGTTAACTTCCTAACAGATTTTTTTGTTTTTTGTTTTTAAAGCCAGAACAAGTCAGATTTATTTATTTAGGAAGCATATGTTTTGGAGGTGAATGGGGCAGTCCAAGAGCTTCAGCTTACCCAGAGGCTTTGACTATATAGTGATACTGAAGTAAATTCTTATATATGTATGTATGTGAGCAGTTCAGTAAATAAATAACAATGAGGGAAGTAATAAAACCATTCAACTTCAGAAGAACCTGAAATATCAGATGAGTCATATGAAGTAAAACCATGTTGTACTCTAAAAAATTTGAATGCTCTGCAGGTTAAACTAGCTAAAATTTTTTAATAGTTATAGGCAATTTAACATAGTGGCTAAAAGCAGGGTTGGATTGAAACCCAGTTCTGGTACTTCTTAGCTGTTGGACCTTGGGCAGGTTCTTGAGTCTCTGCTTCAGTTTCCTCCTCTGTAAAACATGGGCATAATGATAGTAACTTTCCTATAGGGTTGCTATGAAGAGTAAACGGTAGAAATAGGTAAAACACCTAAAAGAGGAGCTTGCACATAGTAAGTTATGTGTGGTTGCGACTATTAGAAGTGTTACTACTTTTCACTGCATATTAGGTATATCTTAGTCATATTATTATATAAAATAGACTCTTAGGAATTCTCTGGGAAACTGACAAGCCATAGATAGACTTTTTTCTATAGAAATGTAATCTAGGTTACAAACAGTGGATTTACAAATGAAACCTTGGGACATAAAAGTTTATAAGTTAGAATTGGTTAGGATCCAAATTATTTAGAATTTGCTAAATTAAAGCCGTTAATAGTAGTTGTTCTCCCCGAAGGCATGAGGTCCTGTATACATAAAAGCTTATGTATATGTGATCAAAATCACTAACTCCATTCACGAGCGAATAGCCTGAATACTTGAATGTGAAATGAATGTTTGCTGTGTTCAAAGTTTAAGAGTGCCAAGAAAAAATATTGGCTTCAATAGGTAGATAAGAACTGTAACAGTAACTTTGGGTAGAATTGTACCTTTGTTATTTTGTAGGCCTGATGCATTTAGTTCTTCCCCAAAACTGCTGTCAGAAAACATAATCACGTGCATAAGGCAATTTCATGATCTTAGAAGCACATACTAAAGTGTGCCTGCTAATTTCTCTTGCTTTTGTAGGTCTTGAATATTTGTGGATTCACATGGTAGGCCTATGATAAGTGCCCGGTAAATATTTGTTGCATGGATGAGTTATCATACACAGGATTAAGCATGGGAGAAGGAGGCACAGAATACCCAGGAAGACCAGTTAGTAGATAACTAGTGATAATGGTCTAAACTAGAATGTTGACAGAGGGAATGGGGTTGAGGGATGGAGAAAGAATAGATGCAATAAACACTGCGGAAGAAAAATTAATAAAACCTTGTAACGAGCAGCTATGGAAAAAATAATTGTAACCAAAATAACATTTAAAATCATATCCACTAGCAGCCTCCCTTGTTGAGGCATCCATGTTCTTCATATCTTCTTCTAACTTTCAGATTCATTATCATATTCTCTACATTAACCTTTACCTGAATACTTACTTTTCACCTAACAAACAGAACTAAGCTAGGCCAGAAAAGGTCAACATACAAGTGGGCATGTGTGTGTGTGTGAGAGAGAGAGAGGGGGGGGTTGGGGGGAGGGGGTGTTAATAGGGAGTGCCTCTTAGCATTGTTGAATTGCTTCTGCAGAAAATTGGGAAAAATTATTTTATTATATTACCTAAGATAGCAACTTTTATGCCATAGTCATACTTTATAAAATTTTGAAGATAAAGTAAGAACAGTACCTTAGGGATTGGTAATTATTCAAACATTAACGTCATCAATATTCTGAAAATAAAAGAAAATCTAATTTAGGAAATGAAAGTGATAGGAACACTGTCATTAGTTCTTATAATAAGAACTGAGACTCATTAAATATCTTTCCCAGACTTTTATATCTGTTTTATGGTGTTAGTTACTCTGTGTTATTGTTGATATAAGTTAGCAACTTCTGAAATTTCTCACATATTCTTGCAGATGGTGTTTAATAGACACGAACATAAGCTATTTCACTGGTTTAAAAAAAACCCAAAAACATTGCTCAGCATATAGTCCAAGTCCGAGGGTTGTCATACTTAACTGAATTGCATCAATTGAAGATTTCTATCTTCTGGTTTCTTCATAACCTTACACGAATCTTCTTTATCTCTCTCTGGACCTAAGTTTCTAAATTTGCAAAAAGTATAATGTGGTATTTTCAGCTCAGTGCCGGGGTCCTTTAGTTCTTGAATTATTTCTCTGGCAACAATACTTCTGCTGTTTTCTTGTCCATGTATTCAGATAATTATCTAATCTGCTCGTAACAGTTTTTCCTGTTTATAAATATTTCTTCTTTTGCTGTTAGTCATTTACTTTTCCCCAGTTCACCTGACCTTTTCCTAAACTATTTCTTTGTGAACATTTCCCTTTTAGTTGTAATTTGTACTGCAGTTCTCTATTTCCCCTCTTTGAAACCATCTGCTGTCATTTGTTTTGCTTTCTGTATTGTAATACTAGATGTTTTGATGTTGCTGGCTTTATATTCTGTAATAACTTTTTATGAACATTCAGGGTTTTGTGTGTGTGTGTGTGTTTTATGAATAGTATAATGCATTCACCTCCAATGACTAGCACTCAATGATTGTGTTAATTAACATTCTTAGATAGTATATCCTGCATAGATCTTATGCTATATTTTACTAATAATTGTATTTAATGTTATCTGCCTGTGTGGATGCATTTATCACAGTTGCTTGTTTCATTCCCTGTTTGTTATGTAGAGCTCTGCTGCTGAATAATTCGTCAGCCTAATCCTAAGTAAACTGATACATTATTTGAGTTTCAAAATTTAATAAATAATAATTAAAGCACACTTATTTATATTCAAGTAAGAATCCCTGAGTATTCCAGAGACATTAATTTATAAATGAGAACCTCCATATTAAGAGCACATGAGGTCATGGCTATCTGGGGCACCACTAAGTGACAGTATCACTAGTCACAGGTTGATGCAAATTGTCTGTGCAAGCTGAATAGGACTGCAAAGCACAGGCAGCCTGGAACAATTGTTTTCTTCATGGACAGACAAAATGTATTCTTCTTAAATAGGAGAGCTTGCTATCACTTTTGAATAATGAGTTGACTGACAAACATATTGTAAAGAATAGAATGATTTTTTAAATGTCTTTCTTTCTTTCCTTTTCAGGGCAACGGTTTTTCATTATCACTGTGGTCTGTTTCAGGGCTTATATTCCATAATAGTTGTGTATGGAAAATAGTGAGTCTATTATCACCTAACTGTAACAGTAAAAAATACTAAAATAAATTTTTTCTTGGTGATTATTGGTAGATCTGCTTCCTGGTTATAGTGTTACATGTACATTATCGAAATATTTTAAGAATATTGTCTGTAGTCTGCCATATTCTGGTACATTATTCATTCATCTTCCAGCATATTAAGTACCTACTATTTTTCAGGCACAGTAAATCATATGAGGTTAACTATATGAATTAATTTAATATGCATTTTTTCTTCTTTTGATCTAAAATGAAGATTAAATTAGGAAACAAAAACAGCCAAAGGCACCTCATCTCCACAACTGTTCCTGTTGATATAAGTTAGCAACTTCTGAAGGAAGAGAACTATTAAGAAGTCCTAAGATTGATTTACCACCCTCAAAGACCATGATTTAATTTGGGAGTTAAGACATAAATATAATGTATCTTGCTACAATAAATGATATGATATATGTAGGATGACCTTATAATTTATTATGTAGGTTGAGATACTTTTGAGAATAAAAGGGAGCACTGTTCATTAGAATAGTAATACCACAAATGTAAATCAGAATTGTCCCAGGCAAACATGGATATATAGGACTGCTTCAGCACATGCCCATGATTGGATAGAAACTCAGAGTGAGGAAGGGGCAGTGGAGGCTAGAGTGGTCACATAGGCTTCAAAGGAGGCATTAGAACTGAATGAACAGAAGCAGGAATTCATTCTTGTGATTCTTGGCAGGATAGGATTTATAATGAATTTATCAATTTGGTTGGAATAGAAATTTAGGTAGGGAAATAGTAGTAATTGGATTGGACTGAGAAGTTTGGACTATGAACTATGCGATCTTAAGTTACTTAACCTCAGCATCCCTACTACAACACAGAGGTGATAGTACCTAGCCCGTAGGGTTGTGTAACAATTAACTGTATACTTCATGCAAAGTACTGTATACTATTTGTAAATGATAGTAAATGTTAGCTACCTGTAGCACAATGACAAAATTTTAAACTGTCGAAATTGTCTGGCAATGTGCAAGATGGTTTGGGGGTGAGAGAGGCAGCAAAGAGAATTTTAAAGAATTTAGTAACCTAGTAAAGGGGAAGAAAAGAGCAGAGTAAATGACGATGCTGAGCCTTCAGGCCTGAGTAACTGGGAGACCAGGAGAATTTAGCAGAAATAAATAAGTCAGGAGGGATACCTCTTATTTAGGAAGAGATAAGTTTAAACAGATCGATTTTGAAGAGACAGCAGGCTATCCAATTAGAAATGGTCAGCTGGCAGTTGGAGAAATGAAATTCGTGCCTCATGGAGAATTAGTTTGGGAATGTCCCACATAGGTGGCAATTGAAGCCTCAGGGGTAGATGAGATCTCTGATAGAGTGTTGGGGAAAGAAAAGATTGATGAGGGAACCTTGGAAAGCCCATATTTGGAGTACAAGAGGCAAAAGAACAACTAAAAGAGAGGGTCAAAAGCAG
Source organism: Phoca vitulina (assembly GCF_004348235.1). Lineage (NCBI taxonomy): Eukaryota > Metazoa > Chordata > Mammalia > Carnivora > Phocidae > Phoca > Phoca vitulina. Next base: position 71,089,611 of record NW_022589708.1, read on the forward strand.
GAATAGTAGCATTCCCCAAAGTATGTTTTACCAAAAACTAGATCTGTGGGTTGGGTAACAGGTAATAATGGGAAAGAAAAATTGGTTCTGTGGTTAAATACTGCAACTGTGTTAAAGTTAGATGAATTTGTTCACTAAAAGAATTCTCTGGGTTTTTAATATGTTAACATACATGGCAGATTTCCAAGACAGGAATATATGAAGCAGTGTTTTGCAAATTCACCTGACCGCTGAACTGTTTTCTCTCCCAGAATACTTCATGGAGGCTAGTGTTTCAGAAAATACATTTGGGGAATTACAGAAACCTAATGAGGAAAGACTTTCAAGAAGGAAGGAATAAACTGTGTCAGATGTTTACAGAGGGATTAAGGAAGATGAGAAATGAGAAGAAGCTATTTGATGTTTTTTATTAGATGGTCATAAGTGACCTTCAAGAGTATGGTTCAGTAGTGTGGCTTCAGTAGGCACATTTATAGGGAATTAAAGATCAGAGTTAGCGATGAGGAAGTGAAGGCACTGGGTTTGCATCATTCCACCTCTGTTAATTCAAATAAAAAGTGACTGATTGGAATAACTTGGTCATTACTGAATGCTTACATATCCTATGCATATTTTTTATCATACATAATAAAATTGTTATATTTCAAATAACATGCCCTTTTTGTATTATTAGAGCTGGAGGGGACTTTTAACAGTCATCTAGGACAGTCCCTCAGAGAACCATTAGTTTCACTTATAGGGCAAAGGCACACATTAAAATTATTTTGTTTTCTAGCCACAGCCATGGCATCAAGTCTAAGCCATTTTCCTCATTAAAAAAAAAAAAAAAGTTTATGGAAAAATAAGCCTTTTCAAATGTGTGTTTTTAAGATGCCCATCTTAATGTGAGTTTTAGTCTAACATTAAAGACCATCTCTGGGAATATCTTATCCTTTCATACAGCAGTGATGCAAATATTTAATTCACAGTTATAGTGCAAAAAAATTAAGTCACTTTGACGTCCTCTAACAATAGATATAAATAGGTTATTTTAATTACAACCATTTCAACATTTTTTATGGTAAAATGTTATGCCATAAGACTGATTACTGATTTTTCATTACATGCAAATGAGGTTCCACATCAACATATTATGCCCAAGAAATTTGAAATTCAGTAAATAAACTTCTTCAGTGGCCTGCCTTTATTAGCCCCACTGCCTCCTGAGGCGGTTGAATGCTTTATAGCAAATTATAAGTACTGATTGATTATGTTTTGATCATCTTTGTATCTCCTACAGCATCTAGCCTAGTACCTTGTTTACCAGACTTTTGTGTGTTCAGTCGTTTGAAGTGTCATCTGAAAGTAGACTCACAGGTCCCTCTTCCCCTTAAAGACTCACAAAGTCATTTTGGCATATGAAAGATTCTGAGAACTTTTGCAGTGAAGAAACTTTGAATTTTTTTGTAAATATTTTTTGGCTTTTAGATTGTAGTAAAATATACATCATATTTACCATTTTCACCATTTTTATACTTTGTATAAAATGAAATACTTTATTATATCAGAATTACCAAGATGAGATTACTCTCCAACTGTTTTATTACACTTCAATACTTTAAAACATCAGAGGATCAAGATTAATTATTAATGGGAAGTTATTTTTTTAACAAACCATCTTTGTTGGTTTGTAACAAACTAAGATCTTTGTGATCTTAACCGTTTTTAAATGTACAGTATACATTCATAATGCACAACCATCACCACCATCCCATTTCCAGAACTCTTTTCATTTGGCAAAACTAAAAATCTGTAATCATTAAACATTAACTCTCCATTTCCCTTCCTCCCGGCTCTTGGCAGACATCTTGTTTGAATTTTTTAACCTGGCATTTCCAAATTTATTTTACAGTATATAGGAACGCTTTTTTTTTTTTTTTTTTCCTCTTAACATTTATATTCCCTAGAAGTTCTGTCACTCAGAGAAATAGAATTAGTTTTCAGGTAGCATATAGCAGATTAAGGAGTATTTTGTCTCAAAAGTTGTGTGAATCCTAAGAGAAAAGCAAGCCCTTCTGGAGTGGCTATTTGAATAAAACGTAAGTCCAGTATTTAGAAGGATGTAGGGAGAGGTTGGGAGAGTGTTTGGGGAGACACTGAAGTGTGCTAGAACAAACCCTGACTTCAGAGAGAAAACCTGGGCAGTGCTATTCTGCTTCGCCACTAACTAGCTAGCCACCCGGGGCCGCTTTTCCCTTGTCTATACCCTGTCTGTGAACTGGATGAATTCTGAGACTCCCCCCAAGTCTTAAAGTCTTAAAAGTTGAATGAGGAAAATTGTAAAAGACATGAGATTTAAAGTAGTACCGAGAATTTGATAATAGCATAGAAGAAGTAGGAGGGAAAGAATCTGGGAATTGATACCCCCAGCAAAAGGGCAAGCACTCACCTCAAGGGGAATATGGTGCAAGGCTCAAATAATGGCAAGCCAAGACAAATATAAGAGATACAGACATCTAAAAGATTCATCCTGTGTTCTACCCGTTTTATCGGAGTAGCTGGGTGATTAGAGACAAGAAAAAGAACTATATAGTAGATACTAAAATAAGATGTGTGCTAAAACTACTCCAATGAGATACTATATGTAAGGAAAACTTCTGGTGCATAGTTGATATTCAATAAATATTAATTTCCTTCCCCATGATTTCAGGCTTTTAGCCAAAAAACGTACACCATCCTATTTCTACTAACGGGAGATGGGCAGAGAAAAGAAAATTGTCATCCTCCTGAAATATGTGAACATAATATTATGAATATAGGAAAGGCTACTCTCTCCCTTCCCCAATGTCCTCTTTATTGCTTTGCCTTTGCCAGTTCCCTTTCTCCTATCTATAATTTAATATCTTCAGTGCTTGGTTGACAAACAGTTGTACTGAACTGTTGTTCTTAATTAAGTGAGTCATAAGACCTGAAAGTCTTTCTCAAAACAAAGGTTTTCCCTAGATACAGATCCAGTGTCCCAGAGAGACTACTTTGGTTTCATTCAAATTCGCTATTTAGTTGATAGTACGTATAGGAAATTAGACTACTACACTTGCATATTTGAAATCTGGTTAAAGCAGCTGGTTTGTATCTTACAGTCAAGTTTTAAAGTGATATAGAACTGTAATTCAATTTCAGAACCAACATGTTTTCTAAGTTTATAGGATTTGGAACTTGAAAAATTATAATTTTAAGAATAATTTGCAAGGTTTCTCAAGAAAATATATTGTTCAGTCTTCACATGGAATTTTAATTTTACAAAAGTCTCCCAAACTTATTTTAAACTATATGTGTGTTATAAAGTATTTAAAGAGAGAGCATTATATAGTTAATATAAATGTGATCTACTAAACTAATGATGGTTATGATGATGACGATGATAGATAATTTGTGATAATAGCTAATTAGGCACTGACTGTGTGCCAGGCACCAAAGCCTTATAAATTTTGAGCTACATTATTTGATTCTGAACTGTATTTATAAGAACCCAATGGTTTCTTTGTTTCTTCACTGATGAGGAAAAAAAATCCATCTATATTTTCTAGAAAGCAAGTAGGCTAATTTAATATTGTTGTTAATTCATTTGTATAACTCAGCAGTTTCTTGTTTGTGTTCAGTGATCAAAAAATAATTTAATGAATAAATAGTTGACAGGTTCATATAATTTAAAAAGCATTAAATGTTGCTTTGGAATGTCATTCTTGATCTACATTTTAAGGTGAGTTAAATGTTCTGGAAATCCACATTCCAACTAAAATGAGATGTCATAAAAGCTTTACTTGGGAACTTAAACTGGAGAACTGTCTAGCTTCCCCTTTGCCTATCGTTCAGGGTAGGTAAGTGTTTTTACAAATAAAAAGGAATTCCACTGAGTTTTTACCTATAAAGATTTTATATTTCATGTATATTAGAATCAACATCATGCTGAGTACTAAAAAGAAAATAGAAAAAGATCCTGTAGTTTCAGTCCATTTAGCAAATCTCAGTGTACTTTGGTTTATGACTCCATAATACAAGTAAATTCATAGACAAGAATTCAGGTATATTTTCTTAGAAGTTAAAAATCTGTTTCCATGGATGCCTCATATAACTTCTTCATAAATAGGATTGCTGCTTCATTCCAGTGGGGAATAGGAATGCTTTCTTGGCTTCTCTAATTCTATTTTGAAATTCTTTTTCTACTGTTTCTTCAAAAATTTAGTTTCATTATTTCATCCAGGAGGATGAGGCTAAGGAGGATTTATTTATGCCATCCCATCTCAAATACATGTAAGCCAGAGTGTGTGTGGATTGGGGTGGGGAGTGTGGGGCACCAAGCATTCCACGCACAAGAAACAACCTGTGTAAAGGCCTTAAGGCAAGTAAGAACTTGGCACTTTTGAGGAACTGAGAAAAGGTACCTGTGGTTGGACCATAGTGAGGGCAAGAGTGGTTGAGATGGTGATGGAGAACAATATGAAGACCATGGTAAGGAATTTGCTGGGACCACCCGGTTCACTTGACCCGAGTGGTAAACATCAGATACTGTGTTGTTAGCACACCCAGGTTCAAATCTCAGCTTACGCACTTACTAAAGTCTCTAAATTCATTCCTACACCTCTAAAATAGGGGAGTAATACCTGCTTCAGAAATGGGCTAGGTGAGTAGTAACTAAGAGCAATACCGGAGATACAGTAAAGCCACACAATAAATGGCAGGTGTTAGCATTTCTCCTTCTTTATTCACTGTGCCATATAGACCCTACTCTGGAATGTCAGACTCACAGGTTTTCCTTTTGTTGTTTTAAAAACTCATTCAGCTAATATTTATGAGCACTTAAAATTTTATATCCTAGCTACCCCCTCCCCCATAATTATGTTTTTATGTCTCATAGCTTCAAGGTTACAAAATCCTCAAGGGATTTCATATTAAATCTTTTGTAATCCAGGCACCAAGCACAGTGTCTGTTTCAGAAAATGTTTGAATAAATGAACAACTAAAAGAAAGTTTATGAAATATATGATTACCATATTTTAGCACTGTAATTGTTAGAATAATTTGTTTTAAATCAGTCCTATGTTAAAAAAATGAGCACATTTCTCCCTCATTCCATTTTTCTGTAATGTTTAGCAAAAATTGAAAATATGCCATTTAAAATCTGTAACTCTAGGAACAAGAAAACATGCTTATCGATTTTAAAATACACATATTGTCTTAAAATAAGTCACTGATAGACTTACATACTTTTTTCTAGATCAAACCTCTATTTTCATACGTTATTTTTTAAAAAGCATTATTCATCTTCAAATGCAAATAAGAATAAGACAGACATATAATACCATATAAATTTTTAGCAAGTTGAGTGCTAGTTTTTTAAAATATCTTATTTGGAGAAATTTATAGATTCACATGCACTTGTTATAAGAAATAATACAGAGAGGGGCGCCTGGGTGGCTCAGATGGTTAAGCGTCTGCCTTCGGCTCAGGTCATGATCCCAGGGACCTGGGATCGAGTCCCACATCGGGCTCCCTGCTCCTTGGGAGCCTGCTTCTCCCTCTGCCTCTCTCTCTCTCTCTGTCTCTCATGAATAAATAAATAAAATCTTAAAAAAAAAAAAAGAAAGAAAGAAATAATACAGAGAAATCCCGTATACCCTTCACCTGGGTTTCCTATTGGTGACGTCATCTTATATAACTGTAGTACAGTCTCACAGCAGGAAATTGACAGTGATAAAATCCACAGACTTCATTCAGGTTTCTCCAGTTTTTCATGCACTTGTTTGTGTGTGTATGCATTTAGTTCTGTGCCTTTTTATCACATATGCAGATTCATGTGACCATTCACCCCAGTAAGAGAACAGTTCCATCACAAGCATCCCTTGTGCTTCCCTTTTATAGATACAGCCACCCCTTCCCTTCCCCTCTTCCTAAAACCTGGCTACCACTAACCTGTTCTCCATTCCATAGTTTTGTCATTTCAAGAATATTATATATTTGGAATCATATAGTATGTAACCTTTTGGGGTTGGCTTTATTTACTCTGTATGATCCCCTTGAGATAAATTGAGAGCTCTTAAAAAGTGACTTGCAAAGAAAGTCTAACATCTTTCCACTGGCCACTTGCGCTTGCCCTTTAGCAAAAAAGGCAGGAATGAGCACTACAAAGGCAGAAAGATTCTTCACTTGAATGTCACTTGTTTTAATCTTAGGAGACTGAGAGGAGAAGTTGGGAATTCCTTTCCTTCCTTCCCCCCCCCTTCTTTCCTTCCTTCCTTCCTTCCTCTCTCTCTCTTTCTCTTTTTTTAAGATTTTATTTATTTATTTGATAGAACACAAAAGCAGGGAGGGAGCAGAATTTCTTTTCTGACCAACCTGTTGATCTCTTGGTAAAAAACAGCCATATTTCTTTTAAAGGGCATGGTCCATCTCCATACTTGTCTGTTTTATTTCCAAAGACCATTCCAGTTAATTCCATCTTCCAGTCTCCCTTTTTACTTCCTCTTTTTTCACCCTGACGAGTTGAAAACAAATTGTTGTGTGAATTAAGTTCTAGATGAGATTTCTCCAAATTGTTATAATCTGACAAATAGAGATAACTTGAAATTACATGCATAGAAGAGTTCTTGTCATTTGCATTGGTCATACAGGAAATGATTAAGGTTGCTACCTCACTAAGAGTCTTGTTTGGATTTGTTTTGCCTCAAAAGTAACTATGAAATGTATCATTCATTTGGATAATCTGAACATCCCTTGGGAATTTTATTCATAATAGGAGGTCCGTCTCATATCGAGTCATTTGGAGTCTTGATTAACAGTTTTATTTTTAGACAAGTATGTACCTGTAGTATATCACCTTTTAAGCTGTAAATAAGAGTTGTTTTTAATCCATTGTCAATGTGTCAAGAATTCTAGTACCCCACAAGCAAGAGTTCTTTTAAGGTATTTTCTAGATTGACTTAGCATGGCTTCAAAGAAGTAAAAAGATCTTTCATTAATAAATATTTAAATAAATGGAACATAATCTTTTAAAGGAAACTAGCTCACATTTATAGGAATTGCCATACAATTACTGAGAGGAGGTATAATTGACATTATTTATCTGAATAAGCTTGAGAAAGTTCTTACTATGACATAGGAGTAATTAACTACTGACCAACCTGTGTATCCAGTTGTTTATCTGGGTGATTGCTTTCAAAATTTTTTCTAAAGAAAGCATGGAAATTTAGTGTTTTCCTCCATTGGTGTTACAGCCCTAAGATACACTTGCCTATATATTGGGGCAGATGTATACTTCTAGTCTAGGAGCAAGGTTGTCACACAGAGATAAACATAGGAACAAGTCCAGACTCATCCATTAATCTTCCATATCAATAACCCAGTCTTTAGCTTCATTTGAAAATTAAGCACAATCAGAATTAATTTTACCTTTGAAAATGCCTTACAAAATTATAGTATTTATATAAACTGTGGCATGTTACTGACAATGAAGATCCAGAGCCTGACAAATTAAGCACTGAGGTGTTTACATGTTGGAACTATCCACATGTCCATACAACTACCAAAAAGGACCATTCCCATTCTTTTTTTTTTTTAAGATTTATTTTATTTATTATTTTTAGGCAGGGGGAGAGGGAGAGAGAGAATCTCAAGTAGGGTCCCCACTGAGCATGGAGCCTGATGCAGAGCTCGATCTCACCACCCTGAAATCATGACCTGAGCTGAAATCGAGAGTCAGACCGACTGAGCCACCCAGGCGCCCCCGCATTCCCATTCTACATACCGCACTGGCCATTTGATAAAATGCCCAGAATGCTGAAGCCTTTATTTGAATCTTCGTGCTGACCTTTCCAGTCTGCATTTCCACTTGCATACTGAAACTAAAGAAACTGAAATATTAATCAACAAATATTGAACACCTACTATATGCCAGCCATTGTACCAGGCACCAGAAGTGTTTCAGGCAATGTGTTACTTTACACAGCAATTTAAGTTTGTGGGTTTATTGCTGTTATTTTTAATTTGGGACATAAACTTTCTTCCTCAAGTAGTCTTTAAATGTTATTGTCAGTTTTAGATAGTTTTAAATGTAATATTTGATGGTTTCTTAGATTTAAGTATTTATAGACTTAGAGTTTTCATATTTTCTTTTTTCCCTACCCGGAGGGGTGATTAGGTTCTCAGTAGATTTTGAAATCTTACCTTGCATCTTGTTCTGATTTTGTAGCCCAAAGCTCTACCATGAGTTATAAACTTTAATGTTTTCTGGGGCCAGGCAGGTATGATAATAAGTGTATGAAGCAGGCCAGTGTGAATAAGTAGGGCTCAGTAGGGTCTGTGTCAAACTAAAAAGTTTATGTCCCCCTGTAAACATTAAAAAAAAAAAAAATGTTTTTAAACCTGTCAAACACAGCTAGAGGCCAAAAGTTTCCATCATTCTGAAAATTGAGATGCACATACATTCTTTAGACCATTGATTTTGAAATACAAAGGTGAACTATCAGTTTACTGGTGACAGTGGTATATATTAGTTTTAAAATAAGAAATTCTGGGAACTTTGCTGCATGAACCCATTTATGGTATGGGGAGTATATATTATTTAGTTTAATATATTGTGGACACCTTTGCATGTCAGATCATATAGATCTATACCTCATGTTGTTTAATAACTACAGATTTCCTTAGTAAGGATATACCGTCACATATTTTTCCATTTCCATATTGATGGATAATAGGGAAAGTCTGAAGTATGCTTTGGCATTGTCTTTGCAGATTCTAAGAATTAAGTCTTTTTTCCCCCTTTTTCTTTGTTATTTTTAAATATTATAATTTGAATAAAAGCCCAATAGAAATTAGTTTTAAACTTTAAAGATGATTCTGGAAAAAAGTAGATTCATATAATTTACATAACTCTTAGGAAGCTTGAATTTAATTATATCTTTTTCTCGTTGAACACATGTGGCTGAACCATTATGAGGGGCATAATTTCTTGGGCATTAATGACTGAAGGACCCTTATACAATAGTATGAAGCCATTAAAAGATTCCATATAAATTCAAAGTATATAGTACATATTTATCAGTATTCACATATAAAGAGACAGCTGTAAATAGTGTATCTCTGAGAACTAAAATTCATATTGTAGAGATATTGCATTCCTTGCTTTAAGAATCACTCATTACTTATTTGTTATATGAAATAAATAAGTGGTGCTTTCTTAAAATTTAATCATTCTTATAAACTATTACTTGAATTTTGTTCAGATGGAACTTAAAAAGTTTCTGGATTGTATTACTTATTTACAGCAGTATGATTTTATCAGATCTCTTCCTGTATTACTTACGCTCTTTGGTCTAATTTCAAATTTCATTCTGGTTAAAAAAGGCAGCAAGAAATTCTTACTGGACATATAGAAAGAGCTTTTCACCTGGAATATAGATTTCTTTTTCTTTTTCTTTTATCTTCTAAAAAACTTTTTATGGAAATAAAATGCACATACTGTTAGAATTTAATTTCTAGTATGGTATCTAGTTCTACTCCATCTAATATGGGATCTGGTCACATGCCAGTAAATGAGGAATTCTTTGTGCTTAGCATTTTTGTAGAGGAGATATTTTATAACTTTGAGTACATTTTCAAAGTCCTGAGGCACTGGGAATGGCGTTGGCCATGTTGGTGGTAGATAGTAAATCAGTGACCTGGTCTCTAAATGGTGCTGTGGTAGGCACCAATCTATTCATTGTAGACTTGGCCATCTTAAAGATGTTCTGGTATTTTTTTTTTAGAAGAAAAAAGTATTGGTAGCTGAAGAAGAGAGCTTGGCTAACCTGGGACCAGGCACAAGTCAAACTGGTACAATGATATTCTCTGTTCTTTATATATAAAGAAGCTAGGTTAGTCCCAGGACTCAGCTCTGGACTAGACCCAACTTTTGGGAAGGTCTTATTTGCTCTCTTTAACAGAGGCCTAGAAGTATAGAAAATCCCCCTTGCGTTTCTGTAACTAATAGGGAAATGAGTGATGTCATGGTTTTTAAAAATAACATCAAGTTAATTATGGATAGAGAAAAAATTAAAAAGTGAACACTTAGAAATGTTTTACAAAAGGTATAAATAAACATATTTACTTGAAATGTAAATTCATTGGACCTCAAAAATGTTAATTCCATTATTTACCTTAGGTTATCCACTGAGGATGAATCTATGTCCTTTGTCACACACAGCTTCTCCTCTACCCTCCCAAAATAAATGATCCTGCATTTGGGTTTAACATAACAACTATTATTGATTCCCCCTTTAACCATTGTAAAGTTCTTTATTGTTTCTGGTTAATTTGTTTAGGTTTGAATAATTTTGTAGGATAAAGAGTTATATATAACTCAATGTTTTCCCTTTATTTTTTCTAAGTAGATTATCAACTAAATTTTTCTTCTGTTTAGTGGTGTGACCTGCAGCGTCACCTCTTTTGTTAGTTTTTCAGTGGAAAAAATGTATACTAAAGTAATAGTGATAACCTATAAAAAGTCCAACTCTGAACATTGTTGAAGTAGTTAAATACAAAAGCATAATGAATTTTGGTTTCCCTTTATTTATTAAGGCAAACATATCTGCCCCCCCATATATGTTAAATAATGGAAATGAAATCATATGCCAAATTCTCATTCTTTAAAAAAAAAGTCTTTACAGAATTTAAATAAATAAACAGAAAATAGCATTAGTAATAATTTAGAATGTGATTGAAATGAAAAGCCTAGGAGTAATTTTTTTACTTTCAAAATTTCAAGATTTATATTAAAAGAATCCTTGTCTTCTTTCAGATAAATTTGCGCCTCATCTTGGTAAGCGGGAAAACAAAAGAGTTCCTGTTTTCTCCTAATGATTCTGCTTCTGACATTGCAAAGCATGTGTATGACAATTGGCCAATGGGTGAGTGGTGTTTTTCTCTTGAGAATGAATAATGTTAATTCTTTATACCCTACCTTGTTTCACAAACATTTTGAAAATGTTATAAAGATTTAAGAGAAAAACAAATAATTGAGAGATTAGTCTTCAGAGTTAAAGGGGAAGGAACACTATATCTGTCCCTGGATTTTGTTCTTCAGCTACCTCATTGCAAAATAGGGAAGGAGCCAGTATGCAAAATCTGTTTTTGCCTTAGAACCGTTTTAATGTAAATGAAAATTATTTTTTAAAAGAAAAACACAAAGTAGCTAACACATGCACACAACTTTCCTATTAGTAAATCTGTTTATAACAAACACAAAGTAAAAGGAAAGAAAAACTATTTTTAACAAATTAAAATACATTCTCATTAGTCTCTCCTATCTATAACCTATTTAAAATTGAGTTTGACACAAAGTTAATTTCTAATTCATGTCACTTCATGTGTCCTCTGAACTACAAGAGCAAGAAGGTATAAAACCCATTTATGCATTGCATTTTCAAGCCAGTATACATGACAAACAAAATTTGAGGGAGTGGGGGAGTGGTATTCCTTCCTTTGTCTGATTCTTTTCCATGTAGTAAGACTTTGTCTTGCCATCCTAAAGTGAGTCTTTGGCTTGTGTTTTTCCTTCGAACTTTCTTTTTAGGGCATGTATTATAGTAATATGAATGTTTCAGCTGATTTAACATAATTTTACTAGCCAAAGCAATTTGGACTTTTAAAGGACAAGACTCATTTCACCAAAGAACACAGTGTATTCAAAATGAATCAATCAGATCAGTGTTTCTCAGCCTTAAGTAATATATGGAACTCCTTTAGAGGAAGAAAATTCTTGTAGATTCCCTAGTGCTGACTTAAATTATTTTTATTACAATGTTTTTTTTTTTAAAGATAGAAACATGAAACCCAACTAAGATGCTTTATCCTTATTAACTCATACACAACCATAAAACAGATCTAAAAAGAAAATGGAAATATAACTCTAAAACCAGTAATGTTCAAATTAACAACATTAATGTGCCAGATGATACATTTTTGCTTAAACCAACTCACTGCTTGCACCATGAATGTAGTACTGTTGAGTTTGGCATGCCTGTGCTCCTGCTTGCTATATGAGGACCCAGTTATCTGCAGATTCACCACAAAACCTTCATTCACACAGTGTACCCAATTGTCATTTAGCCTTCACTTAGCAAGAATGCATTGTTTATGTATTTAGTCAACCACTGTTCTTTTCTTATTAGCCTCTTGACAATTAAAGAAGTACTGCTTGGTGCCAGTACAATCATAAACTGCATATGTGGGCAATAAATCCCAAGACTGTACTTGGTTATAAGGTGATTATTTGAATTATCTAGATAATCTCTTCCAGATTATCATTAAAATGAAAATATGATTTAAAAATTCTTGAGTAGGACTTTCAGAACCTAAGAACATGGCTCTGTTGTTCATGAGCTCAGGATTCATAGACATGCATTTAAGAAACACTGATTTGGACAAATACTTTCAAATGACTGGATCTTTCTTCCATTGATAATTAAGGGACTAGTCAATGTTAGTTCCTAAATCAGGGAGGGACTAAAGCGAAAGGTTGGAGGTAAGAAGGAATTTCAGAAAATTCCTTCAGAAAAAGCTAAAATAGACTAAACTTGGGGCTCTTAGAATATGGGATTATCCTCATAAGCCAGGCATGACAGTACCCATCAGTAGGAAAAGCATTTTTTAAATACCTAATAGTGATGTTGTACTAAATACGATCTAGAAAATTACTTTTGTGATTTGGGGAGGAGAGGGTAAAGATCAGTTTTGACATGTATGGTATTGTAGAAAAGATTACACAACACAAAAAAGGGCAGTTCCTCTCAAAAATTTATTTTTGGGGGGCAGCATTATAACTTGTAAAAAAGGAAAAACTTTTACCTTCATAATTGTTTGATTTAGATATGAAAATTACTTTTAATTCCTTAAAAATCCTGATAAATAGTAACCGAAGGTGGGACTCGAGTGCAGGTGTTGGCCATACTGGTGCCCCAAATGAAGGGACCAGCCCTCTACCAGCACTGGAAATTGACTGTATCTATCCCACGTTACTTATTTTCACACATAAATTTTTGAGCCCAGCCTTTCCTAAGTTTGCCACTTCTACCCAGCAATTTTAGACAATGCAGGGAATAAAAATAAATTTTTTATTTTATCTAAAATATTTAAATTAACAATCTACATTTTATCTCATAATAGGTCAGCAAATGTAAATATTTGTTGGTGCTAATAATGAAAGTATAGTAAATATTAAATCGGTAGAAGAAAACACTTGGTGCAGTATATTTTTGGAAAGAGTTTTTCTTGGTCTACTCTTAGGCAGTTTAGTGGAATATATAGTTAATAGGTGGAATAGCTCTTACCAGCTCAGAGGTCCAAAAAAATATCCACTAAATATATGTTACTAGTTGCTGAAATTCCTCTTTAAAGCATTGTTCTTCTATAGGTCTCTCTAAATTTCAGATCCTCTTGAGAGTTTGGAAAGGTAGATAGCATATTAAACCCAATGAAGTACATGGAAATCACAATACTCTGTATAAAATAATGAAGTATGTAGCTTCAAGTTTTTGCATCTCAAAACAATACTTAAAGATTTTTAGAATATTTTTTTTTCCAGTGAATTAGACACTGTCATTTGTCTTTATATGTATGGACACTTCCATCTTGACCAGAAATAGTCTATTAACCAGTAATTTTGGACCTTGAGAGCTTGTTTGGAGGTTCTAGCAGGGGAGCGCAGCTACTCGTATACCCTTGACCGAAGAACGGTCCTCCTCTATCGGGGAAGGTCGTCCTCTTCGACGGAGCGCACAGCTTCGGGAGGGACGCACATGGAGTGGTGAAGGAGGAAGGGGACACCCGCCTAGCCAGCCAGGTCAGCCGAATCAACCCTGGCGATCAATGGGGTGACAGATGTCGCAGCGATCACAAACTGAGGGTTCTAGAGGGGAGGGGGGTGGGGGGATGGGTTAGCTTGGTGATGGGTATTGAGGAGGGCACGTTCTGCATGGAGCATTGGGTGTTATGCACAAACAGTGAATCATGGAACACTACATCAAAACTAATGATGTAATGTATGGTGATTAACATAACAATAAAAAATTTAAAAAACAATAATTTTGGGAGCAATGAATTCATAGTAATCCATACTAAAGTGTTAGAGGTTTAGTTGATCTTTTTTCTAGAAGAAGAGGGACCTGGGAGCACTAGTGTCAGAAGGCAACAGAGGCGCACGCAAGTGGGGGAGGAAGGACCTGCAGAAAAAGCACCAGGGGGCTAGAGAAGAGAGGACTCCGTTTCATTTCTCTTGTCCCATTTCTCTTGTGCTGAGTCAGTGGGAGGCACGCTTTTATCAAATTCATATTCATCATTTTGAACACTCAGAAGGAAAAGTGCTCTACTTACCTCTTTTCTGTCACTTCTCTTTAGGATATTTTAAACTCATCCTTGTATTGACAGTTAGCTCCTGATAATAGGAGCTTCTTTAGGAAATAAACATATCATACAAGAATTCTTGAGAAAGATGATAATGGAATTCTTTTTTTTTTTTTTTTTAAGATTTTATTTATTTATTTGACAGAGAGAGACACAGCGAGAGAGGGAACACAAGCAGGGGGAGTGGGAGAGGGAGAAGCAGGCTTCCCACGGAGCAGGGAGCCCGATGCGGGGCTCGATCCCAGGACCCTGGGATCATGACCTGAGCCGAAGGCAGACACTTAACGACTGAGCCACCCAGGCGCCCCGATAATGGAATTCTTAAATCTTTGTCACAATCAGAGCTTAAATGATTGTATCTACCAGCTAGTGAAATCACTAACCCTGTACCCTATCACATTATCAGTGTCCTTAAATCATTATTTTAACAGAATAGTATTCCATATTTCACTATAACATAAGTTGTACACAAAATGAAATATTCTGCTACCCATCCTACTCACCAGTTTTTTTATTTTCTTTATGTACTTTCCTATCACATTTGTGTAGTACCTTCTAATATATGTTATTTTCAAGTTTCTTCTTCTGAATATTTTGGGTAAAGTGAACTTAAAGTTGTGTCTTCTATAATGTTTATCATTTGGCTTCAGAAGACAAAGTATAAATCAGTGTTATCCAAAAGTAAACATTGTTAATTTTTTTGTTATTTTTAAAATTTGTGTTCTCCAGTTTTATTGAGGTATAATTTTTTTGTTATTCTCTGTATCAGTATATCAAAATCTTTGTTAAACTTATTGTCTCTAGCTTCAAATATATATTTTAGCAGGTACAAATATTGGAACATTATAATATTCTCTGTTAATTGCTGGTAATAGTAATTAATTTTCAAATGACATTTTTCTTTACCTAGTAGATTTTTCCCAACTCATTCATCTTAATCTTTAAACTTCAGGACTATAAACAATGCAGTAATACCTTAATTCTGTCTTGAAATACACCTAACAAGTTCACTGCTTCTTTTCAGACTGGGAAGAAGAGCAGGTCAGCAGTCCAAATATTCTACGACTTATTTATCAAGGGCGATTTCTGCATGGAAATGTCACATTAGGAGGTAATAGTCACCTTTGTAATGGGATTTAATGTCTGTCTCATGACAGCGGCATTCATTTGTTTGTTTCAATGCTGTTGGCTGATTTTACAAAAATTATTTCAAACTCATGAATTCTGCCTGTTTTGGTAACTCAACTTCTTTACATTTTGCATTCTGTTAAATTTCATTTTAGCACTGTGATAAGTGTTTACTCCCTTATGAAATAAACTCTATCTCATTAGATGTAGGAATCCATACCTATTATTTTGTAAATGTAATTTTATTGTACTTCTTGATAATATAAATTCGATGTAATATTTTTAAGTTAAAGCCAGACACACAGAGTAGGCGAAGTTTATGATAATTGGTTTTCAGTTTGACTCTTATAATTGCCCATCGTGCAAGAACGAAGGTAAATGTTATGTTAGAGAGACCTTGTAGTGTGAGGATTAAAAGAGCAGATTTAGAACCCAGTTATCCTAGTTGTATCCTGGCTCCGCTGCTTCCTGCTGTATAATCTTGGGGAAGTTACTTAATTTTCCTCTGTGATAAAATGGGCTAACAATAGTGCCTACCTCCTAGGTTAAGAGGGTTAAATTATATATTCACAGCACTTAGAACAAACACTTCTTTGGTATCACTGCTCTTTATATGTGATTGGAGAAATGTAGCTCAATAGTGCCCCCTTATGGGGTACCTTCTCTACCATCAGCAGGGTTTGTTTTGTTTTTAGTACCTGCATTTCAAATATATTCTGATAATTAGATATTTGTAGGCTTAAAATTAAGTGATCTACTTTAATATTTTTGTTTAAATATAGTCTTTTTTCTCTAAACCTAACAACAAAATTGATCAATATATCTGGGTGTTTGATAAAGGTTGAATAACATTCAACTATGTGGTTTTTTGGTCACAATTTTTCTTTAGTTTCCCTGTGTTCTTGAATGTGAATAATAAAGGAGACAGTACACAGGGTCATGGTAAACTATCTTCAAATACTTGAATGGCTAGTATGGAGAAAGGCGCAGGCTAGCTTTGCATGGCTTGAGACTTGCTCTGTTAGACTTAGGACCAACAGCTGGGAATTAAAAGCAGACAGATTACTATTCAATACAAGAAAGAATTTATTTGAGCATGTCAAGCTGCCTAAAGAAAGAATAGACCACTGAGGAAAAAGAGTGAAATCCTTTTTATTGGTTACATACAAGCAGTAGGTACAGCCATGGGTGGGGTTCAGTCATTTTGTGGATGTTTAGTTAAACCAGGAGACCTGGGCATTCTTTGCCACTCTTACGATTTTGTGGTTCCAGTTAAGTTTCAGGTTTAATTTTTTTGTTACCAAGTTTCTTAAAACGTAGCCCTGAATCCCCTTTTTTTAAGATCTAACTTTTTAGTTCCATAGAATTTCAGTCTACTAAAGAACAGGTGTGATAACAGTCTTACTAAGGATAAAGAAGATCAGTTACAAGTTTGACACTCAATACATTGCAGTTCATTCTTTCCCAAAATGTGGTGGAGACTGGCATTCAATCAGGAATCAACTGGGGTACTTATTTTGAAATGCAGATTTCTGCGTGCTGGCTAGTTGGAGGAGAGCTTTCACTGTCTCCCTCCTTCCCTCTCTCCCTCCTTCTGTTTCTTCCTCCCTCCCTCCCCTTCCCCTTTTCTTTTCCCCTCCCTTTTTCCCCATCTCCCCGTCCACTACTGAATTGAAATCCTGGGTGATTTTTATGTGAGGTTGAAAACTCCTGTTCTGGGGGCGCCTGGGTGGCTCAGTCGGTAAAGCATCTGCCTTCTGCTCAGGTCATGATCCCAGGGTTCTGGGATCCAGCCCAGCGTAGGGGTCCCTGCTCAGCAGGAAGTCTGCTTCTCCCCTTCTCCCTCTGCCCCTCCCCCCCAACTCCTACTCTCTCTTGCTGTTTCTCTCTCTCTCTCAAATGAATAAATAAAATCTTTAAAAGAAAACTGTTCTAGATATTGTACAGAGTCATCATAGAAAGCAGAAGCCTCCACAGTGAAGGAAAGAGAAAGCCTTTTAAATTCTTGTATCCTTCTTCTTTTCCCTTCTTTGATACTGTTAGCATCCATATCTCCTATTTCCAGTTAAAATTCAAATGGAGAAAGAAAATAATAATCGCTAGCTTCAAATGGTAAGCCACTCAGCAGCTTTCCAGGCCTGTCCACACTTCTCTAAATGTACAGCTCCATTCACTTACCTGTTTTCTGAGATCTATCTTCCTTGCTTTCTCAAAATGATGGTGATGATGATGAGGGTAATATTTACTGCATGTTTTCTTTGTGCCAAGCCCTGGACTAAGCACTTTCCTTGGATTGTTTCATTTAGTCAATACAGCTGTAAAGGGCAGGTGATAGAATTCCTGTCTCTATTTGGGTAGAGGAAACTGAGGCCGGGGGAGCAGGTAAATGACTCGCTCATGCCTCATCTCATATTGGCAAGTAGTGGAGATGTGATTTTCAACCCGGATCCGGCTTACTGGAGTCCAGGAGATGATAGGAGAGTGATATGCAACCTTAAGTTCAGTCAGTCTTTCCCAGTACATTTAATGAAAAATTTTATAATACAAAGTTTTATTTGCATTTTAATGTTAAATCAGCCCTAGGAGATTATCCAGAAAAAGCCCTCCTCTTATTTCATCAGAGCATGTATTTACGGGCCATCATACTTCATTTGAACTTGAGAAGTTAAGAGAATAGAACAAATAATGGCTGGCCAACTTTAAGTAAGATGGAAACTCACCTTGATTACATGAAATATGAATAATATTGAAGATATTTAGGACTACATGTTAACCATCATCCTATGGGGCAAGATTTAAAAAGCAGGTAGCAGGAGGATCATACTTGCTAAGTAATGATCTTAAGCCTGCCTTAAGTTTGTAGTTAGTGAAGAGAAAGTAGTTCTGGATGTCGGCACTAAATCTCAACTATGGAAATAACTTTATAAGTTAGATATACTGGCTGCTTCTAATTTTATACACAGAATAACAGATTCACCATGAAACTTAATGTCTATATTTGCTTAAGTGATTCATGGATACATGGTGTGTGTTGTATCATTCTACGTCTGAAATATTTCATAATAAAATTTTTTATTATGAATGAGAAAAGCCTTTTAAATTAAGACCTGATTAGAAAACAGTAATTATTAATAATGCCAAGATAGTGATTCTCTTAAAGTAACCTTTTAAAGAAAATTATTTTTTCATTGAATAATATAGGGTTGAGAATAAATATTTAAAATTAAGTTTGTTGTTTGTTCTTTTTCTACATTATAGTGGCCTGTTCAATGCAGTAATTTTATTAGGTGACTGCATATTAGACTGATAATTAGATTCAGAAACAAATATCTCTTAATCTAAACTTTTCCCTAATCTAGAAAAGGTATTCTCAAAAACTTTTTTTAGTTCCTTTTCTCCTCTGAAGGTTATCTCCAATGTTAATTAATTATCTATTTTCTCTTGTCCCCTTCCTTCAACAGTATGGTTATTGGTGTCAGACTAAGGGCCATAGCTGGGCAGAATAATTTCCTGACTTGTTTCTGTGATAATATTAACCTAATTTCATTTTGTAAGAGATCTCTAACTGGTCAGAAATTCAGTCTGTTGAGGAGGTCCTACAAAAAGCAATCAATTCTTTAAATGGTTTCAATTCTGATTAGTGATTTCAGTAGGTCAGTATATATTTAACAGACTATCTTCTGCTTTTCCCATAGCATTAAAACTTCCTTTTGGCAAAACAACGGTGATGCATTTGGTGGCCAGAGAGACATTGCCAGAGCCCAATTCTCAAGGTAAGCCACAGCCTGCAGAGGCTTCTCACTCAAGCCACGGAGACAGGCACTCAAAAACGGTTCTGTGTTTTTGGACCTTCTGAGGGAAAGGAAGTTTTCATTGTTTATGAACAGAGCTTGTTAAGCAAATAACCAGACATCCTGGAAACGGGCTGTGATTAAAACAGGCTATAATTATAATTATAGCTTTTTAATTAAAAAAATTGCAAACATTAAAAAAAAATTCTTATAATGTTTGGATGCCACCCTCCCCATTTGAGGATTTTTATAAACCAGGCTTTTCTGCATTTTCTCCAGGTCAGAGGAATCGCGAAAAGACTGGAGAGAGTAATTGTTGTGTAATCCTGTAAACACTGTCTGCCAGGTGTGCTGTGATGTGGTCTTTGTCTTTCATGCTGCTGGGACAGAAGAGACCCAGCATTGCTTCAGAAACCCTTAGGAAGAGCCTGCCTGTAAATCCACGGAACTGAATAATCTCATGAACACTGTCATCTTCTCGCATCAGAGTAAAAAGAACCAAGAACATTTTTCACTACGATTTTTTTATTTCTAGTGTCTTTAAGTTGAGCAGTTTTAAAATATATTGGTTTTTGAATGCTGTCAATCTCCGGGGGCAGAGTTCTCTTTCCTAGCGGAAGCCATTCTGCTACCACAGAAATTTTCATCACCAGAACTAACAAATCAAATGTTCCAAATATAGTTTGCACTAAAAAAGATTGACATTATTTTCTTCATCAGCAGAATTTACAGCATGGTTTATGGCACTAGAAATGCTCAGAAATACAATATTCCACACTGGAAAACACCCAGCAATTAATGAAGTTAATTAGTGGGCCAACTGGAGAGGGAAAAATGGAAAAGAAACTGAAATGTTGGGTGAATTCTATCAGAGTCAGCCATGGGGGCTGCCCTGGCACAGAATACAAAACCGAGTGTGACTATTTTCACTGCAACAAACGAGAAAACAAAATGTGCCTGTTGTTTAAAGCACTCAGCGGAGAGCTGATGAAACAAATTTCTTTTCCTTTCACACACGCACCCCTCAGTCACGCGGTCACCGAGTGCTTGTCCACACAGCACAACAGGGGTGCGGGCGCGCTTCCTAGCCTTAACGTGGGAGGGTCAACTCCATACTCGTAGACTTGCATTGCCGTGCAGAGATAATAGAAAACCTCATTTACTCATCAGTTTTATGTATTTGAAGATCAGCAAATTGAATTTTTCCATAATTATTGCTCATCTGTAACTGTGTCCAGTGTCACACTCATTCATTAGAGTTCAGATGAATTCTTAAAATTTAAATAATTCTCCATTTAAATTTTAAATCCATTCTCTTTGTTTCTTTATGTAGTTTGCATTTGGTATTAGTGCTTGCAATTGTATTAAAATCAAAAGTTGACTTTTAAGGCATACTACATGAATAAGGATGCCATTCTTTTGTTTTGTACCAATAATTTAAAAATTGATATGCTAAAATAATTTGCACAGCACTAAAGCATGAGCTAGTTTCATCTAAACCTGTAAAAATATTAAAGATTTTATATTTTTTCACTGGGAAGAAATTCTTCCTGGATGAAATTACAAATATGTGTAGAATATATTTAATAAAAAACTTATAAAATACCTAACTATAGAACTTAAATATAGATTGGCGTGTAGTATATAGAACAGTATTCCATATAAATAACTTTAGCCTTTATAAAAATGAAGTTGCAGGCTGACATTATGTTCTGTACTTAAATAGTAAGTGTCCGTGGCCCTTAAAAACATTCAGTGTAAATGGTTTCAGATGGTCAGCTTTGTCTAAAGGTAATCAGGTTATTTTGTTCATTGTCAATGCTTTGATGAAGAGGCTTTATATGCAGTAGATCTACGAAAATATTGTTCATACTGATCAGAATTAAATTTGTATAGAGCAGAGTTTTAAACCGAATGTAAATAGCACTAAAGATTTTCTTTCTGCAACCTGTACTTATTCTTTCTGTAAACTAAAAAATATCATAGTGCATTTCAGTGGTAATTTTAAAGGTCTTGATTAAGTCGATTATTGTTTAAGCACCGTCTCATCCATGTTAAAATTTGTTTTCTACTTTTGTTTCTGAATCTTTAAGAAATTTGTTTAATATTCTATTGTTGGTTTCAGAGTATTCACCGTGTATCTTTGATATTTAACCTGGTTAATTTGTGCCCAGAGCAACACTGGACAGCATTATGCAGTCTCTGTCATCACTAAAATGTTGTATTCAGATGCTAAATATTTATATGCTTTGTTGACTAGCTCAAATGTGAATTCCTAGTGTTGACTAAAGAGGAATCTGATAGTTACTTAATTGGGCAATTAAGCCATTTATGGCTCTGTTCTTCTTTTGTAAAACAAACTACTGGTAATTATTTTTAATACCTATTTTAATTCTAATTACTCTTCTGTCTTTCCAAAGTTAGACTATCAGTTAATTATGATTGAATTTTTATGATTGTTTAAAAAATAATTCTCTGTTGGTTTTCAATATATTTTTCTGTGTGTTCCCATGTTATAAATTTCCTAAACTTTTACAAGACCTCAATTTAAAGTTTGCAAAATGGATAAACCGGTTCATTAGTAGAGAAGGAATTGTGTCACTTAATTCCTGATAACATTGTTGTGCAAAGTGGAAAAAAAAAAGCAGTAAAATTATATACTGAAAACACCAAAAATTGAGATGCCTTAATAGTATATCCATGAAAATACTCAACTATCCCTTTGAAAATAGTTCCTTGGACTGCCTGAGGTTAAAATATGATTAATCATATCCAAGGCTACTATTGAAGATCCCTCTGCCAAAAATAACAGCTCACTTACCGAGAGGTAAAGGCTGCATAGATCTGGTAATGTAAATAAAGCCTGACTTGTGGGCCTGTGATCCTGCCCAGCGCTTGGTGTCTAATTCACCTTTTTTACCTAAATTATCCTAGACTTTGTTAAGTGTTCTGGACAAGGCAAAACTTTTCTTCTTTATTAAAATCTCAGCATGTCTCCTTGATCTGAATTATTTGCTTTCTGTTCAAGATAGGTTGTATCTTAAATCCTGTCATGAAAAATAGGGTATCTAACATCGCCAGTCACATTAAATGAGGTTTTCTCATAACAAACATTTATCCTTAGTTTTATGTCATCTTGACCAATGTTGCAGTAATTTCTGTTAGCTGATTGTGGTAAACAATGTTTAATGTGAAAAGAAATTAAAACTTTCTTCATCTGCTGTAGGATATTTTCTTCTTTTAAATGACTTCTATTTGTAATTTTGGTGTATTTCCCTGTTCTTTGTCTCTACTGCTTTTCTCTTTTATTCCCTTTAATTTATTTTATTACATTTTCCAGTAAAATCACACTGCACCAGCCTTTATTCTTTCATTTTAACAAAATCAAAGAGAAATGATCAATCACAATTTAGCATGCCTTCACACCATCCTTACTGGTCATTGTCACGGGCATGTCTTCAGGTTTTTTCCATTACCATTTTGTAATACAGTCGCTTGTTAGCTGAACACTAAGTGGGTGGGAGGAGGGCTTGAGAGAAGAGTACATAACCTAGAATTATGGCTGGAAGAGAACTGCAGGCCTCTGGCTGCTGTCTAAGCATGGTCTCCCTGGCCTGGGGGCAGTGGGCTTCTTGGCTATGGCAGCAGGTGACCACTGTGCCCCCTCTCCCCCAGCCTTCTGGTGCGCTTTCTTCCCAAGACTGTAACACCCATGAAGCTCATTTACAGACTTGGGGGGGGGTGGGCATGGCTTCCGGAAGAGCTCACCAGCAAAATTAAGTGAGAAACATGTAATCCTTGGAGAGTCAAGTTTAAACCAGCACTAGAACATGAAAAACTTTCACTTATTTGGTGGTCTTTGACAATGATGTCAAATGTTCATCCTTTAATATTATTTTGTATGTTCGGCCTCTTTTTCAAAATCACAACTTTAAAGAAATACAGAATAGGGGCGCCTGGGTGGCTCAGTCAGTTGGGTGTCTGCCTTCGGCTCAGGGCATGGTCCCGGGGTCCTGGGATCGAGCACCACGTCGGGTTCCCTGCTCAGCCAGGAGCCTGCGTCTCCCTCTCCCCCTCCCCCACCCGTGCTCTCTCTCTCTCTCTCTCTCTCTCTGTCTGAAATAAAATCTTTAAAAAAAAAAAAAGAATACAGCGCAGACCTAGGCAATCAACAGCGGAGCAAAGGGAGTGTCAGTCTCTCCTATGATGCAGCCAGTGAGAGGTAAACACACACACGTTTCTTAAAGTAGCTTTGAAGTGATTTGTTTTCGAGTCGTGAGAATCTACCTGGGTGTAAAGTATGGTTATTGCGTGTTCAAACATTATTCATTATCTCATTTTTATTTTTTACATTTCTTGAGTCATATTTTGGTGTGAGAGAAGTCTACAGTGTATTAAGAGAAACTTTATTCAAATAACACAAGGAGGGGACAGAATCTGGAGGGGAGGAGTGACTGACCCTAAGTGGTCCTGGAACCTTAAGGTTCCAACTGGTGCTGCTTTTAGACTGTCCAGACATTCCATATAACAATACAGTGTGGAGCGGGGGTGGTTATTCAGTTCTCAGTTGTCTGATAATTTTCCCAGCAATCTGGAGCCTGGCTGTCTCAGCCCCCACCCCCACCACCCCCCCTCCCCGCATCTCAGTGTCCTCTGGGGACATCGCTTAATGACTACCACTAATTTGCCACTTTCCCCTCACATTTCTCGGAGGCACCTTTTAAACTCTGATCATTTTAACAGTCCATTTGACGGATATTCAGTCCTCAGATTTCAGAATACCATGAGAATATCTGGACTTTGGAGTCCGGCCTGGCTTCAAGCTGGTTACTTTGAACAAGTTATTTAATCTGTGGGCTTCAATTTTTTCATATATGTGGGCTTCAATTTTTTCATATATAGAATAAGAATCATACCTATTTTGCAGGCTCATAAGCATTATTTTAAAATATTTAGAGCACTGTTTTGTCCCAAAACTTCTATGACAAACTGGCAAAACTGTTAAAAGTCTTTGTCAAAAATTAAGTGCTAGGCATCAACATGTACTCTAAACTTTACAAAAATAGCTTACAAAAATGTCAGAAAAGACATGGACGATTCTATGTTCAGAGACTTCTAAAACGACAAGAAGTGGGGAGATCTTAAAAATAAGCCTTACATTAGAGGAAATGTAGAGGACCCAGTAATTCACCGATGAGACATGGCTTCAGCTAGGGATGCCAGGCTCCAGAGCTTGGACAGTAAGCACAGGACTGGACATATTAACACAAGGACATAACTCTGTCAAAATTTGCAATGGGATTTGTTGACCCAGAGGTAAAAGTACACATAGACATTGTCCAAAAGAGGTAGGTCTAGTAAGGGTGGGAAGCAGCACTATGTCAAGAAGACACATACGTGGAACTTCACAGACGTGAGCGGTGAAGGGGGTGAGGAGTGTCTGATGATGGGGGGCAGAGACAAAAATAAGGGCCAATACTTCAGATTCGGGCAACCGATTTCTGATTCTGCCTCGAACCACCGAGGCCAGCTGGCTACTGTGCCCATGGAGCAGGACCTCCCTGGAGTTCTTACTCGCTAAGACACTCTGTTGGCTCTTGCCTTGCCGATAATGCCATCACATAGCCGTGCCCTCGTAGATTTCTGTGATGACCAAAGTAGGGAAGGCAGGCAGTGCAGTGCTTCTCCAGCACACTCCCCTCTTGCTGGGCTCGGATGTTGTTACGCTATTTGCCCCTCCCCTCCACCCCCTCCCCCGCAGTGTGGCTCAGGCAAGTGTGCCTTTCGCCCATTACCAGGGCTTAAAAAGCCCCATTCCCTTTGGTGTGATGGGTTCGGGAGCGGGCATGGGACCAATCCCGGCAAATGAAACTTAAAGGGAACTCTGCTGATGGAGTTTCTGGGGAAAGTTCTCACGCTCAAGGTGACCTTACAAGAGACTTTTGCCTCTGGACATCATTCTGTCTGGATGTCCTGACTAAAGCCACTGTGGCCTGGAGGGCAAAGCCGGCACCCTGAGGTCGCAGAGCAGAAAGAGAGAAAAACACCGGGCCCTTGAGGACATGGCAGAGCTGCGGGGTTTGCCCAGTGTGGAGCCCACGCTCTAGACTTGAGAGGCCATCTCATACATTTATTGGGGTTTTGCCCCACTTCCACTCAAAGACATCCCTGATGATACATAGAAGGGAATGCTACAACCCATACTCCAACTTTATGAAATTAGCTTGCAAAAAGATGAGAAAGAAACTTGATGATTCTGTGTTCACATCTCTCAGAAATAAATCTCTGACTAGTCGCAAATTATCCTGATGGTGAAGGAAAACCGGGACCTCTAAAAACACCATCATGGCCCCAGGCCAGCTCCCCAATCGTAATTTTTTAAAAGGCACAAGCAGAAAATGAGAGTTTGGACATATAAATCAAAGATGGGGATAGTAAGTGTCCCAACACCCCTGCACATCGTGTCAGAAAGGCCTGGAAAGAGCTGGAGTTGACAGAAAATAAAAAGTACGTGTTTGCTGTGTTCGAGAAAAAAAAAAAGAACAAAGCAGGGATACACCACTGGTTGTCAACCCTGGCTGCACCTTAGAATCACCGAGGGAATTTTTTATATATATGTATTTTTAATATCGATGCCTGGGCCTCTCACGTCAGCCAAATCAAGGCTGCACACTTGTGGCTTGGAGGAGTCGCCTGAATTTCTGCCGGTGACCCAAAACAGGACCACTTAAATAGCAAGAATACAAGGGAGCGCAGTGGAGGGCTGGGAGTAAGTACAGTTCGAGTGGGATTGGAAGCCCAGTGAGCTGGTGGAGGCAGGAATCAGGTGCCAGCTCCCGTGGGCTCAAGCCCCCAGAACCCAGACCACTCACGTTTCCCGATTCTAGGGAACACAGGCTCGGCCGCTCCTGTCCTGTTGTCAGGAGTGGAGGGGGGCCACAGACCCCCTCCCTCCTGCTGACCCTCGCACATGCTCACCCCCACAAGGAGGCCCAGACAGCCCTCTCGGTGTCCTCACCGCGATCCCCAATCCCCGTGTGCCCTATTTCCTCTCCTCATTCCAGAAACCCTGTCAGGATCCAGCAGAAATCTGCCATATTGCTACAACCTGGAAGTTCTCTTTCATTTTCGAACCTTCCCTTGAGGGTACTACCTCCCCTGCAGTCCTAGAAGTACTGTGTTTTTGAAAGTGGCCATTGACTGAGTGCTCGCTTGGTGACAAGCACCATTCTAGGGTCCTGATGTGGGCTCATGTGACAGGTGACAGAGCAGGCCCAGAGAAGTGTAGTTTATTTTTTGAACATCGAGGTTCACTTTCTGAAGCAGAGACTATTCTTGAAAATATTCTTTGTTGTTCTCTTTTGTTTCTAAAATTAGTATTTGCTCATTGTAGAACATCTCATGACTACAGAAAAGTATGAGGAAAAAGAAACCAATCCAATCATCCAGAGCCAACTACTAGAGTATCTTGGTGAATTTCTTCTAGTCCTCCTTAGTATGTACAGTTTATTAAAATAAAAACAACAGACTATGTACCAAGTTTATATATTATTTTTCTTCTTTAACATAAGTATATCCCCAGAATATTAAATCTTCTTTGAAAACACATTTGTTGGTAGCTATGTAATAATACTCCATTTTATAGGCATATCATTTTCATGTATGCATTTAATGTATAATGTTAAAATTACAATGGAATAGCACTACACCCTCACCAGAATGGCTAAAATTAAAAGGAATGACAGTACCAAGTGTTGGCAAGGTTTTGAAGCAATGCTCATATATTCTTGGTGAGAATGTAATTTAGAACAACTGTTGTACAAAACTGTTTTGTAGTAGCTACCAAAGCTAAAAATATGACCATCTTGTGACCTAGAAATTCTACCCCTGGATAAATACCCAACAGAAAAGAATGTGTTTGTCCATAAAATACATGTACAAGAATCTTTATAGCCACTTTATTCATAAACAAGAAGCAACCCAAGTGTCCATCAACAGTAGAATGGATTTTCAAATTACGGAATATTCCTACAAGGGAATATCACTAAGCAGCATAAAACAACAAACCACTGTTATGCTGCATGCAACATTATTAAAGGAAGAAGCCAGACATGAAGGAATACATACTGTATGAGCTCATTTAAATAAAGTTCACAAACAGGCAAAGTTAGTCTATGGTGACAGAGCCCGAATAATGTCACCCTTTGCTGGGAAGGGGTGCTATTAACTAGGAGAGAGAATGAGGGGGTCTTCAGCGGTGCTGAAAACGTTCTGTATCTTGAAATGGTTACAAGGGCACGCATACACAGGTAAAAATTAATCACGCTATTCACTTAAGGTTTATGTACTTGACTGTATGTAATTTCCGGATATAAGTTAGACCTCCATAAAAACTAAGAAATATTTAACACACACGGACCTCGCACCAGGAAACACACACACACAGGGCACTAGGGATATAGAGGCCACCTCTGAGCTTCCTGCACCTCACCCAGTCACCTAATTATGGACATGTAGGCAATTTCAAACATTTCGACACATAAACCAATACAAGAAATTCCTAAGAGGGGGCACCTGGGTGGCTCAGTTGGTTAAGCGTCCAACTCTTGATTTCAGCTCAGGTTATGATCTTGGGGTTCTGGGGTTGAGCCCCTCGTCAGGCTCCATGCTGTGCTTGGAGTCTGCTTGAGATTCTCTCTCTCTCCCTCTCCTTCTGCCCCTCTCTCTCTCAAAAAATACATAAATAGATAAAAATAAAGAATAAAGAAATGAGTAAGAAAATGTCAAATGCTTGACTATATGAAGAATGCAAATTTTAAAAATTTCCCCAATTTGGTATTTGAAAAATTCCAAACCTACAGAAAAGTTGCAAAAACGGTCAGTGAAAACCCATATATCCTTCGTCAACATAACCATCATTTGTTACCGTTTTGCCACATGGGCTTTCTCTCTATATAACCATAGAGAGAAATAGGTACATGGAATACAAAGAAACAAAGATTTGGGGGTGAGTCCTGAGTCCTTTGGAAGTGCAGATCTCGTGTCTCTTTACCCCGAAATCCTGTAGCACCTATTTTCTAAGAAATATTCAGGAAATTCCTTTCATATTCAGGAAATTTAACTGATTTAAAGTATATTACTTATAATACAGCCAATATTGAAATTTCCACAATTGTCCCAATAACACCCTTTAAGCTG
Source organism: Phoca vitulina (assembly GCF_004348235.1). Taxonomy (NCBI): domain Eukaryota; kingdom Metazoa; phylum Chordata; class Mammalia; order Carnivora; family Phocidae; genus Phoca; species Phoca vitulina. Next base: position 71,118,143 of record NW_022589708.1, read on the forward strand.
CCCCCCGCCCCAATCTAGGGTCCACTCGAGTATCACATATCTCATTTGTCACATCACTTTAGTCTTCTTTCTCGCAGGGGAATCCCCTGTGGTTTTTGTCTTTCAGGACATTGATATTATTAAAGGGTCCAGGCTACTTGTGCAGCCTCTCGAGAGACTTTGGAGTCTTTTTACTCCCGTCTCCCTGTCCCCCTTGCCCCTGAGGGGCCATTCTCCCACCCCAGCTGTGAATCTCGTGCCATCAGGCAAGAGTATCTGCTCGTCTTTTCCTTGTAGTCCTCAACCTCACTGCAGGGAAAGACCTCTGCCCTCTGGAGGTGGAGAGAGCTGCTCAGAGGTCCTCAGTCTGCGCTCGGGGCTGTGTACTCAGGTCACCCATCACACTTAGGGGCCGGGACCCATGAGCACAGCTGCCTAGGAAAGCATATCTAAAAATAGGAAACAAATGGCCCTGAGTGCTATTATTGCCTTGAAATCTTATTTTGAGAACATCATATTCTAAAATTGAGTTAAGCAAAACTGGAGAAAAGTGAGAGGAAAGGAAAGCCATGGAACGTAAGGAGCCGAGCCTCCTGTACGGAGCCTGGTTCATACGTGTTTTCTTTCCAGATCATTTCCCCATCGCTAGCTCCTGGCAGCAGGACGCAGAGCATCTGTGTTGTACGAACATACTGCAGTTAAAAATCCATTCTACTGTTGGTGCACATTTGGGTTGCTTCTTGTTTACGAATAACGAGGCCGTGAAGATTCTTGTATGTGTGTTTAAAGGACAAACACATTCTTCTAATGTTATTTCCCTGTCTCACCCCCATGTTGGATCAGAAAATTGGGCACGTGTATGACTTGGGAAGCTGTGTATGATGGCTAATTTTATGTGTCGACTTGACTGGACTATGCGGTAACCAGATGTTATGCTGGGTATTTCTGTGAGGATGGTTTTGGATAAGATTAACATTTAGATCAGTAGACTGAGTCAAACAGATTGCTGTCTGTGATATGGGTGAGCCTGATCCAATCAGTTGAAGGCCCGAATAGAACAAAAAGCTCCCCAGAGTGAGAGAGAATTCTTCCTGCCTGATGGCCTTCAAACTAGGACATGAGCTGTTTTCCTGCCTTCAGACTACAACTGAAACAGTACTTTCTGGGTTTCGAATCTGCTGGCTTTTGGACTGGAACTATACCATCAGCTTCTCTGGGTCTCCAGCTTGCCAACTGCAGATCTTAGGACTTGCCAGCCTCCCTAATTGCATGAATCAGTTCCTTATAATAAATCCCTGTTTCTACATGTACATACATCCTATAGGTTGTGTCTCTGGAGAACTCCAACATACTATGCAACTGATAATTCTTAAAAATGTTGAAGACTCAGCAATGTGGGTGTGGGGCTGCTACCATAATAGCTCCCAGGGATATGACATCTTCAGAGATTCCTATCTCACTGTTTCTTTTATGTTTAGTTTTTTATTTTTGTTTTCCCCTTTCTCTAGCAGTTCTGAACTCTGCTAGGTCTGCATATTCGAAAGTCTGGGATTCTTATGTTCTCTGACATCAGTGGTCCAGCTGTGTTCCTAGTACATGCTGCAACCCTGGCCAATAAATCCCTTTTCTATATATAACTGAGTGTTGCCTGTGTCCTAAGCATTAGGTGAGCCACCAGGGATCCTGAGTGAAATGGAATGATTCCTGCTCTAAAGAAGCCAATAGTCTAGTGGAGGAAGATGACAAGCAGAACTTATATGTCCGCAATTATGGCACAACCTGAGAGGTATGAGGGTATATGCACAAGATATCACAAGAACACAATGGTAAATTCCCTATTTACCATTCCCAAATAGGGAAATCAGGGATGACTTCTGGGAGAAGATAATGTCCAAGTAGAATCATTAAATGAGTAGGATTTGTACATCAGAGTTCAGTGTTCAGCATTATTCACAGTACCCCAAAGGTGGAAACTATCCGGATGTCCATCAACAGATGAACGGAAAAGCAAAAGGTGGTATTTCCATTCAATGGAATACTATTCAGCCTTGAAAAGGAAGGACATTCTGACATCCGTGCTACAGCATGGATGAGCCTAGAAGGCTCCATTCCCAGTGAAGTAAGCAGACACAGAAGGACAAATACTGCATGATTCCACTTACACGAAGGACCTTGAATAGGCAAATACGTGGAGATAAAAAGTAGAATAAAGGTTGCCAGGGGTTGAGTGGAGGGAGGAACGGGGAGTTAGTGCTTGGTGGGGACAGAAATTCAATTTGGGGAGATGAAAAGAGTCCTGGCAAGTGAAGGTGGTGATGGTGGCACAATGGTGTGAATGCCCCTTAATATCACACTTAAAAATAGTTAAAAAGAAAAATTTCATGTTCATGTATATTTTACCACAATAAAAAATAGTAACAAAGGATTTTCAAAAAGAGGAGTAAGCATAATCTAGGAAAAGGAGCATGGTGGAGTGTCCGAAAGGGAGGGCAGAAGGGGGCCGCAAGCAGAGCAAACAAAAATGAAGAGGCCACGAGAGTGGGCCACCTGGCCGGGAAATGATGAGTGGCTCAATATGCCTCGAGCAGGGAATGCATGACTCTGATGGAGGAATGAAGAAAGTGGAGGGTGCAAAGGTCTGCAGGGAGTGTGACATGAGGGACCTGGGAAGCCCTCCCAAGGACTTTGGGCTTTTCATGAAGATGGTTGCACAATTAAGGATCATCCACATTCACATCACCCAGAATGAACTCCAGTCATCATCTTGGCCTAACTCCCGCCAGCCTTTCTATTGTAATAAATTATAAATTATTGTTTTTGTTTTTAAAAAAATGCTTAATATCAGATCTCAGACCCATAAATACAGAGAACAAACCGATGGTTGCCAGAGGGGAGGAGGGATGGGCAAAATGGGTGAAGGGGAGTGGGAGGTAGAGGCTTCCAGTTATGGAGTGAATCAGTCCCGGGGACGAAAGGCACTGCACAGTGCATGCAGTCACGGGCGTTACAACAGCGTTGTCTGGTGGCAGATGGGAGCCCCGCTTGTGGGGAGCACGGCAGAATGCACAGACTTGTCCAGTCACTATGTTTACACCCGAAAGTACCGTTATATGTCAACTACACTCAAATTTAAAGATTTTAAAAACAAACAAAAATGCTTTATTATGAAGAATTCAAACAGTCCTAATGCAGAGATGACCTCAAGCCCATCACTCATAAATAAGAACATGATCTGAGTATTTTATATTTATATAGTTGGTGGAGACGGTTAATGAGCAAAATCACTTTTACACACTTGGGATCGTATCATAGAAGCTGTCTTTAATTTTTAAGGTACTTAATTTTAGTTGCATTTGACAAAATAAACTGAAGTGAAGCTGGAAGAATTACTAAGGTCACATAAAAGTTTTTCAGCACAAGAGGGCTATTTCCCAAAGATCCCTGTAGGATTAAAGAAAGCAATTAGGGAGGAGAAAGAAAGAAGAGGCTGCATTATTGTTTATTTCTGTAACTTTATGTATCAGTTTCAGAGAATCACTGATCGACTCCTTTCTCTAATAGATGAAAATGTTCATACTTCTTCCATTCAACCCCCTCTGAATTCTGTCGGTTGTGTGATAATTTCAGTATTTTCCAGATTCCTAAGACATACACTGTACTCTATAATTACGTGTTCCCATAATTATTTAGTTTTGATAAAGGACTTGTTAGTCCTTTATCAGAGCTTCCTTACCCTTGATGGGTTTTGTTTGTTTTGAAACCATGATTTATGTATCAGTTGGTAAGGTCTTAATGTAAATTTTTTAAAAGAAGACTCATAATACTGTCTAAAGATGTCTGTTGCATTTACATTTGAATGGCATCTGGACAGGTTATAATGATCTTAGGTCACACTTTCTTTCAGAGCTTGGCAGACACTAATCCATCGTATGAGGCCTTGACAGCTGTGAAGCATTCAGAGGTCAGTCGCATCCGTTTCTGTTATAGTTGATGGCGTTCTTCTGGACGCCTGGAGATTTCTTCATGTATGCCTACAGTTCAACAGCTTCTCCAGGGTGCACCTCGGAACAAAGCCTATAGTGTGAAAATCTCCAGGGACATGGAGTTTGCTTTTAATCTGCAGGATCAGTTCTGTCTGGGAAGTTTTTTTGTAACTTTGAGTACATCTTCTGCTTCATTTGTCAATCCTGTATTTCAGGGACACCAATTATTCTTATGTTGGATTATCTTCATGTCTGCGCCACGTCTATTATCTTCCCTGTTTGCTTTAACATTGTGTCTTCTCCATCTGCATTTGCTGAGATTACCGCAAGTCTTCCTTCTGTGTCAGCATTTTCGATTTACAGCTATGTCTGGTCCTTTGGTTTTTAAATGTAGACCTTAGTTCTCTAATTGTGATGCTCTGGAGTTTGGGGAAGGGGGCAGGAAGCGGGGGTTGGGGGTAGGGGATCAAGGAAAGAAAGCTCAGCTGCAGCGGCGTGCAGTCCCTGTGGAGAAGCTCCACCCTGCCCTCTCTGCCGGCGTGTCGCTGAGTGTCTAGAGTCACGGTTCCTCCACCTGGCTGGGGGTGCTGTACAATCCCACGTGGGGCTACCCTCAGGGTTCAGGCTGCTCTCTCAATTTAGATGTAGTCCTAGAATTCTCATTTCTGCTGCAGAATCAGCTCCATTGGTTACTTTCTCCTCTTTCTCTATCCTTCAAGCTCCTCAGTCTCCCCCTTGACTCTTTATAAAGTGCTCTTTCTATTTGCTTCTCAGGCTACTGGTTACAAAGAGGGGATAAGAGCAGCACTGCCTGACTCATTGTTTTAAGTAGTTATTTGCTCACCTGCCTTTTGACAATCACTCACCATCTTTGACTTACCCTTCTCATTCACTCATTAATCATATATTGGGCACCTACTACAAGCCAGACGTTGGGGGAGACACTGAGAGTTCAAGGACAGGTGATATAGTCTCTGTGCACAGTTTAGGATTCATTTTGTTACCCATCTTGTCAGTCATCACATATTCTCAACTTGCTGTTAGTTACTATTCTCCTCCTCTCTACCCCCATTGCCCCCACTCTATGTCCTCAATATCTTTGACTTTAGAATATTACAGCAACGATCTCCTGCACAGTCCTTTTTACCTAAGACTTCTTGGAGACAAATCTAGTCTGGAGAATGTTTTTATTTTTTTATTTTTTTTATTTTTTTTATTTTATTTAAGATTTTATTTATTTATTTGACAGAGAGAGACACAGCGAGAGAGGGAACACAAGCAGGGGGAGTGGGAGAGGGAGAATCAGGCTTCCCGCTGAGCAGGGACCCTGATGCGGGGCTCGATCCCAGGACCCTGAGATCACGAACTGAGCTGAAGGCAGACGCTCAACGACTGAGCCACCCAGGCGCCCCTGGAGAATGTTTTTAGATAAGTCTTTTCAAAATCACTGGCTTCCTAAAATACAGATTTGAAAGGACACATGCATCCCAATGTTTGTAGCAGCATTAGCTACAATAGCCAAACCACGGAAAGAGCCCAACTGTCCATCGATAAAGAAATCCATGGATAAAGAAGATGGGGTGTATAGACACACACATACACACACACACACACACACACACACACACACTGGAATATTACTCGGCCATCAAAAAGAATGAAATCTTGCCATTTGTAAAAACGTGGATAAAACTAGAGGGTATTATGCTAAGTGAAATAAGTCAGTCAGAGGAAGACAAATACCATACGATCTCATTTATATTGTGGAATTTAAGAAAGAAAACAGATGAACGTATGGGAATGGGGGAAACAAAAAAAGGAGAGAAGGAAACAAACCATAAGAGACTCTTAACGATAGAAAATAATCTGAGGGTTGATGGAGTTGGTGGGGGATGGGCTAGATGGGTGGTGGATATTTAAGAGGGCACTTGTTGTGATGAGCACTGGGTGTTCTAAGTAAGTGATGAATCACTGAATTCTACTCCAGAAACCAATATTGCACTATATGTTCAGTAACTAAAATTTAAATAAATAAAAAATAATAAAATTTTTAAAAAAATCACTGTCTTCCTGACTCCCCTTTGGCCAAGCACTCATCAGTGACTGCTTACTTGTGACCACATAAACCCAAGCTCCCAGGCACGGCTCTCTGTCCTGGGGCTCCAGGCCCTCCATTTGGAGTGAACACTGTGGACTGGCTTGTCCAACATCCACCCCAAACCCTCCTAGCGTTCCTCCATCAGCTGCACGAGTGAAGGCTAAAACCACATTTTCCTGACTCCTGCACAGCTGGGTTCCAACTTTGATTTAGATCCCCCTGTCGGAGGCACCCAGTGCATTTCCATGCAGAAGTGAGGTACGTGGAAAGAGAAGCAGGGCCCGGAGCATCCACCGTGTTGGTATGGATTGCGGCTGGGGGGGTGGGAGGGGGGCTCTGGTTTGGAAGCAGTGACTGCCTGGTGTGTGGGCAGCGTCTTATTTGGCAGCTTTCTGATCCTGACAGAGGCCTCAGGTCTCCTGGAGCCAAGGGTCACAGCGAGGCTGAGGGAGTCCTTCTCGGAGGCTCGGCTTGGAAGCAACGTGCTTCTCCTTTCCACTCGGAGTAATGCGTGCTCCTGCGTGCCCTCCGCTTACCCAGCTAGCCTGGGCGTCGGGTTCTGCAGTCATCACCTCTGAGCAATACCACTCAGCTCGACTTCTCCCTTCGCCCCAGGCTGGCCTCCCCTCCGGCCCCAGGAGCACCCTATTTGCCCCTGCCCTGTGCCTGGGGCTAACCATCTCCCCGGGGCCTCCAATTCCAGATCCAGAGCTAGCCAGGTCTCCCCTGAAGCTTTTGCCCCCCTCCCCCTGCCACGCCGTGGTCCCCACTGGTCCTCTTCACTGGACAGGGGAGCACCGCAGCGACAGAGCAGGTCGCGGTCTCGGCTCTTCTGTTCCAGTTGTGATCCCAGAAAAACTAGCCCTCACTTTCCTCTGCCAGAGGCCGGACCGAGTGAGCAGAGCCCAAAGTTGTTAAGACTCTAAACCTCGCAGAAAAGCCACTTCCCAAGTCAGGAGAGCCAAGCTGCTCTTAAACACATTTCATTTCAAATTCTGTGGCATCTTGATTTCCTGACACCTTTCCCCCAAGGCCGGCTGTGCACATGTGGGATTGTTTACTTGAATTGCTGGGAGGAAACCCCCGCTGCTGGCAGAGCCAGGCACCGAGTGATGAGGAGCAGACCTCTTTCTTAACAAGGCCATCTCTCCTCGGGGCGGTCACTGTGTTCTGGACAAAGTGAGCAGCGCGCATGTGTCCGATTACCCAGCTTGTCCGCCCAGCTCCGAAGGCCACAGGCCAGGCCTGGCCGGTGAGGGTCCCGGACAAGCTCTCAGCACGTGCTCCACAGGAGACGGCCGACCAGGCCCAGACGACAGGGCTCTGGCCCCCGTGGTTCTGTGAAGGTCAGTGCTGAGGAGCGTCCCGGAGTGGGCGGGGGGTGACTGACCTGGAGAGCCACGAGGCCAGTACGACACCATCAACGGCCCTGCTGCTCTGATTCCCGGGCCACCGCAGAGGCTCTGTGGTCACCGGAAGGACGGGCTCCCACAGAGGACTAACCTGGGAGCCTGGGGCACGCATGTTCAGCAGGCCGTCCACGGGCACGGGAACCCCGCAAATGCGTAGCTGCTTTTATACCCATTTGCCCCAGCTGTCCTTCGACGGTTCTGCATCCAAGGGTGGCATCCCATGACTCGAGCCCCCCACAGGAATGGCTTCCTAGAACTAGACTGGTGCAACGTGATGTAAACAGTGGCCAGTTGGAAAATGTTTATGACTGTTTATTTATACATCTTTATACGTGTACCCCAAAGCGGCTGCTTAAAATAAACAAAACACATAAGCAGATTGCCTATGGGTCAGGGATGTATCCAGATTTGCCCCATTTTCACCTGCTTTGACCTTCCCAAGCACTGGTTCCTTCGTTTGCACGTTTGCGCGTGCACGCACACACACACACATTCTGACTCTGGCCTGGCATCTCCGTGGCACCCTGCTTCCAGTGCTTGCCACCCACCTCCCCGCACTGCCCCTACTCCCTGGTCACCTCCCACACCTGCACCCACTCCGTCTTGGCCCCCACTATCCAAGGGACGGAGATCAGACAGTTTCTGAGTGGTGGGAGAGGTCGGACATAATTATATCACTGCCATAATTACAAAAGATCGTTGAGTGAATTTCTCAGAAAGTCTCTTTTTTCTTGATGAATTGCTTTGACCTATTTATCAGATGAGAGCCCAGCAATCTGTTGGTTGGTTGCCTGGAAACTCTCAGCTCTGTTTTATACCCATTTACAGCAACGATCTCTAGCCTGCTTTTCTACTGCGTGTCTGCACGGCCGCCCGGCCTTGACATAACCGTGTCGCTAATGTGGACCAGGCGCAGGCCCCGCCGTCGGACAATTGTGGCTTTTGAATCCCCGGCCTACCACAAACGAGTCAAATGAATGTGGGCACACAATTTAACTTCTCTAAACATCAGTTTCTTCATGTGAAAATAGAGATATAATACCTAGTCTCCAAGTGGGTTTTATCTTTGTCGAGGTTCAATGAGCTAATATCTGCACAGAAACCCATACCTGGTACGTGCTCAAAAGATGTGAATTCCCTTTCTTTTCTCCTTTTTAAATGAACCCATCCGAGCTGTGTTTTGCTTATGGGTGCATTCGCAGCTACTGGCAAGGCATCCGTCGTGAACCAAAAAACCACCCCTAAATTTGGGACTTCGTGGTGCTTGACCCATAGCTGCTGGGACGCCGACTTCTAAGCAATAGAACATTCAGAACCTAGCTCTCAGGCGGACGGGGTGAGTGCCTGAGCCACGAATGCAAATTGGGTCTCTATCTCAGTTCCCCAAAACTGCTACGGGGAAAAGTAAGAAATGTAGCTGCGGCTACAAAGCGTCGAGAATGCCTCTGAGCTGATAAACAAGCGTGAGAGCCAGAAGGCCCCAGAGCCTTCTGAACACACGCTGTGCTCTTTGAAAATCTGTGCCTGCAAAGAAATTTGCGCTGCTCAGTTTGAGGTATAAAGCTCGTGTCTCACCCGAAGCCTTCTTTGGGGGAGGCATGACTCGAAGCGAATGACAACTTCAACAGCACTCAGACGCAGACGTTTGATTCGCCGGAGGTAGAACGAGGCGCTCTGGGCGGCGCCAGACACGGGCCTTCTTCCTGTCACGCACGGGCCCATGCCATCTTGTCGGGAGGAGAGACAGCCACCAGGGGACAAGCCACTGAAGAGAATCACATTCCACAGATACTTAGAGGACGGAAAACCGCGTGTCCCAGGGACGCCTGCTGCCTGAGGACACTTTCCGTAGGGCTCTTTTTCACTCTATTTATTGATAATACACTGTATCAGTTTCCCAGAGCTGCCAGAAAGTACCACAGACTGGGAGCCTTACACACGCAAGCTGATTGTCTCCCAGTTCTAGGGCCACAAGTCCAAGATCAAGGCATGGCTGGGCTGACTCCTTCTGAGGCGATGAGGGAGGATTTATTCCAAGCCTCCCTCCCAGCTTCTGGCCTTCGCTGCCCATCTTTGACGCTCCGGGGCTTGTAGAAGCATCACCCCCAGGGCGGTCTTCACGGTCACGTGGGGCTCCCCCTGTCTGCACGTCTGGGTCCAAATCTTCCCTTTTTATAAGGACACTGGTCATTCTGATCTAGGGGCCCCCTAAGTTGCATGTTAGTGAAGCTGAGGGGGACTGGAGTATCTGAGATTTTGTTTAGCAGGACATTTTTATTAAATTTTTTTATTTTTAAAGATTTTATTTATTTATTTGACACAGAGAGAGAGAGAAAGAGAGATCACAAGTAGGCAGACAGGCAGGCAGGCAGAGGGAGAGGGAGAAGCAGGGAGCTGAGCAAGGAGCCCGAAGCGGGGCTCGATCCCAGGACTCTGGGGTCATGACCTGAGCCGAAGGCAGACACTTAAGGACTGAGCCACCCAGGTGCCCCACCGGACACATTTTTAAAGTCCTCTTTGGCGTATCTTTTGGCCTCTCTATAGTGTAAAACTACGTTGTCGTCGTCAAAGCCGATAGGCTGTGGAACACAGTCTGGTCTGGGATTTAAAATGAAAATACTGGAAGTTTCAAATAATCAGTCACGGTAAGAGTACAGTTTTGATTTAAATTGTTTAGGAAATGTCTTGAAGTAAGGCTGTAATTAGCGTTCAAATGTTCATGAGGAATTGCTGTCCTCGTGGGGTTTATTAAAATTGTGTGGCGTTTGATAGAAGCAGCCTGAATTCCCATAAAATAAATAAAATAAAATGAACATCCTGTGGTACGGGCTGAATGGTGTCCCCCCCCAAATTCGTCCGTTGAAGTCCTCACCCCTCGGACTCCAGGACGTGACTGCAGACAGATAGGACCTTCAGAAAGGGGACTCAAGCGACGAGGCAGCCTATAGGGCGGGCCCTGGTCCCACAGGACTGGTGTTCTCATAAGAGGAGATTAGCACAAACAGGGGGAGCCCCGGGGATGAGCACCCACACAGAGAAAAGGCCACGGCAAGACAAAGGGAAGAAATGCCGCCAAGGAGAGAGGCCTCAGGAGAAACCAAGCCTCCTGCAAGCCCAGCCTCCAGAACTGTGAGAAACCAAATCTCTGTTGTTCAAGCTTCGGGCTGTGCCATTTTGTTGGGGCAGCAGAAGCGAACTACCACAGCTGTCACTAGTTTAGGATCCTCAGGGTTCTTGTTTGCTTGTGTGTTTGCACTTGGTTTTGCTTGCTTCTTAACATCTGACTTCAAAATAATACACGAATCCCTCCCCTTGGTGCCCCACCGCCATTTCCTCTACCCGTGGAGCCCTTGTTACAGTTTGGAGTCTGTGAATATATGCATCTAGAAGATTCTTTTTTATAAATCTTAGGGTATTATATATATTATTCTGCATTTTTTTTTTTACTTAATTATATGTCTCTGAGATATTTTGTATTTTAACATTTTTCCTTATTGATATATTTTTACGTTGTTTCCAGTGTTTGCTAGGAAAGCCTTCATTTTAAAAAAGTAGCTCTTTGGGTCTAGTTGGTAGTTTATATAGTCCAGTTTCTTTAAACTCGTAAGGGAACAGGAACAGTTTTATCAGCTCGAATAAACTGTCATGCCTTTGACAAATGCAAAAATAACCAAAGTCCTCCGTTTAAGAATTCAGCAGAGCCATATTCCTTAATGTCATGGTTTCAATGATAAAAAACAAAAAACCAAAACTCCCATAGAGCAATGCTACTTTTTTTTCAACACGTACAATTTACACACAAACCCAAATTGATTTCAGGTTTATTGGTGCTTAATTCCCTAAAATGTCGATTGAGTGTTGCCAGGAAGGCCTGTGGGACTCTACTTCTTTAGTCTTTAGTTACAATCTTGGAAAGGTACAAGGCCTGATGACCATTTGCATTTTATTGTAACTTGGTGTGGAGCCAAATTGTTTTGCATTAAAATCAACTCCTAGGTTAAGAAAGGCTGGTATCATTTATTTCAGACATTGAGTGACAGCCCCTCTGATCTACCATTACCTTGAAGAGATTGAACTGTGTTTTACAACACTTTCAGTGCATACTATTGTTTTATTCTATTTCCAAAGGGTTTTTACTTTAACGAGTCATGAATGTTTTGTCAATTATTATTTGCACATTCTACCCATTCAATTGAGCAGCGACTAGCTTTTATTGGAAGCCTACAACAAAAGCCAACACAGGAATCTGAAAGAATGGGTGCCGATTCAAACACATCTATGAGTTTTATTTAAAAATCAATTTGAGGCAAGCCGTGTACAGCATGTCCTAGAGCAAGTCGGTAGTAAGTTCCTACTAGGTTGTAGTTAGAATACACAACTTTAACTAAATACAGTGATCATTTAGATTTAATTATTTTAAATATTTAGAGTACCAATGAAAAGGTGACTTCTGTGGTGCTGAGCGCTGTAAGCAATGAAAGCTTTCATTTTCACTTGTCATGCACGCTCCCGTATCAGAGATCTCTCCGAAGCACCACCATGTTCTCAGCAGATCGTGAATCTACCACGAAGCTGCAGTCAAAGACCGTTGAGTCAGGCGTCTGAAAACCTTCACCAGTGGCAGCAGTGACAGTAGTACTGTTATGGGTAAGAGCAGGAGGACTTACGACCCAAATTAATAACGGGAACATCTGCCATTAAAATTTTACGGGAATTTGAACTTGAGGAAAGCCTCCGTGGATGTTCCCATAGATGAGGTTCTCCTCCCACCACCCAGTGGGTTAACCATCCTTGGAGGCAGATTCCATCTTCAAATAATCTTGTTCCCTGTTTGATAACTCCAAGGATTCTTTTGAAAATAACTTTTTGGGCTTTGGGGGGAGGATAGCAGTCAGCAACTGAAAGGTTTTGCTGACAGCAAAGTCATACTTTTATTCCCCCAAAGAGGATCTCAGTTTTATCTTTACCCTTATCCCTTTGTTTCCTGTAGAGAATCTAATTCAGTTTCCATATTAATTTCAAAGGTATTCCACATATATCCTACTTACTAGAAACTTTTGTAATTGGAGTAAGAGTCTTCCCATAGAAGAGGCGTCTGCTCTACTGTCTTCTACAGAAATGTAGATTTGTTCTACTTGAAAATTAATCCAGCATGGAATTCTCTGGGTTTGACTTAAGAGACAACGCATGATCTTAAGACAATGCATGATCCCAATTCCAAATTATTTAAATATTTTCCAAAAAGCTCCACCAGCAAAAGTATCTATAGTTCAGTAGTCAAAACTAGAGCCCTCAGTGACATACTGTTAGTTATCATCATTGATGTAATTTTTATGCACTCATGCAAAAACCATTCCTTGAGCACATATGATCTGCCTGGTGTTCCACTAGGCATTAAGGATAAGTGACAGATGTTATTATTCCTGTCCTTGTGATGCTTATGGTCTAATGTGAGCTGCAATAAACAATTAAATGAACAAATAATTGCAAATGGTGATTTGTACGTGAAGGGAAACAACTGAGTGCTAGAGCAGAGAATAGGGTGATCAGCAAAAGTCTTTCTGAGGAGGTAACATTTTGGCTGAGTCACAACTCAAAGATGACAATGAACAGGCAATAGAGGAAAGTGGTCCAGGCAGAGGGAAAAGTGAGTGCAAAGGCCCTGGGGCAGGAAAGAGCTTTGTGCATTCTAAGAATTTAGGGACGGCCTGTGTGCTGAGACAGAGTGAGAGAGCAAGAAACAGGCATGGATGAGGTCATAAACTTAAGAGGAGATAAAAGAGGCAGCACCTGGGGATTTTGGAGATGATATTGACCTTTATCTTCGGGGTAATGGACCATTACTGAAGGATTTTAAGTAGCGAAGTGACATAATTTGCCTTTCAAAGAATACTCCATGGAAAACTGGTTGAAAGAGGCTAAAGAGGAAGTAGTGAGACCAGTTAGGAGGCCACGTGATTAACCACAACAAACATGACAGTAGCTTTGACCCAGATGGTTGTGGTGGAGACCAGAGGGAGACAGGCTCATAGCAGATCTGTTTGAAGGACAGCCAACAGGACTTGCTATTAGGTTGGATAGAGAAGAACGGAAATGCGAGGGGTCAAGGATGGTCCCCAGTAACTCGGGGGGCATTAGTAATCAGGTGGATGATGGCAGATGCTTCATACTGAGGAGTGGGAGAGAGCCAGATGTGGACTGAGGGGGGTGCATCAAGGGTTCTGTAGGCCTGTCTTATCTATTAAGTTTGAGATGCCAAGGAGCCATCTACGTGGAAATGTCGGTAAATGAAATTACTTAAAGAGAAAGCCCAGGGAGAGACTGGAAGGGGATCCAGAACAAGCCTTGACAGAGTCCAACATCGAGGGAAAAAAAGGAGGAGAGAAGCCAACAGGAGAGAATGACAGATGGGTCAGTGCTGCAGGAGCAGAACAAGGATGGTGGGGTGTCCTCGATGCCAAGGGAATGGTGCTTCAAGAAGGAAAAGGTGGTCAAGTGTGTCTGATAGAGCAACATAAAGACCAGAGTCCATTAGACTGGGCAACATGGAGGTTGTCAGTAACCGAGCCACACAGTTTCCGAGTAAAGGCAGGTATGAGGAGTGGCTGGAAACTCTCAGGCAGTGGGCTGGTGAGGAAGCGGGTACAGCCTGTGTAAACGGCTCTTGCGAAAGCTTGTCCTTTTTGCCAAGCAGGGGGGTCCAAGACAGGGCCCCATACCACTGGGCAAGAGGACATTTTCCCAGTTAACCACTCTCAAGCCCTCAGCCCAGACACCTCTCCCAAACAGCAAGAACCTCTTTCTCCAGCTTCATCACCATCATCCTCATAACTGCACTGGTGAGGGTGGGCATGAGAAGGAACCACTCACTTTTGACCTCTAAGGCAGGCATCTCTTGTTTTTTGGCCCAGAAGTCTTCTCACCTCCTTTGGCTAAAATGCCCCAACCCTCCTTCCACACCATTTTCGCTTGGGCAAGCTCAAGTTGTGTTTCTATCACTCACAACCAGGAGACCCTGACTAACCCAGCCTTTCTTCCTACATGGCTCGGGGCCAGCTTTTCTTGGCTTTCTCACTCAGCCAGCGATGAGGTAGGACATGAAAAAGCCTACGAAACATCAGAGGGCAGGAAAATGAAGGAGAACTTGGAAGGATGCAGTTGTTCTCACATTTTTCTTTTTCAAATTGTATTTGGTTAAACTAACCACATTATCAGAAATTGCCAATGGAGGAATATTGATCTTTCAGAGCAACGCAGCGCCTTAGGAAGAGATCACATGGCTGTTACCACAATGGCAGGATGGCTTTACTTTGCCCGTGCCCTCCGTGATGGCCTGGGGGAAAGGATGTGTACTGCAATTAAGAAAAGGGGTAGAAGGAATTTCATTAAGGGTACGATGCTAGAACATGAAGATTCCAGCTCTTACAGAACTGAAGAAAGGTAGAAATTGCATTTCAGGAACAAAAGGAAATAAATGAGATAAGATGAGGCAGTTTTTTTTTTTAAAGATTTTATTCATTTGACAGAGAGAGAGACAGCGAGAGAGGGAACACAAGCAGGGGAGTCGGAGAGGGAGAAGCAGGCTTCCCGCCGAGCAGGGAGCCCGATGCGGGGCTCGATTCCAGGACCCTGGGATCACGACCCGAGCCGAAGGCAGATGCCCAATGACTGAGCCACCCAGGCACCCCAAGATGCCACAAATTTAACTGATGCTCATCACCAGCCAGTTAAACCCTCTTTGGCCAATCAGGCATCTTTTCTCTATTTGCAGCAAAGCTTCAAAGCTGTAGGCTGGCATCAGGCCACGAGAGTCACTCAAACCACAATGATGACATTTCCTGGAGTTCAGCATCCAACCCTCGTCCCTCTCTCCCCTCATCGTCCCCTGTCCTGTCACCAAAACGAAGAAAGAGGGGCAAGGAGAATGTTTCGTCCTTTCCCCTTCAAAGCTCCCTGAGCCTCCCAGGAATGCAATATATCCCCCAACTTTCCCCAGATCTCCATGTCCCAACACTTATAAGCCATGGGAGTCCAGGCAGACCCAGAACAACATATGTCTTTTGCTCTAAAAGCCCTTGTGGAAAGTCCCCCCTATTCTGTGGGGGAGGAACAGTGTCTGCTTTGTTCATTGTCTGTTTCCAATGCCTAGTACAGTGCCCGCTCCAGGATCGGCAATAGTGTTTCCTTAATGAATAAACAGACGAATGAGTGAAGCTTTCCAAGTGGATATATTCAAATGCTAAACACTTGGTCTCTATGTCCATGTTCTTCCATTGACCCCTAAAGAAGTTTCCCTATTTGTTTTTGTATCTTTATTCCTGGGGAGCAAGAAAATCAAAACAGCGAAATGACTTTTTGCCGGATCATGAAGCATGAAAGTAAAAGCGTCAGAGCTTGGCAGGTCTGTGAGGCTGATGACAGCTTTGATGGGTTGACTTCTCTTCCAGGGTCTGGTGTGCAATCTCCGCATCCCTCCCCACCTCTCCATTTCTTTGACTCCCCCCTGCCCTGCACTCCTCCTGATCTCTGGGGCTCAGCTGTGAATTCAGCTGCCTAACGTATAGTTCATGAAGACTGAGCTCTTTTAGGATTATGTGAATTTTGGTAGAAGATTCTTGAACTCAAAGAATAACTTCCAAAGGGTGGGAGCAGGTGATTTAGAAGGGCTTAATTGTCCCACCTCAAATTATTCCAAATAGGCCTCTATATATTCTGGCCATTCATAAGGCCAGGTCTGCTCATTGTTCACTGTGATGGACCAAATGGATTAGGATCCAGAGTTGCAAGATCATTTTTTTTTAAGATTTATTCATTTATTTTAAAGAGAGAGGAGAGAGAACATACATGAGCAGGAGGGGCAGAGGGGGAGAAAGAGAATCTCAAGCAGACTCCATGCTAAGCACAGAGTCCAATGTGGGGCTTGATTCCAGAACCCTGAGATCATGACCTGAATCGAAACCAAGGCTGGACTCCCAGCTGACCGTGCCACCCAGGCACCCTGCAAGATCATCTTTAACAAGTAACTACCATCCCTGCGTCCATCCATTCATCGATCTATCTCATTCATTCATTCTTCATTCATTCACTGAAGACCAGTGGTGAGAAAGATAAGGCCATATCAGTTCTCTGGCAACTTACAGACTCAGGGAAAGAGATAGTAACCAAATAATCCAGCAACTGAAAGAAGCACCTCAGATAAAAGGAGGTTACACAGAAGAACCACAGAGGCTGGGTGGGTCTAGAGGTGCTTCCCAGAGGAAGGCCCTTGGGTGGATGGAAGGAAGGCCCAATGGGAGAGGGAGCTCCTTGAAGGTAGAGAAAGCAGTCTGGAGTGATTGCCATTCAATCCTCCAGGTGGACAATTAGCTGGAAAGGAAGGCAAAAGCCAGATCATTTAGGCTCTTTGGGACCATATTTAAGACTGTATTCTTTATCTTAAGTTCAATAAGAAGCTGTTGAAGAGTTTTAAGTGGGAGAAGAGCAGGGGCGTTATCCTGCCTTGAGACATTTTCAAATATATTCATGTATTGCTATGCTTTTCTTCTTTTGCATTTCTAAATCAGCACATCTGTTCCTGGGGAGAATTAAGACTGTGCTTTCCTGGATAGCAAAGACCAAGACAGTGTCAAGGTTCAGCCACTGACTTTCACTTCAGAGATAATAGTTATAAAAGTCAAAGCTTTGATTTGTAAGAGCAGAACTTTTAGTGAAGAGATTGGGGGAATAAAGTTCACTTAAACGAGTAGATAATAAACTGGACTCTCGGGGGGAGGAGGGAAGTGATGAGAAGCAGGAGTGCTGAGGCCAGAGGGCCTTCCTGGCCGGCAGAAACCACACGGAGGGAAGCGTCAGCATGGAGACATTGCCCCACGTCTGCCCCAGCAAGCATCAGAGAGCCAGGGGGGAACCTAGCAACAGCTGCAGGCTGTCTGTACCTGTCGGAGAGAGAGCGTGCTGTCTGAGGGTGGCCGGGGCTGAGGAGCTGTTTTTCTCAACGCCTGCACTTCACCCATCTTTGGCCCCACAGGAGTGATAATCACCTTTCAACTCACACAAACTATCCCCCCCCACCCCGGCTCAATGGCTCATGACACATGTCAGTCCCCTCCCCTGAGAGAGAACAATAAAACAGTGACCTAGATATAGTCAAATGGGGTACAGTGAAGCTGTGGTTGGGAAAGCCCCCTCATTATCTGTCCCGGGGTGAGAATAACAGAATCACTCAGATGGAGATAGTGGTGAAGCCCAGCCCTGTCATAAATGAGATTGGCCATTTTCAAAGGTTAACCTGGCTGCTAGGTGGAGAGCTGAATTCCAAGAGGCCAGAGCTGAATGCCTGTGTGACCAGACCGGAGCTTATTGCCGTGGCCCACGCAAAAAGTGGCCATAGCGTGGGCTAAGATGGTTGCACTGGGGCTGGAGTGAAGTGACTGGATTCCAGAGATGTACCTGAGATAAAGAGACAGGACTTGAAGCAGCAGATAAGGAAGTACAAGGTAACTGCATTTATTAGGTTCCTGCCACAATGGAACAACAGTTACGATGGTTTCCACTGGGATGTTGAATAACAAACAGCCCCCATTCTCAGTGGCTTACAGTAATCCTTAATTTTTCTTGTTAGAGGGCTGTAGATTGGTTGAGCATTTCTGCTTCAGGTCACAGTTGGTCCGTGTGTCTCTTATTCTAGGACCTACAGTTACCTGGGGGTAAGTTTTTCCATGGCAGATGGCAGAAGGGCAAGAGGCCAAGTGAAGAAAACACACAAGTATATTCCAAGCCTCTAGCTGGACAAGGCCTAGAAAGTGTCTACTCATATACCAACAGCCAAGTGACAAAGCGCAGAGACAGTGGGGCAGGGAATTAAACTGCCCCAGAGAAGCCATGGCAAGGATGACTTGTGAATAAACAATGCTATCCACCTTAAGAATCAAGGAGAGCTCCTAGGTTTCTGGCTTGCCCGGCTAGGTATGGTGTGGTGCCCTTTCCTGAGAAAGGAAACACAAGAAATGGAAAAGGCTTGGGAGAGACTATGTGCTCAGTCTTGGATATTTGGTTTGAGGTGTCTTTGGATACCAAAGTGGCAAGAGCTACGGAGAAGCCTGACCTGGAAGGATGCGTTTGGGAGATGATAGCAAAGACTGCCATCTACTTACCCCTTCTTCTTCAGTATTAGAACATCTAATTTTTAGCTCGCCACCATACATTTCCAAACCTCCCTGGAGCTGGGGTAGTAGCCTGGCTAAATTTTAACCAATGAAATATAGGAAATGTCAAGTATGACTTTCATAAAGTATCCTAACAAGATAGGGTGTGTCCTTCCTCCTGCTTTATTTCTCGCTGCTGGCAGAAATGTGGTTGTGGTGGCTTAAACTCAAGACGCCATCTTGGAGCATGAGGTAAAAGTCCAATGTTGAGAATGGCAGGGCAACAAGACAGAAGGAGACTAGTTCCCTGAAAAGAAATGTACTTTAATAGTATTTTGAGTTACTGTCACCTCTAGTCAAACCCCATCCTAACAGTCACAAGAGTCATGGGAGCAAGGAAGTGCTGGAAACCACCGAATTTAATATCAAGTTTCCAAGAAGAGAGTATGGAATGAGAAGTGAGGAGAGCCTAGGACGGAGCTTCCGGTAGCTCCAACATGTCACCGCCAGGTAGAGGAGGGAACCACCCATGACAGAGGCAGAAAGATGCAGGCTGAGAGACAGAAGGAAAGTGAGACTGGGTTGTCGTGGGCATGAAAGGATGAGAGTGTTTCGAGGAGGAAGTAGTCAAAAGTGGGAATCCAGCAGTAAGTCAATAGCAGAGGGTATGAACAAAGTTCAGAATATGACAAGGACACGAGGGCATCATGGTCTTTGATCTGCAAGAGCATCCTCTGAAAGACTTAGGAATAAAATAAGACTCTATTTGGGCTATTAAAACATAATTCTAAAAAAAAAAAAAAAAACCAACACATAATTTTAAATATTCTTAAACCACTAACTGCCCAGAGTACTATTCAGGCTATGTTAAGCTATCTTCCCATAGAAGATAAGCAGAAGTGATGGAAAAAACAAACGAGCCTCAACATGACTTTTTGTCCTGACACATCAGGTTTTCCTCTTCACTCCCCTCCTTTGCCCCGGCCTCTGCCTTCTGCAGGGCTTCTAACAAGCCTCCACCTGGCCTATCCCTTGTCCTGGGCCCACACTGCTTCTCATTTTATTCTCTTATGAAAGATATGAGAACTTCACTTTCTTGTTCAAAATCCTTCCAGGACTCTCCACTGACTATGTTGTAAAGTTTAAATTCCTTCATCAGGCACATTAGTCTTTCAAGATTCAACCCTGACTTTTCGCTCTCACCTCTCTTACACATGCTGCCTCGGCCACATCAGAATATGAGCTCTAGTCAACATCTAACTGCAGTCACATGGGAAAACCCCCAGGGAGCACCACTCATCTGTGACCAGTCAGAATGAGAAAACCTAAAACATTGCTGCTTTAAGACACTAAGTTTTTGGATGGTTTGCTCCACAGAAGTAGATAACCAGAACAGAAACGGGTACCAGGAGGGGGATATTGACATTAAAAACTTGAACCAGATGACATTGGCTTTAGAAGAGGCCATGGCCTCCAGAGTCTCAGGAAGATGGTTATTGGGGCCCATAAGAACAGTGAGAAAATTACTGACAGTGAGAAAATCATTATTGGAAGCTAGAGAAAAGACCCAAGAGGTGTGGTGGGTAGAAAGTCATCAAGGCTGTCACCTGCAGTAATGTGGAAAATAAAATTTATAACTAATGGATAGTGAAACTGGCTAAGGAGATTTCAGGCAGGCTGTTGAAAGTGTCAACTGAATCCTCTTAGCCATGGGTGATAAGGAGCAGATAGAAATGAGCAAAAAGAGGAAATTGGTAGGTTTCAGATATAATTTAGAGAAAATGAAGAGAATCCAGGACTTTCTAGGTTCAAAATTAAACTGCTTGACATTCCCATCCTCCCCAGAGAGCAAGTTATTCACAAAGTAGGACGACCGACGATTCTCTCAAGGATATGGCTCTATTTTAAGACTTCAGAAATACTTAAGGGTGTGCCTCCTAGACCTCTCAGCTAGTCAAAAGATTTGTTACAATGTTAACAGTGCCACACAGAATCCTAACTTTAAGCCCAAACCAGACAGGGTCCTGTCTCAAAAATATCTGTGAGTGTGGCTTTTGTAAACTCCACACGATTCCTAGGAAACCCACAATGTGTTTGTGAGTTCGAGCTGATGACTGCACCATCAGCCTGAACTAAAAGGGGCAGAGATGATTCAAAAATGAAAAAAGGCCTCTAGACCTTCACACTTATATGGGCAGGAAGCAGGCTAAGGAAGCTATTCGGTGGTGAACATGAGCCGCTTCCTGTAGCAAAGAGAGGGTGATTCAGAGGACAGAACCATGGGAAGTAACGCCCCGAGGGCAGGACCGTGACCCAAGGTAGAAGAACAGGAGGCGTATATCTAGCTGGGTTTCCGAATTGCTACAGACCAGTGACTACTATATGCCTCCCATTCCCCTCTGCCTTTTTTGAGCAAGAGTGTCTCCTACAGGTATCTTGAACACCCCATGGTTGATCGGTGGGGGGGGGTGTTTAGGGGGCAGAGAGCCTGTCTTTAGTTCACAGGTATTCCTGTTGACAGGAAACTATTTGAGGAGCCCCAGCTGAGGAGAGAGCCATTTGTGCCCGCACTGTATTTAGATGACAAGATCCCAACCTTCGCATCTGATCCTCGTGAGCTTTGGGAGCATTGCAAAAGGGTGTGAGTATTTTTGCATGTGGGAAGGATGTGAAGTATTGTGTCCAGAGGGCAGATGGGATTTTCCAAAGACAGCCACAACAGTATCTCCATCCCACAAATTCTTCTGCATTGGGAACTCGCCACTCCCTCATCAAGAGGCGAAGATTATTTCTCTCTGCCTGCTTCTACTAGGAAGGCCCTGTGTCAGCTTGACCGATAGAACATGGCAGAAATGGTGCTGTGCCTATTCTGGAAACGGTGCTTAACTGGCTTGGCAGCTTACACTTCCTCCTGCCCTTTAGAACATTCCCTCTTGAGATTTCCTGTCTGAACGCAGCCTCCAGGCCATGAGGGGCCCAAGCTACACGGAGGGGCCACAGCCAACAACCCGCATCAACTGTCAGCCACATGAATGCGCCACCTTGGATGTCCAGCTCTAGCCGACCCCTCCAATGACTGCAGCCCCCGCCGACATCTGACTGAAACCATGTAAGGGACTCCAAGTGAGAGCTACTCACTGAGCCCAGTCAACCCCCAGAGCCAGGAGAGATAATAATAAATTGTTATTTTTACAGTACTAGATTTTGAAGTGGTTTGTTAGGTCCTTGATACTTGTTCATCGAATTTGCAACACAATTCACTGCAGCTCAGAATTTTTGAAGCAAGTAATAAAATCGAGAACAAAGACAAATATTTATACCACATGCCGACTTGCAAGCTTATCAGTTTTTTGGCTTTAGGTGAGAGATGACCCACCTGTAAATGGCTTAAATTAGGGGTTGGCAAACATTTTTGTAACGGGCTAGAGAGAAACTATTTTAGGCTTTGCCTCTGTCGCTACCAACTCTGCCATTGCAACAAAGGCGGCTGTAGTCGGTAAGTGAACGAAGAAGCATGGCCGCTGTCCAATAAGATTTTACTTATAAAAACAGGCAACAGATGATTTGGCCCATGGGCCATAGTTCACTGACTCCTGCCTTTAAAAATAGGGATGCATTATTTCGTAACAAGAATCGAGAGTGGTTAATTCAAATGGATCGACAATATAAGCATGAAAGTGGGTTCTCTCCACCTTTCTGCTCTGTCATCCTCAATTTTGTGGGTTTAGTTCTCAGGCTGGTCCCCTTACGAGCTCGTAAGGTGGCTGCTACGAGTCCAGGCATCACATCTGAACACCCTCGTCCCCAGTGGGAAGAGAAGATGGTCTCTCGGCGTCCAGTTTAAGAACTACGAGAACTTTCCCAGAGATCCTCCAGCACACTTCCATACCTCATTGGCCAGAAGTGCATTTCACATCCATTGGTAAACCAGGAGCTACCATGGGCTTAACCTTAGACGACTCAGGCTTCATCCCATCGGAAGCTTTGCCCAATACGGGAACAAGGCGGGGTTCCCTTAGCAAGGAGTCTAGCTACTGGGTGGGTGAGCAACAGTGGTGCCAGCCAGTCAGCAGGGGAGGTAGGGAAGGAAGAGAATGAGGAGAGACAGCAGTTTGGGGCAGAACAGGATTAGAAGTCATGTCAGGTTTCAGACAGAACAGAGGACGGAAGATGTAAGTACAGTAAGCCTCGGCCACACTGGAAAAGAAAAAATGAAGCAAAATAAAAAGATTCACTGCTTGGCATGCATCCAAAAAGGAAACCTGGAGTTTCCTGGGGTAGGCTGTAACTGGGTGGAGTGAAGGACTTCGCCCATACGCAGCCCCCCTTCCTTGGCTAGGGAATGGTCACATTGAGCCTCAGGATGGACGAAGCCGGGGAAACACGCAGCGGACACAGAATACCACGTCTCCTGCTGCGTGCGGCCCAGCCAGCAGCCTGTGTGTCAGTAAAACATACGTCACACCACCCTGTGACTCTGGATGGGCCCGGCGGTGTCCCCGGGAGGCCCACGGCCCAGCAGCCTGGGCTCGCCCTGGGGACCTTCGTCCACTGTGGAAGGCCACACGGGGCTGGAACATCAGGCGCTAGCTGTCTGAGAAGGGACAGTCTCTGCTGAGCCTGGAGAAAAGTTTCCTTGTTTACTGAAGGGCAGGGAGGGGTGTGGGGTGTTTAATGCAAATGCCACCAAGCGGGAGCCTACAGATTGCAGGAGGCAAGAGGCACGTGGTTCTCCGTGAACTTCGGGCAGCCGGGCCCAGCCAAGGCCACGTAAACAAAGAGCTTCAGCCCTTCGGTGGGGGCCAACGGTGCAGTGCAGGCTGCCTGAGGTACACTCAGATCTCCATGGACATTCTCCTGGGCCCTCCCTCAGGGGACACCGCCCGCTCCCTCCTTTGGTCCTGGCACCCTCACCCCTGGGTCCCACACATCGCCTTGGGCCCCTGCTTGTCTATGTCCCCCCGAACCTGGGACTTCCTTATTTGGACATCACCCAGAGATGCTGCCACCCCTGGCCCACAGAAGGCTGTCATCCATGTGTGTCCACCAGTGATGGCGGGTGGCCGAGAAGTCAGCTCTCCCAATGCCCTGGGTCCTTAACGCTGCGGACGTTGTCTCTACCCTGCTCCTCTTTGCTGAGCTGTGGCCTCAGGCTTGCAGAAGAACGAGGAGACTGTCAAGCTGAGAAATCCACGATGCTTGTTTTCCCTTTAGTTCTGGCCAGGTAGGAGCCTTGTGGACAGTGGTGGGCAAGAAGCTTTTGGTAAAGTGGTGCCGTGGGCTTAACTCTTCACTTTTCCCGAGTTCCTTCACACAGGCCCTCTGCCCTGCAGGGTGGCTTTCTAGTGGAATGTCACACGTCCTCAGCCTTGGCCTGGGGTTCCTGGGATGGCACCTGTCACAAGGCTGTGTGTGTTTGGTCTGTCTCTCCCACACCATGAGCAGCTTTGTGAGGATAGATGTGCATTCAGGATCATTTCTGAACCCACAGCCCGGTAAGCACATAATAGATGTTTGATGAACAGATCAATGTCAGTGATGTTTCTGTTTAACACACACACACCTTTCTTTTTTTTTTTTTTTTTAAGATTTTATTAATGTATTTGAGAGAGAGAACGAGCAGGGGGGAGAGGCAGAGACAGAGGAAGAAGCAGGCTCCCCGCTGAGCAAGGAGCCCGATGCGGGACTCGATCCCAGGACCCCGGGATCATGATCTGAGCCAAAGGCAGATGCTTAACTGACTGAGCCACCCAGGTATCCCCCCCACACACTTTTCAACCCCAGAATCAGGTGTGTTAGAGGATGCTGGTGCCTTTCTTCTTTAACCTAGCTAACTTCCAAGCTCCTCTGCATAAAGCCAGGGAGCTGCCACCACCCCAGGAAAGCTTTGCACCAAGAGTCCTTGCCGGTGATTGCCTGATGATCTACCTCACTGCCTCTGGGTCCGCTGCAGCTGCAGCCGGGGCTCACGTGGCCAGGACCACGCTGATGTGTGCTGTCCCGGAGCCGTGGTGTGACTTGAGGGAGATGCCAACACAGAACCGCCCCCTCCCCACTCTGGCATGGCCGCCCTCCTCCTACAGCATCCAGCAACTCAGGCAGAACCCGGGCCCCGGCAACCTGCAATTCACAGGAACCCTGGAACAGACCAAGTAGAGGTGGGAAGAGGAGGCAGGTGTGGTAGCTTGTCCTGAAGGAGAAAAG
Source organism: Phoca vitulina (assembly GCF_004348235.1). Lineage (NCBI taxonomy): Eukaryota > Metazoa > Chordata > Mammalia > Carnivora > Phocidae > Phoca > Phoca vitulina. The sequence goes on from NW_022589708.1 coordinate 71,142,963, forward strand.
AGAGCTATTTGCATATCATAATCCCTAGGCACTGCGGGGCACAGAGCTTGCCTTGTTGAGCTTAATACACCAGCTGTGATGTCAGAATTTCACCCAGGTCATATTCCCACTTGACAGGGGGAAAGTTGAGTCTGGGGGAAGTGAAATAACTTGTCAAAAGTCACACAGAGAAGAAGCGGGGTGGTCCAGGTCAGAGCCAGGCCAGCTTGCCCCGAAGTCCAATTTCCTAATCATTGGAGCACACTGCTTGCAAAGAGTCAATCATCAACCGTTTTTGAACACTTCCCTCTGTGGACACAGTCTGGTGGAGGTAATGCCTCTCTCAGAAGGGGGCTGGAAACGTGTCCAAGATGGAGCAGGGATATCACTCAGGTTGGGGAGCCAGTACGGTGGACAGTGGGGCTCAGGCAGAAGGTTCCAGCCCTTTGAGCCTCAGAACGCCTTGCTCTGCGCTGCTCAGACCTCACCCTCCCGGAAGGGGCTGGGGTCCCTGGCAGTGTGAACCCGGGCCTTGTGATCCCCCCTCCCCCCTTCCCTTACTCTGTCATTGACGAGGGCAGCTGCGGGGCCACTTCATCTGGAAATGGTCCAGGCCAGTCACCGGGCTGTTGTTCTGGCCACATTCTTGTCCACCTGGAAGGACGGTGCTTGAGATGTCACGCAGTTCACGGAGGCCAGCCCGGGCGTGGGGCGGTCTCAGGGGCCTGATCTTTGCCACGCCCCAGGTCATGAGGAAGGGGATGCCCAAGGCCATGGGCAGGCCCCTGCCCACATCTTTATGTCCCCTGGTGCCCTTCTTTGGGAGGAGAGTCTGACGGGAAATACAACCAGATGAGCCTCCCCTCCTGCATGCACCTCGTCCTCCTCAACCTCACATCCAGCCGGGTCTGAGACTCGCACCCCTCTGGCCTCCGTGGCCCAGCTGGGTGACTCAGTACCCATCCCTTTATGGCCCCAGCGTCACACACAGTGCACACCTGGACCAGCCAAGCACCCGCGGCTTCCACACTCGCTTCTTCATCTTTCCCGGGGTGTCTGTGACATAAACAGATCACAGGTGCTCAAAACGGTGCAGCTCTACGCCTCACGTCGAAGTAGCCGTGGCCAAGTTCCCTAAGCATCTGCCGGCCTCCGTGTCTTCCTCTGAAAAATGGGAACGAAAACAGCAGCTTCTCTTCATAAGACTGTGGCAAAGACCAAATGACAGGTGGAAGGCACTCTTCCCGCTGCCTGGCACCGGGGGACTGCCTGTCAGGGTCCCTACCGTGGAAGCATGCTCAGGGTGGTGTGTGCGAGAAACAGCGGGGCTCCTCTCCTAGGCTGGCCTAGCATCTTGCTTAGAGTCTCTGTCCTCAGTGTTTCAGTCCAGGTGTCCCTGGCAAGGGTGACTCTCCTCCCTCCTTCTGCAGAGGCCGCCTTAGGAAAGTAGTATTTCTCAGAGTCTCTGCACACAGGGCTCTTCTCATCTTTGTGACTTGAATAGTCATAGAAATTCGACTTCTGGTCCCAACCCGCATCTGTCCCCAGCCCGTGACCTTCAGGCTTAAGCAGAAAAGTTCAGCAGAGCCTTTCTACACAACAGTGCACACCCACCATGGCCTTTAACTGTGCCAACATCTGTCTCCACCTCCCCATGCCCACCGCGTACAGGGACTGTGCTAGGCTGCCCGAAACGCGTAGTCAAACACAGCTTCCCTGTCTCCCACCTTGAACATTATAGTAATTATCTTTCGGTGTGATGTGTGTTATTGGAATTTCTGACTACCATAAGTTCCGTAAGGACGGCATCTCATCATCTTTCTGTCCCCAGAGCTTAGGTACTCTGGAAATTATTGAATGAATGAGTTTGTAAGAGGAAGCAGAATGATATGGGGAAAGAGCACAAGCTATTTACTCAGATGATCTGAGCATCGGCTCGGCTGTGAACAACCTACGTGACATTGGGCAAGCCCGTTGGCTCAACTATAAAATGAGACTATGGTGCGTGTCAGTCTCCCAAAGCTATTGTGTGGAACAGATGAGATCCATGAAAGAGTTTTTCCTAAACTGTGAAGTCTGCAAAAATGTGCGTTATAGTCATGGTAAAAATCCAGAAACGACTTAGGTGTCCAGTGAGTGAATGGTCGCACGTCCCTACCCCAGGCACTACTCTGCGAGGAAAGGAGACAAACGCTTGATCCACACCACCTGGGTGAATCCCAGGGGAATTGTGTTGCGTAAAAAAAGTCAATCCCGAAAGGCAACGACCTCGTGATTGCATTGATTTAACACTACTGACATGAGCAAACGAAGTAGAGCCGTGGTTGGCAGGGGTTAAGGAGTGAGCAAGGGCTGTGGAAAGACGACACGGGGGACCCCTGTGGGGGTGAAGTGTTCTGTGTCTTGATGGCATCAGCGTCAATATTCTGGTTGTGATTTGGTTTTTTAGAATATCACTGGGGAAAACTGAGTCATCTCTCTGAATTATTTCTTGCAGCTGCATGTGAATCCATAATTATCTAAAAATTAAAACTTTAATTTAAAAATACGCATGATGGTTATCTAGTTGGATCCAAAGTTTATAAAATAGCAGCCGTGTTTGTTGATTGCTTGCATCTGTTTATCTGTTTAGCTCATTTACTCGTGCAATGCACCTATTGGCCTATTTTACAGAAAATGAAACTGGGTACTGGAAATATTAAGGCCATAAAATAGTACATCACATTGCTGTGGTTTGGAGACCTGAGTCACTGCACCCTGGGCCCCTCTGATAAGGACATATGGCACATTCAGGATTTGAACCAAGCGGGGCTTAATCCTCAAACCAATTCTAGGTATACTTAGTTAAGGGCAAGGATCACCAGCAATGAGAAGACTAATTCAAAGGTTATTATTCAGGATTCCTTTGGAGGATGATGACAATGTTCTGGATTAGACAGTGGTTATGGTTGTACATATCTGAGAATGTATTAAAAACCATACACAGAATTGCACACATTAAAAAAGTAAATTTCATGGTATGTGAATTGTCTCTCAATTTTTAACATCTACACCCCCAACAAAAAAAGTTCTTATGGTCTGGAGGTAAAAAAGGTGACTTTGGTGGTAGTGGCGGTGGTAAGAAAATCTCCAAGAAAGAATTAACTTATTAATTAAAGTGGGGACTATGACAAAGACATAGAAGGCGTCTGAGGTCCTGCCTCTGGTGACAAGAAGAAAGGAGAAGGGGGGTACAAGAGGTCACAGAAGTGTGTTGACCTTGAGATGACAGCAGGGGATTTCTAGTAGACCATTAGGAGCCACATTTGGAAGAGAAGGCACAGAGGTTTGGGACCCAAAAGTAGATGCGATATCTCAAGAAGACAGGATCAAGATGGCAGAACATAGGAGGAGACAGGGTGGAAGGCATTAATCTCCAACAGAAAAATAGAGCTCAGCCCGCAAAATCTGCCATCTCTAACCACAATTGTTCTTTCCTCCTACAAAAGGCTAAACCAGATCCAGTGAGAGAACATGACTCAGAAGAGCAGAGCAAGAAAATCATGTTCCCTGGGGAAGGACATTGCCTGGTTGCCCTCATCTACCTTTGTCATTGGAAGGTTTCGGTTGTCCCCAGAGGAGACTCCAAGCACAGAGAAGGTGGCTTTGGTGTGGAAAGTTAATATTCCATTTTTATAAGGTAACATATTCTAAAACCCAGGTTTTTTCAAGCTTTCAAGTTAAACTTAACAAATCTTATTATTTTACTTATAAATCTATTTAAAGTCACATAACTGTTTACAAGAAGACTTCAGAACACAGTTAATTAAATTCTCTTGACCATTTTGGAGTACTTTTATAGTCTACATATGTTTAATTTTCTTTTAAAACACATCAGCTGTCCAATAAAACTTTCCCAAATATTTAAATAATGCTTGCAAAATGAATAAGTCAACCCTTATACATATGGTGAGAGTTAGCTTCTCTTAAACAGGGGCCACTGGCTGCCTTGCATGACCCCACAGAGCCTAGCAGCCTGGAGCAGCCTGTCATGAGCCACTTTTAGGAGAGGGTTAGGCCCAGAAAGGCAGCTGTTCCTCACAAAAAGCAGGAGAACTGACCTGGGGGACTGAGGATGTGGTACAAACCTGCCCACGGGAAAACTCTAAAGTTGTCTCTATAGTTGGTCCTATCTTAGGCCACACCTTGCATCAGGAGGACTGAGCAGAACAACCTTCTCGTACCTGATTCACATGTCAGATTTAGAGCATCATCCATCTCCCGCCCTCTGCCCACCATCCAGGACATAGTCAAGACTTCGGTCCTTGACTACCCAGGTCTCCAGGAATGGCCCCATCTCTGAACTTTGGTTTGCATACTCTCTCTCTTTCTCTCTCTCTCTCTCACTCTTTTTAAATATTCCAGATGTAAATATCCTGTCAACGAATTCACAAAGTTCTTAAAGTAATTCTTACCATTTTTTAAAGCCCCATAGTGCTTATCCACATGGAAGAAGCAGTACTCAACACACACTCATCAACTGATGGACACCATAATAACCCTCTGGTAGGGTATCTGTAATTCACTTTAAAACAGTTCAGTATAAACTGTATGACATCATGCAGTTGTTGGTTAGTTAGTTCAAGCTTCAGTTCTAGAGAAGTCAGTTGCCATTTTTGGGAATTCACACTCCAGAAATATTGGATTGATACCCAAAGCTCCGATACCCAAATCTTGAGCAATAGCTAAGGCTTTATTAATATGTAGAGCAAATGTCTGAAAAGCATATTGATTAGCAAAATTAGTCACTAACAAATTAATATAATGAATATTAGAATGGACCTCATTGATACAAATAGAGGTGTTCAGAAATATGAGTTGGCAACAATATTTGAAGGACACACCCCCACCCTGAACAGAGGGTGTAAGTCTAGTGGTATCTGTGGCCTGCACTGTTCAGGACAACATTCAAGCCTTGATCTGTGAACAGCCCTGTGTCCAGCCATGGCTTTAGGAGCATTCCTGGGCCTAATGCTGACCATGAAAGTGACAGAGCCTGCATGAGAATGCTGGTGTGGGGGGGGGGGGGGGGGGGGGGTGGTCAGATGGGACGAGGGGTCAGAACTCCTAAAAATAGGGACGTGGGACACCTGCAAATTTAAAAAATATATTGGATGTACTATTTTATACCTTCTTGTTAATAAATGTGTGTGTGTTTTTTTTTAAATGAATGTGACTTCTTTTAATTACAAGCTGGGAGGAAGGCTGTGGGGAGTTCTCTCTCCCATCAACATCTACCAAAAATGACCCTAAGAGCTGGGCCTGTGCATGGCCAACAGGCTGCCCTCTCTTGTTTCCAGGACCCCATTGGTGGGAGGGTCAGACCAATGAAGCGGGTTCTGTGTTCAGAAAAAAAGCTTGGTGGGAAAGAATTCCTATTGTTCCTCTTGAGTTTCCACAAGTGTCCTGACATATCTCTGAGGGAGCTGAGGTTTGGCCTTGCATTACGATCCCCTGTAAATCCAGTGGAACTCCACATGAACACAAATGCCTTTTGGGTCAAATTGCCTTCAAATGGCACTCATTACAGTGCTCCAGGAAACCAATTCTTGGGCACGGACTTCACAATGGATTTTCCTTTTTCCACATTCGAATCAGTAGTAAATAGCAAGAGTCCAGATCCTAGGAACATTTACCAAATACCTAATGTGCATAAGGCAATTGCATTTATGGTTTCTCATTTGTCCCTCAAAGAAGTCTTATGAGAGACTTTGTATTGTCACCAGTTTGCATCCGAGGAAAGAGAGGACTGAACAAAGAAATCTTCTTTGCCGCAATTTCTGAGTCTGATGCCCATTTGTCAACAAGCCTCCTCCCTCCCTGTCACCTCTGAGCAATGACATAGAATATGGATTTGTCTAGCAACCAGAGGAAACCCATACGGCATTCCTTCAAACGTATAAATTTGGTCGGAGCCATGGGAGAGTGTTGGAAATCCAGTCCAGAGCGTTCTGTATTCTTTGGGAGAACAGCTGGGAGGTCAGGAGGATGCCACCAGCGTGCGCAGATGGTTAAGGCACAATGGCAGCCCCTCCGAGGCCAACATGGAACCTCTCCCCCCGCCAGCTCGCTACTTGCACTTCAACCAATTACTCACACTTAATTTGATTGCTAGTCAGGGAGGTGATAAAAACTCTCGCACGCTTTATTCTGGATGAAATGTTGGACCAGAAGTCTGGGAGACTGTCCTCATGTCGCAGCTCGGCTGATGGCTCCATCCTGGGTGCTCATCCCAGGCCAGCCTTGAATGCCCCAGCGGAGCAGCAAACATTTCGAGCGGTGCCCATAGCTGGGTCCCTGAGCACTCCTGCTGTCTCTGGCCCTCCTCACAGACAAGGCACCACCCGTAGTGTCAGCAAATGCAGGCCTTATGGTTCTAGGGCTGGGCATTTGGGATAGCCCCAAGACTGCATTAGGAAGCAATGGCCATGACTATGGGTCTAGTCCAGGTAGTAATGTGGATCAGGGAGTAGCTGAGGTCTTAAAGCCATTTTATGAACATGGACCCAAGCTGAGTATTAGGCGTGAGAGGGTGAACAGTGTGTGCATGATTTTTAAAGCCTTCCCTTGAGGAGTCAGGGTGGCTTGGCTAACAGGACGCGTGGGCAATCCCTTCTGATTTGTTGCGAGAGTCAGCGTCCGCTTGCAATAGCTGCCCTTTTCCGTTGGAGCACAGGGATGCATGGTCAGCTCTGCCTGCAGAAATCACTTATTTGGAAGCTATTTATTAATAGGAATCTACCCTTGTATAGCTGAAGCACATGTATTTGTTAAGACAAAAACCATAAAGTCATTACTAATGATGAGATGCGGGCAAGTTATTTACCTCTTTGGAGCCTCTGTGAATCCTTGCTTGCAGGGGCTTGATTGGAGCAGAACAGTGCCTCTCAATTTTTAATGCGCTTACAAATCACCTGGAGAGCTGGTTAAAGTGCAGATTCTGTTCCAGGAGGTCTGGGGGGCCCAAGAGCCTGCATTTCTAACACACTCCCAGGTGATGCTGTCGCTGCTTCCTGTCTGTGGAGCGCACATTGAGAGCCCGCGACCAGAGCACTGTCCTATGCAGGGTCCTCACAAATGCCGCTCCCTCCCACAGGAAGGATCCCCACCTGCGGCACGGAGTAAATGTTCATTAAATAAAACAAATGGATTATATATATATACACACATATATGAACTATAATGTAGTTTATGGTAATGTTGACCATTGATAAATGAGAGCTAGTTTTATTTAACCAATAGCGTTGGGACAGGTGCTGGTGATATTTGATTCTTCTCTTTTCCTTAGACCCTTGGGCCAGTGGCACTTCTGGTGACTTGGGTCAGGGTGAGACTGTGTTTCTCTGCCTTCAGACTTGACCAGGGGCTTTTCAGGCAGCCTATGCTGCATACAGAGTGCTCCATCTGGCTCCCAGGTACAATGACTCCTCCCTGTGCTCCAATCCCCTGGACTCTCTGGATCCGTCATACCTGGGTGCCAGGTGGAGCATTCTGCATACAACCCGTGGGGTGGCATGAAGAGCACTTGTTCGAAGCTAAGAATTCTGGGAGATAACGCGAAGCCATGCACTCTGCAGTCGATGACTCCCTGCACCAAATTCACCTAGATGCTCATTTAAAATGCCAATTCCTGGGCCTCACCTCAGACCCACCTAAATGAGGTTCCTGGGAGTAGACTGGAGTCCTTTGCATGCTGGATTTTGAGACTTGCTTCTCTGCCAGCAGCCGGGCCCGGGGCAGGGGTACAGGGAGCATTTGTGTGAGTGTGAGAGCTGTGGCTGGCTCTCCTTGGAGCAAGGAATTCTGGAGCATCTTTATGGTTTCCCCAGGGACATGAACACCTACTCTGCAAGCACTCCACTGAGCCCAGCTAAGGAATCGGTTTCCTTCCCTGGTGATATGGTGATAAAACCTTTTTCTCCTTGGAATGCCATACCCATTTCATGGGAACCCCCTTCCTGGAGCTTTACGATGAAGCTAGAGAGGTTGGTGTTATCTTACACATGCAACACACCTTGAGAATATGGAGGAATCTGGACAAAGAGCACCCGAATAAGCAACAAAGTGGGGAACCTCGTGCTGACAAGAAAACCCCAGCGTGCCAGGCTTGAGGGATCAGGTGGACAAATGCTAAGAGACCCCTCCACAGTGGCTTGCCTTTCCTAGAAGGTGTGTGGCCTGGCTGGTGAGGAATATCACACCAGGAAAGAAGTATTCCGCTTGGTCTAGGCCAGATCTGCTGGCCATGTGAGAGCCTGCGTGCTCTGAACAAACATTTAAGATGTTTTCCACACTCATACAAAATCGATGCCTTTTTTTTCCCCTGAAGAATGAATTTGGAGATTGTGCCAGAATCAGAAAAGTTTCTGTGGATTTTGCCTAGAATTTCAAGGGTCTGTAAATCCTACAGCTGGCTGGGAGCCTACTTTGATTATTTTTAATGCAGAAGAGGATGTATTTGAGCATCTGGCCCAGAAATCGACTAAATCTGTCTATAGCATAATTGGTTTGGAAAGAGCTGAAAGACAAATTGAGGCTGGTGGATGTAAATAGGAGAACAGGTGGCAGAAGGGGAGCCAGATGGGTGAGCTCAGACGTAAAACACATACAAACAAAAGCTGCCCGAGAGACCAGAGGAGCATATTTGCATCTGGGCTCCAGAACCGGACTGGCATGAGGGACCTCCCTGGCTCAGAAGCGTCCAGACCCAATGTCTGGCACCCAGGACAGAGCCTGCACCTGAAGAGCAGGACTCAAAGTCAGCTTCCGCCTGGGGTCACCCTGACCACACGGGGACAGGTGGTCCCACATTGGCCTTGTTGCTGAATTCAGAACACAAACAAATCACAGACAATCATCCGGTTCCTTAGAAAAGTTAGGCTCAAGGCTGAGACAGGGGTATGATCAGAGCCAAAGATGAGGGGAGATGACTTTTTAGTGACTTTATGTAATTGTCCCTTTTACGTGGTGACATTCAGAGGCAGCATGTGGCAGAGCGTCTTGTACGTGATGGGCCATCAATGCATATTCAAAGGCAGAGATACTTTTGTTCAGCGATAAAGAGATGTCCTCATTTGATAAAGCCTTGTTGCAGCAGGGAGGGAATCGATAGTTAGAAACATCTATTGCCAAACTGTATCCCCTGCTCATTTGTCAGGAGCGACAGTGAGAGTGTATCGTCCAACAGGCACAACTTCTAGCTCTACCCAACAGAGACGTATAATTAAAAAATAAGACCTTTTTCATTTGCTTACAAACCCTGAAAACCCTTTCCAAGGATCAGAAGAGCCTGGGAGGGAGGGTGGAAGTGAGAGGTGACGCTGAGCCAGGTGCACGGTTAATGGCACCATAAATAATGGCGCTGCCCCTTTCAGAGCCGTGACCGTGACCCACCCCTCGAGGTCCCGCCAGCGCCCTTCTGATGGCCCGCAGTTCACGACAGCCCCTTCATACTTGTCATAACACCATTGTTTTCTATAGCTGCCCCTTTTGCAGTTTCCACCCCACGCAGGCAAGTTTTCATGCTTCCAAAATGAAAAATAAAACTGCCAGTTCTCATCTCTTTAGGGGAAATTAGTCTTATTTCTCCCATAAATCATAAGCATGCTTCAGCTGTAAACAGCATTAGCAACTCTAAAGGTACATTAACTTCGGTTCCCGGGGAGATCCGAGGTTCTGGATGGATCTGTAGTTTCGATTTAGGGAAGGGATGAAGGGGGGTTATTTCCCCACTCTCCGCTGAAGGCCCGGTGCCACACCTCTGCGGGGGACGGGGAGATTAGTGGTGGTCGGGGGCTGGGGGTGCTGGGGGGAAACGGGTGTGACTGCTAATGGGTAAGGGATTTCTTTTTGGGTTGAGGAAAATGTTCTCAAGCCCATCATGGTGATGGTTGTGAGGCTCTGGGAACATACTAAAAACCACTGGATGGTACACTTTAAATGGGTGAATTGTATCATATACGAATTATATAGCTCAGTAAAGCTGCCATACTAAATGGAAAGTTAATAAAGAGTTAACCCACAGAAATGCTAGAAGGGAAGAACAAAGAAGCTTGTGCTCTTTCTGCCAGGGAGCACTCCTCCTTAAAGGGCCTGTGCCTCCATGAGAGAGGCCAGTACTCATTCATTCTGAGAGGATGTGGTAACTCCTGTTGGCCTCTGGAGGGCCCCTTGCACACAACTCCTACATTTTTATGAGGCTCCTAGGAACCAGAAAAGGAGTGCGAGGTTGCTGAGCATCAAGGTGTGTGGGTTGGCCTTTAAATGGTGGAAGGTGTCAGTGGGGTCAGGGTCCTGAAGGCAGAGATGAGCAGGTACCTTAAGAGCCTAGTAACAATGGGTGGCTGGAGGGAAGGTGGCAGAAGATTCTGACTTGCCCTTCTTCAGTCATGCCCCTTACCAGTGGGCTCCCATTGAGGAAGGGGGAGGGAAGAGTTACAGGTGATGGTGGAGGTAGGTATAGGGATAGGAGTTTTTCTCCCCAGAGGAATTAAGCCCATTATTTCCCATGTGGCACAGGGTCAGATTGGGATAGGTCTGTCCACTTAGGTCAGGAACTCTAGGAAGCAAAAGACAACAAAGAAGAATCCACTTGACAGGAGGACCCCTCAGCCCCAGGTCCTTTGAAAGAGATTATGGGATCTAGAATACACCCCATTCCCAATCCATCTACCAGAATTGGGATCCTCATTCAAGGGAAGGGAGTTGCACTTGAAACCTATAAGACGACTGAAATTTTACCTTGTACACTTTTATATCCTCAACCCCTGGAACAGAGCCTGGCACTTAGCAGCGGCTGTTTGGAGGGATGGGTGGACGACGCACAAAAGGTTCGCATGAACAAGGCTGCCGATGCAACCTGGTGTCCGTCTAAGGCCAGGGTGCTGGGTCTAGGCCTCCAACAGAGGGTGCTATATGCCTGAAAGAGCAAACCTGGGTCCAGCGCCAGAAGCCTGGTTGGCATGGACGGGTGATGGAGCTCTTGGCTCAGTGCAGACCTGAGGCAGAGATGCGGCATTGAGCACGGCAGCCAGTGAACTCAATGACCACACATGCGGGGCAGGGAGGAGACAGACCTGTTCTCCTGCCTGGGCTTCTCCTCAGCAGTAGGGAAGGAAAACCAACCCCTTGGGTGGAGGATAGGATCCACGTAGGTTTTGTTCATCAGTCAATCCTCAAGCGTCCAGCGCGATGCCTGGTACAGAGAAGGAACACAGTACATATTTCTCAAGTGGACTGAATGAACACATGAGTCTGGGGAAACGGATCCCTGCTGGACCGTATTATTCTCAGACTGGATCTAAATGCATATGCTCTTAGGCTACACCTCTAGCCTTGGCCTCGCCTGTCTCAGAAACCAGAGTTACACAAAAATTCCCCAAAGCCACCAGTGGGGTCCGTACCTGGGCTGGTTCTTCCCACTGGATAGAGCTGAGTGCTGACAAGACCACTGGTGAACCTAATTAGCTTTGCAAGGAAGGAAATTTCTGGGAGATCAATCCCTACTCGCCCACCCTCCCCACTCCTCAAACCATGGGCAAAAACACAGGGTGGCCAGACCAAGAAGGAACAGCACAGAAACTAGAGCAAAGCCCTCCCGCTGGGGCCACAACATCTTCAGGTGAGGGTGTCCATCTGACGTTTGCGAGTCTGAGATGTAGCTGTTGCGCCCAGAGGTGAATCCAGGAACGACCGAGGTGGGGCTGAATATGTCAGCTAGGGAGCACCTCAGCATGTTATTCCTGTTAGTTTCCTAGGGATGCCTTCACAAATTGACACAAACTTGGTGGCTTAAAACAATGGAAATGTATCCTCTTACACTTCTGGAGGCCAAGTGTCCAAAATAAAGGTGTCAGCAGGGCCAACACACCCTCTGAAGGCTCTCGAGGAAAATCCTTGTTCTCTTCTTCCAGCTTCTGGTGGCTGCCTGGCTCGTGGCTGCACCACTCCATCTCTGCATCTATCTTCATGTGGTCTCCTCCCCTGTGTCTGTGTCTTGAACCTTCCTCCACTTTTCTTTTCTAAGGACATCTGTCATTGGATTTATGACCCACCTGAAATTCAAGGTGATTTCATCTCAAGATCCTAACACCTAATTACATCAGCAAAGACACTTTTTCCAAATAAGGTCACACTGACAGGTTCTGGGAGTAAGGATCTGGGCAGATCTTTTGGGGTGCACAGTCGAACCAGCACCACACCAGTGCACACCAGGGCCCTGGGCCTGTCATGCAGTGCCAGCCTCTGAAGGGTGCAGACTTTCTCAGGGAGAGCCAACCCATGGGACTGTCTGGGGGTGAACTGCTTTCAGTGAGGGGTCCCTCACTGTTGCATCTTGCCCTGACGTTAAACTGATGTTGCCACTGGATCCAAAAAAGCCCCTGTGAGGGCCTGGCTTGGCCCAGGATCTCTCCTTGGACTAAATGTTCAGCCTTGAGGATCATATCACCTAAGACACAGGACCTACTTTAACAAAAGGTGTGGGGAATTCTTTCCTCTGCAGTTAATTTCTCAGCAACTACTTAGAAAGAAGCTTCTAGAGAAAGCTGGGCGTGGAGTCCACAAGAAGCCAGGTTAAATTCGTTCATAAAACACACAATTTCCTCATCTTTTCCCCTAAGGGGGTCATAAAGAGAATTTGGCCTGGCTCTGCCAATCCTAGATTGTCCTTCTGCTTTGGCTCTCGGCCCTGACAGTGCAGCCTAGCACCTCAGGGATGACGGTTCCTGCTTAGACAGGCCCCAGCTTGGGAGTAGCGGCCAGACACAGGGAGCAGCCCTGAGCGGACACGTGCTGGCTCTGAGGGCCTGGGACAGACACTGAAGGGGCACAGCCTTTACTTACAGGCCGTGGCTAAGTCCCTGGACTCCAGAATCAATCTGTGTTTGAATCCTAGATCTGCCACTGATCAACAACTCTGTGATCCCAGGCCAATTCCTCAGCACCGCCAAGCTTCATCTGGAGAATGGGGAATTGAGAACGTTGTTAATTTTCCAGGTAGACTGCTCAATGTGTGCCTGGCTTTCAGTGTGTGTGCTCAGTAAGTGCCTGTTGTTATGGTTATTATTACTCAGAGGAAGGAAACTGGTCACACCCCTTTATCTGACCCCCCCAAAGCTCAGGGCTAATGGATTGGAAACAGAACCAGGAACCAGTGCCCTCCACCCCACGAATTCCTCCATTTTCTAGCCTAATTGTCATTACAAATGTTTTTTTCAAACACTCAGAGACACTGAGACGTTCTCTTCATGATCTAATTTATGTAAAACGCAAGGTTGGTTCTAGACACAGGGAGCCAGAGGGAAGGAAGTTAGAAAATGCTCTGCCTTGTCTCCCGACCATTTGTCCTGGATATCTGGAAGAATTTCTATTGCCTTCTCAATCTGCAGCTCTCTCACTGTGCTCTCTGAACAGGAACTAATTTCTCTCCAACAAAAGAGCCCAGCGTGGCATGTGGAACATTTGACAGAAGGCCTGGCAAGTAGAACTCAGCTCTAGATTCTGTGAAAGAAAGGACCAAATGCCTCCCACATGCAGGGTCCCGACCACATAGCATGACAGGGCCCAAGACACACAGCATTTGGTCCTATGCCTGCTCCCTAAGTGAGAAGAAATCAGGATGAAACCTGCCTCTCCTCACTTCCTCACTTCCCACACAATCGTGAAGGAATTGACCTGGCCCACTCACCCCTCACTCAACACCGCCTAGTCATGCTGCTTTTCTTTCTTTTCCTCAAATGCCGAAGTTGTTCTCATCTCGGGGCCTTTGTATTGGTTGTGCCTCCTGCCAAATATATTCTTCCTGGGATCTTTGCAAGGCTGGCCCCACCACGTCATTTAGGTCTCAACTCAGATGTCAGGTGATGCCATCTAAACACCTCCCACCCCTCATTTGTAAGTCAAGTAGATTGTTTTATTTTCTTCTGTTGGGGAGCAAGATTTTTCTGTCCCTTTGAAGGTCCCTCCAGCAAGATTAAGTATCAAGTTGACATGAGACAGATTAACAGGAGAAAGTCGAATTTAATTTTGTACCTACAGGGAATCCCCACAGACATGGGAATTCCAAAGTGAGGTATATATGTCATCCTGAACAAAGGAGAAGGGGGTAGGGCAGTTCAAAGGGAAGGAATGAAATTCACAGGGAGATGAAAAAAGAACAAATGTTTGGTCAACAAATGTTTGCTGGGCCACCTAGAAACAATGGCACAAAAAGGACTTTGATCAAACAGGCCTTTCTAGGTTCCTCCCTGTCCACCATACCTAGTTCACGTACAATGTAGTTACCTGTGGAGCTAGCTCTCTCCCCGGAGTAAGTCCTCTGTCTAAATTCTTTTTAGGTACTTGTTGGGGAGGGCCCTGAATCTGCTGGGTTTTGATTGCTTTTTAACCCAACATAATCTTCACGATAAAGTTGTCCATCTTAGGGCACCCTGCCCTTGGCCCCTACACTTCACAGTGCTCTGTATTTTACGCTGTCTTTTTTTATATTTGCAAGTTGATTTTCTCCTCCTCCATGGAGGGCAAGGATATACATCCTGGCAAGTGGTACGTACTATAAAGTTTCCTGAGTGCGGAGGGTAAAGAAGAGGGGGAATACGGGGACGATTTCATGGGTGTGGTAGTTTCTGAACAGTGAATATTGTCTGGAGAGCTGAAGAAGAACAGAATAGCTTTCCAAGTGAGGGCACCAGCAGAAACGAAGGCTCTGAGTCCAGGATGATGGTGAAAGTTTTGTAAGCACAGTGGGTTCACACTGAGGTTTAGCGAATGACATCCACTACTATTGTTCTAGCAACATCAAGTCTCCCCAGGGCCTGGATTGGAAGAATGAAAAGGAATGCACCCAGGAGGGGTTTGGTGGAGCCCCGGAAGCCAGGGGAGAGGCCAGGGAACAGTAGTAGCTGAGAGGCAGAGCACGAGACACAGGCCCCTGGGGTCCTCGCTGTGTGCTGAAGCAAGCCTGGGAGCAGGAAGTGAGTCATCAGAGGCCCCCAGGGCAAGGACAAGAGGCACCTCTGAAGTGAGAGCCCACAGTCAAGCTACAAGCCCTGACTCTCACTGAGAGGGAGGCGTTCTTTAATAGCTATCTGCTGAGTGAATGGCGGGTGAGTTAATCAGAAAGGGTGGGAGAGGCGAAATCTTGGAGTGCTGATCCCTGGCTCATCTCATGGAGTGCATCTGTCTGTCTGCCAGGAGCCAAGGTTGCTGCAGCTCAGCAACAAGCTGCCCGTGGTTCTCTTGCTCTTTGTGGGATTAGGCTGAATGGTTCACTCCCCACCTGTCTCTTAAGGAAACTGAGAGGATTATCTGGTTAATCTTTCCAAAGCTCTTTGTAGACCCTTTGTATAGAATGTACCAAAGATTTCCGGAATAGTGATACTGTATTTTGGATTCTTGTGGCTATTTTCTTTTGGAAACCTTGGACGGCCTTATTGGTGATGGAGTGGGTTTTCTTACAGTATGGTTCCATTTCTGTTTCTTCACATCCAGAGACATATAAGGTGAACTGTGTCTTCAGGATCTTAATCAGGATCACTTACTCACTTACTGGATTGTAAGCCTTTTTTATTATTGAGTTGTAACAGTTCTTGCTATGTTCTAAATATAAATCCTTTGTCAGATACAGGTATAGTAGAGATATATAGTATAGATACAGCAATTTTTTCCCCAAATCTATGATTTATCAATTTTCTCAATAGTGTTTTTTCATGGGCAGAACTTTTTAATATTATGAAGTCCAATTTATTCATGTTTTATGTTTAGTGTTCTCTATGTCTTAGCTAAGTCATTTTTGCCTCCTCTAAGCTTGCAAAGATAATCTCCTATGCATACTTCTAGGAGCTTTATAGTTTTGACTGTTACATTTAGGTTTATAATCTATCCAGAATTAATTTTGGGGTAGGGTGTAAGGTAGGGTCAAGATTGATTTTTTCCTATATGGACATCCAATTTTTCCAGTGCCATTTGTTGAAAAGATTTTCCTTTTCTCTATTGAATTGCTTTGGCAGTTGTATTAAATACAAACTGATGATTTAATTGTGGGTCTGTTTCTGGACTCCACTGATGTATAGATATATCCTTACACAAATACCATACTTTCTTGGTTAATGTACCTTTGTTGTAATCTTGAAATTTCATTTAAAATTATTATTCTATCATTTATAGTTATTTTAGGTAACTTTTGAATCTTGTTCAAAATTAAGTATTCTAAGGGGTGCCTGGGTGGCTCAGTCGTTAAGCATCTGACTTCAGCTCGGGTCATGATCCCAGGGTCCTGGGATCGAGCCCTGCATCGGGCTCCCTGCTCTGAGGGGGGCCTGCTTCTCCCTCTCCCACTCCCCCTGCTTGTGTTCCCTCTCTCACTGTGTCTCTCTCTGTCAAATAAATAAAATCTTAAAAAAAACAAAAACAAAAAAACAAAAAACAAAATTAAGTATTCTAAGTTCTTTATACTTGTTTATAAATTTTAGAATCAGCTTGCAAATTTCTACAGTAAAAGCCTTCTTGGATTTGATTGGGATTGCACTGAATCCATTGATCAATATAGAGAAAAACAACATCATAATGATACTGCTTTCCAAACTATGGACATGGCATATCTTCCTATTTGTTTGGATCTTCTTTAATTTCTCTCAGAAGTGTATGTATTTTTCAATGTATAGGTCTTGAACATATTTGTTAGATTTATTCTCTAAATATTTTATGTTTTTGGTGCAGTTGTAGTGTTGCTGTATTAAATTTCATTTTCAACTGTTGTTAATATATAAAAATACATCTGATTTTTGTATATTAGCTTTGTATCTTGCAACCTTACTAAATTTGCTTATTATTCCTAACATTTTTTTGTGAGGTGGAGGGTAGATTCCTTGGGATTTTCTATGTATGTAACCATGTCAAATGTGAATAAAGACATTTTTACTTCTTTCTTTATATTCTTTATGTTTTCCTTTATTGCACTGTTTAGGCCCTTCAGTACTATGTTGTACTGAAGTGGTAATAGTGGAAATCCTTGCCTTATCCCCTATTTTAAGGGGAAACACTCAATTTTGCATCAATATGATATTAGTTGTAAGTTTTCACAAACGTATTTTCTTAAGTTGTTATTAGCTGGACAGTGTTCCCTCACCTCAATGTATATGTTGCAGTAAGGCCCTGTGCCTCAGATGGATAATGACAATGAGTCATTGGAGTGTATCCTAATTCAACAGGACTGGTGTCTCCAAAAAAAGAGGAAATTAGGACTCAGATGGACAGAGTGAAGACCATGTGAGGATATAGAGAGAAGACAGCTATTTACAAGCTAAAGAGAGAGGCCTCAGAAGAAACCAAACCTGATGACACCTTCATCTTGGACTTTTCTGGCCTCCAGAACTGTGAGAAAATAAGTCTCTATTGATGAGGCCACTCACTCTGTGGTACTTGGTTATGGCAGCTCAAGCAAACTAATACAGACAAGTGTTTCTTATTCTGAGTTCACTGAGAATTTGTGTTTTTTAAACTTATAAACAAGTGTTGGATTTTGTCAATGTTTGGCTTCAACTGAAATGAATTTTTAAAAATTTTTTATTAACATATAATGTATTATTTGTTTCGGGGGACAGGTCTGTGATTCATCAGTCTTACACAATTCACAGCACTCACCATAGCACATACCCTCCCCAATGTCTATTACCCAGCCACGCCATCCTTCCCACCCCCCCTCCACTCCAGCAACCCTCACTTTGTTTCCTGAGATTAAGAGTCTCTTATGGTTTGTCTCCCTCTCTGGTTTCATCTTCATTTTTCCCTCCCTTCCCATATGATCCTCTGTCTTGTTTCTCAAATTCCTCATGTCAGTGAGATCATATGATACTTGTCTTTCTCTGATTGACTTATTTTGCTTAGCATAATACCCTCTAGTTCTATCCACATCATTGCAAATGGCAAGATTTCATTTTTTTGATGGCTACATAATATTCCACTGTATCTATATATACCACATCTTCTTTATCTATTCATCTGTTAATGGACATCTAGGCTCTTTCCATAGTTTGCCTATTGTGGACATTACTGCTATAAACACTGGGGTGCAGGTGCCCCTTCAGATCACTACATTTGCATCTTTGGGGTAAATACCCAGTAGTGCAATTGCTGGGTCATAGGGTAGCTCTATCAACTGAAATGATTTTTTTTTAAATTTTGTTAATGAGGCAAATTACATTAATTAAAATAGCTAATTTGCATTTCTGGGATAAATTCTAATTGATTATGGTATGTTGTCCTTTTATATATTGCTGAATTTGACTTGCTAATGTTTTGTCAAGGATTTTTGTGTCTATGCTTATGAGAAATATTGCTCTGTAATTTATTTATTTTTGGTAATACTGTTTTCTGGTTTTGATATCAGTATCATTCAAGGTTGAATCAGAGAAACAGAACCAGTAGGAGATGCATTAAGATTTATTGCGAGGAATATGTGATTGTGGGGACAGATGAGGCAAGTCTGAACCATAAGGCCATCAGGAAGGGCAGGCTAGGGCTCCCCGGCATGAACTGAAACTGCAGTCCACAGGTAGAATTTCTTCTTCCAGGAAACAAAAGCTCTGCTCTGAAGGCCTTTCAACTGATTAGATTAGGCTGCCCAGAGTATCTGGGATAATCTCCCTTGCTTAAAGTCAACTGATTATGGACTTTAATCACATCTACAAAATACCTTCTTAGAAAACTTAGTGTTTCATTGAATGAACTAGTCTAGTCAAGTTAGTGTGTCAAAAAGGCCATCATAGTGTTATGATGGCCTCATTAAATGAGTTGAAAAGCATTTCCTCTTTCTATACCTTTTTTTTGAGACATAATTCATATACCATAAATTCACTATTTTAAAGTGTACAATTCTGTGGTTTACTAAAGATTTACAGAAGATTGTACAACGATCACCACCATCTAATTCCAGAAAAGAAACCTTGTGTTCATGAGCAGTCATTTTCCATTTACTCCTTCCCTCAGCCCCTGGCAACCACTAAGCTACTTTCTGTCTCTACTGGATATGCCTATTTGGGACAATTCATGTTAATGGAATCATATAAATAGGTGGTCTTTTGTGTTGGATTTCTTTCACTGAGCATAATGTTTTCCAGGTTCATTCATGCTGCAGCAAGTATGAGTACTTCTTTCCTTTTTAAGGCTAAACAATATTCCATTGTATGAATGTACCGTTTTTTTTTATTCATTCATCGGATGATGGACATATGTATTGTTTCCACTTTTTGACTATTAAAAATAATGCTATTGTAAATACTTGTGTACAAGTTTATGTGTGAATATGTATTTTCAGATCTCTTGGGTACATACTTAGGAGTGGAATTAATGGGTCATATGCTAACTCTATGTTTAACCTTTTGAAGAAAGGCCAAACTGTTTCCCATTCTGCATTCCCAACAGCAATGCTCCAATTCCTCCACATCCTCACCAACACTTCTTCTTTTCTTTTGTTTTTTACAATAGCCATCTTAGTGGGTGTGAATTCACATCTCATTCTGATTTTGATTTGCACTTCCCTAATGACTAGTGTTATTGAATATCTTTTCATGAGCTTGATGGTCACTTTTTTTTTTAGGATTTTATTTTTTATTTGACAGAGAGAGAGAGAGAGAGAGAGCACAAGCAGGGGGAGCAGCAGAGGGATCATGACTCTCCACTGAGCAAGGAGCTCGACGCAGGGCTTGATCCCAGGACTCTGGGATCATGACCTGAGCCAAAGGCAGATGCTTAACCAACTGAGCCACCCAGGCACCCTTTGATGATCACTTTTATATCTACTTTGGAGCATGTCTACTGATATCCTTGGCCCATTTTTTAAAAATGAGGTGTACTTTCTATTACTGTGTGTCTTTTATCCCTAGTTCTAGTAGAGACAAGATTTGCAAAATTTTTCTATTTTCTGTCCACTTCTCATTCTTCCTTGATAGCATATTTTGAAGCACAAAACATTAAATTTTGATGAAGTCTAATCTAGATAATTTTTCTTTTGTTACTTGTACTTCTGGTGTCATATCTAGGAAATTGCTGCCTAATCTAAGGTCACAAAGACTTATACCTAAGAGTTTTAAATTTAGGTCTTTGATCCAAATAAGTTCATTTCTGTATATGCTGTGAGGTAGGAGTCCAACTTACTCTTTTGCATGTAAATATCCAGTTGCCCCAGTGCCATTTGTTGAAAAAACTATTCTTTTCTCTGTTGATGGTGCTGACACTCTTGTCAATAATCAGTTGGCTGTATGTGTATGGGTTTATTTCTGGACATTCTATTCCATTGATTATTATGGACCACACTGTCTTGATTACTTTAGCTCTCTAATAAATTTTGAAAATGGTAAATGTGCATTTTCTGAATTTGATCTTCCTTTTTTAAATGCACATTATTTACTTATTTAAAGATTTTATTTTTTTCTTTGAGAGAGAGCACAAGTGGAGGGGAGGGGAGGGAGAGGGAGAAGCAGGCTCCCTGCTCAATGTGGGGCTCAATCCCAGGACCCTGAGATCATAACCTGAGCAGAAGGCAAACGCTTAACCAACTGAGCCACCCAGATGCCCCTAAAATGCAATTTGTTTAAACTAAAAACAGAAACAGTTCACTCATTTCTCCCACCCCTCCCCACCCCCATCTCTGGCAACCACCAATCTGTTCTCTGTATCTATGAGCTTCATTTCTTTGATTGTTTTTTAAGATTCCACATATAACAGAGATCATATGGTATTCGTCTTTCTCTGACTTATTTAACATAATGTCCTTGAGGTCCATCCATGTTGTCACAAATGGCAAGATTTCATTCTTGATCTTATATCACTTCAATTTTTTTTTTTTGCCTTTCCTGACTTATTGTGATTACCTCAGTATATATTAGTATTCAGTTTTTCTTCTTTTATTGTCATTTTAACTCTACCTCTTTGTCTCATTTTATTCACTTATTTGTAATATATTAATTGAATACTTGATTTCTTCATTGGGAATCTATTTCTCAAATCTCACACCAGCCATTAGATTCCCTGAGGTGGCATGAGCAAAATTACTACAGGTAAGGTCAAAGATCTAACTCTAGGGAACTCGACCACAATAAGATGAGAAGCTTAGAGGAGGAAGAAAAAGAGATTAGAAGGTGAGAGAGGGAGGGAGGGAAGAGCCAGAGGAAAATAGGGTGTTGGAAGTAAAGGCAGACAAGAGTTTCAAGAAAGAAGTGATGGAGGGGCGCCTGGGTGGCTCAGTCGGTTAAGTGGCTGCCTTTGGCTCAGGTCATGATCCCAGGGTCCTGGGATCGAGCCCCCCATTCGGCTCCTTGCTCAGCAGGCAGCCTGCTTCTCCCTCTGCCTCTGCCTGCCGCTCCCCCTGCTTGTGCTCTCTCTCTCACTATCTCTCTCTCTGTGTCAAATAAAAATAAATAAAATCTTTAAAAAAAAAAAAAAAAGAAAGAAGTGATGGTCAAGAGGTGACTTGAATAGACAATTCCCCCCAAAAGACATACAAATGGCCAGTAAGTACACGAACAGATGTTCAACAACATTGATTAGGGAAATACAAATCAAAATCACAATAAGATACCACCTCACACAAATTAGAATTGCTATTATCAAGCCATCCACCCCCCCCCAAAAAAAACCCAGAAAATATTGGCAAGAATGTGGAGAAACTGGAATCCTTGTGCATTTTTGGTGAGAATATAAAATGGCTCAACCACTAGGGAAGAGAGCATGGCTGTTCCCCCCAAATTAAACACAAAGTTACCCTATGATCCAACAACTCCACTCCCAGGTATGTACCCCAAAGAACTGAAAGCAGGGACTCATATTTAAACACCGTTCATAGAAGCATTATTCACAATAGCCAAAAAGTAGAAACAACTCAAAAGGCCAGAAGACTGGATACACAAAATGTGGTAAATACACATACAAGGGAATATTATTCGGCCTTAAAAAGGAATGAAATTTGGCTACATGCCACAACACAGATGAACCTTGAAGACATGCTAAGTAAAATAAGCCAGACACAAAAGGACAAATCTTGTACCTAGAATAGTGCAATCCACAGAGACAGACTGTAGAACAGTGGTCGGCAGAAGCTAAGTGTAGGACAGAGTGAGGGGTTCATGTTGCACAGATGCAGAGTCTCAGTTTAGGATAATGAACAGGTTCTGGAGCTGGACGGTGGTGATGGCGGCACAACAGTGTGAATGCACTTAATGTCACTGAACTGTATACCTCACAATGGTTAAAATGGTAACTTCTATGTCATGTATATTTTACCTCCATAAAAAAGAAGGAAAAGTGCCAGCAAGAGCACTGCATTCCTTATTTTCTAGATAAAGGAAACAAAGCAGAGACATAGAGGAACTTATTCAAAGTTGCACTAGGGAAGGGCAGAACTCGGATTTGCACACACAGAGGGAGTTCAAAGGCTGTGGTCCTGATAATTCGCTATATTGTTTCTTTCCAAGGTATTTACTATGGTGATGTTTATAATAGCAGGAATATGGAAACAACTTGAATGTCCAAAAATACAGCTCAATTGTGAACCATCTGTTTAGTATGAGTTTAAAAAGCCATTAAATTTATGTTTCAAAAGAATTTTCTAGTGACATGGATATTTATTTACACATTAAGTGAAGAAATGGCAGTACACCAAAATGAATTTATGTTATGAACCAAGTTATGTATTTTAAAACTACACACGTTTAGTTTAAGGATGTTTGAGCACAAAAAGGAGGAATCCTGTCCAAGTTATAAGGAAGTTATTTTAGCCTTGTAAGATTTGAAGTGATTTCTTTTTCATCCTTTTCCTAGTGTTTTCTGTATTGGTGATCCAACTGCCGTGTAACAAATTACCCCCAAACTTAGTAATTTAAATACACAATGAATACATACTTTCTCTCAGTTTCTATGGGTCAAGAATTTGGGAGCAACTTGACTGGGTAGTGTCGGCTTGCAATTTCTCATTAGGATCAGTCAAATGGCAGCAGAAGCTGCAGTCACTTGAAGCTTGACTGGGTTTGGAGGATCTGCTTCCACTGTGCCTCATCTCCATGGCTGACAAGCTGGTCCCTCTCCACAATTATCCTTGAGTATCTTCACAACTTAGCAGCTGACTTCCCCCGGAGTCAGTGCTGCCCTTGAGACCCAGGCGAAAAGTTGCAGCGCTTTTTATGACCTAGCCCCAGATGTCAGACACGGTTACTTCCACAATATTCTATCAGCCACACAGACTAATCCTGATTCCCGGAAGGGGACGACACAAGGCAATGAGTCCCAGAAGGTGAGCATCATTTTGGAGGCTGGCTCTCCCAGTTTCACACTTGGTAAATGACCAGATGGGGAGCTACTGGAGTTTCATGATTAGAGGTCAGGGTTCTGGAGCCACACTGGGCAGTGCACATCCTAGCTCACCCACGTAAAATGGTTGGATCAAGTATCAAAATGTATATAATCCTGCACAAGATACTTAACCCATATGTGTCTCCCTCTCTTCATCTGAAAAATGAGAATGAATACAGTTACCAGTTTATGGGACTGTTGTGAGGATTTAATGAGTTAATATATGTAAAGCCCTAGAATTCCACCTGGCCCATAGTAAGTGCTACGTAAGTATTGGCTATTATTATTATTTTTAAAGTTATCTATTTATTTGAGAGAGTGGGGGGGGGAGAGGGAGAGAGAGAGAATCCTGAATCAGACTCCCCACTGAGCGTGGAGCCCCAGGCAGGGCTCGATCCCAGGCCCCTGAGATCATGACTTAGCCAAAATCAAGAGCCGGCCACTTAACCAACTGAGCTACCCAGGCGCCTCCTGGCTATTATTATTTATTACTTTTAAAATCAGAAAACTGATTAATGGAACAATCATTTATAAGTTGTTTGTATAGTATGATTCCAATCGTGTAAAAAATCTACAGATGCTGGGTGGCTCAGTCGTTAAGCATCTGCCTTCGGCTCAGGTCATGATCCCAGGGTCCTGGGATCGAGCCCTGCATCAGGCTCTCTGCTCTGCGGGGAGCCTGCTTCTCCCTCTCCCACTCCCCCTGCTTGTGTTCCCTCTCTCTTTCTGTGTCTCTCTCTGTCAAATAAATAAATAAAACCTTAAAAAAAAAAAATCTACAGATGCATAAAAGGAAGTTCACCATCATGTTAATATTCCTTGTTTCTGGGTTGTGGGATCATGAGGTATGACATATGTGGGATCTGTGTTTTCTACAGAGGGCATTATTAATCTTTAATGAGAAAAAAATTATTTTATAAACATTCATCGTATAACATTCAGTACTCATTCAATTTGTTTCATTTGTTTATATCAACAAACATGTGGAAATGCACTGGAAATGATCTAGTTAAAAATTACTAGTTTTCCTCAACCCGGACTTAAAATAAAGGCCCCAAAGCCAACATCAGCAAAAAAGAGCTGAGTTTCATATCCACTTTGGATGTTTTGGGGGTTTTTTCCCCATCAAAGGAAGTGGGCAACTCTGAACTGGGTTATAGTAACAGGAAGCCTAGCAACTATTTATATGTGCCAAGTACTGTGGTAGGAGCTTGAAGGAAATAGAATAGGTCTTCATGTTTAATATTTATTAGAAGAAAGGGATCTGATGTGATGTGCGTGATTCTCTATGCCTCTAGATTTGCAGGCTCAACCCCAAAGAAGTTATTGCACTTCTCCCAAAGCTGATTTTACACCATAGCTAGCCATGTATCCTCTAACAAAGCCATGTAGACGAACCAAGTTTAAACAAGACGCTAGCTGAAAAGCTGGTAGGAAGCATGTGCCCAAGCGGTCAGGATCAGCCCCAGCCTGGAAGTGGGCCTTCAGATGCAGGTGCTTCTCCTCAGCACCCATGACTACCTTTAAGTTTTCGACTTTATTATTGTCAAAACAAGATTCTTCTTTATTGCTACAATAAATCGAATCAAATATTTACTTTCTTTTAAAATTTATTTTTTTAAATAAACTTTTTATTTTAGATTAATGATAGTTGCACAGAAAAATGACAAATACAGAGTTTCCAGAGAGCCTTCACGCACTTTCTACTAATGTTACATCTGTCATTAGCACAGTACATTTGTCAAAACTAAGAAATTAACATCAGTACAGTACCATCAGTGAAACTCCTAGAAACATCTGGATTTTATCCATTTTTTCAGTAATGTCCTTTTTCTGTTCCGAGCTCTCACCCAGAATCCTGCACTGCACTTAGCATGTCTCTTTAGGCTCTTTTGATCTTGACAGTTTCTCAGTCTTTCCTTGTTTATTCATGAACTTGACAGTTTCAAAGAACGCTGGCCAGATATTTTGTAAAATGCTGCTTCTTCCGTTTTTTTTTTTTTTTTTTTTTTAAGATTTACTTATTTGAGAAAAAGAGAGAGAAAGAGAGGGTGTGCGCATGAGCAGGGGGAGGGGCAGAGGGCGCGGAGCCTGACGCGGGGCTCCATCCCAGGACCCCGAGATCATGACCTGAGCCGGCCACTTAACCTACTGAGCCACCCAGGTGCCCCCGTAAAATGTTGCTTAATTTGGGTTTGAGTGATGTTTTCTCTTGATTAGACTAAGGTCACAGGTTTGAGGAAGAATACCCAGAGGTAAAGTGCCTGAGGGGGAATTTATTTTTTAAAGATTATTCAAACCTTTAACACTAATGGGATGTTATGTATCATGAACTCTCAAGAGGGAAAGCTATTTCTTAGAGAATAATTTCAAGGGAAAATATCAAAAGGCACCTTTCTCGTGTCTCCTTTGTCTTCCTATGTTTTCACCCCGCTCATATTTGCTAATCAGATGTCTGAGTTTGTCCTCAATATTTTAAAGCTGGCTCAGCAATAAGGGTCTTTCAGGGTCTTGTAGCTCTTTCCGTACTGAGTGCCTTCTGTTGGGGCAGCTGCAAGGGGAGGGCTGGAGTCAAAGATGACTAACATAGGTCCCTTCCCTCCAGCTCACCTTTAGTTGGAGAGACAAAGTGTTGCAAACCAATCTAAACCAATTTGGTTTCATGATCGTCGAGTCCCTTTTGGAGGATGACAGTAGCTTCCAATGATTAGGGTACAAGGAAGGATAGAGCTGTCCCTTGTCCCACCACCTCCCTACCGGGTGGTATGTTACAATGAGGGCACATTTTAGGCCACTTTCTGCAAGGTGAACCAACTTTTATTAGCAAGCAAGTAAAAAACCACCTCTCAACCTATTCTGTAATTGGTGAAGTCCTTGGTCTCTGTTCTTTCAGACTCTCCGACATCTGGCATGAAAGTTTCACTAGAGACAAATGCAACCATATCCTGACAATAGTTTAACTTAATCAAATCAGATGGCAGAAGCCTCCAGTAAGTGCAAGACCCAGAGTGAGTGGCGTTTAGACCTCGGGTTCTCTCTGTTCTGCCCACGAGAGGACAAGAGATGGTATACAGGTCCTTCTGGTCCACCGTATATCCTGGCCACCACCCATTCTATAAGCTAAAAATTATTTCCACATCCTGTACTCAAAGAGCACGTCCTCTGGTGCAGACTTAAATCAGAATATTTGAAGTTGGGCAACATACCACCCTTGATGTATGAGTTCTTGATTAGACACTTCAAATACTAACTAAAACACCAGGTTGGGGATTAAAATTAATTCACACACATATATTTTACTGTTAAAAAATATAACACAAAAGTTGAAACAAGTTTACCATAGTGTGTCAGGAAGAGATAAAGGTCTGTATAAAATGCTGGGAAAGTCCAAGCATGGAGCTGGGAGGGGTCCTGATGGGGTGAACAGTAGGGGTGCAGAAAGTCTACAGAGGGTTAGTCTTAAGCAGAGTGGCTTTTCATCAGGTGGCCCAGGAGAAAGGGATTCTGGGTAGAAGGAGACACCAAGAAAGGGCACAGAGGCAAGACAATGTTTGGTTGTAGGCATGGCATGGGATCGCAGAGGGAGGGTGGTGGTAATGGACACTGGAAAGACAAGGTGGGTGCAAGTCTTTAAAGTACCCCCAGACTGAGGAATGTGGATTTTATCCAATGGGTAACAGGGAATCATTAGAAGATTTTAAGTAGTGTTTTTAAATATATAACCAGAGTGATATCTCTGGCAGCCACACTTCAGGACAGTGGGAGGGAGAAGAAACTGGAATTACAGCAACCGGTTAGAACTTAGGATAATGGTTCTGGCAAGAGACACAGACAACATAGATGGTGAGGGAGAAATCATAAAGCCACCTTACCGAATGAGCACTGACTCTGAGCGGGGTCTTATTCCAAGTCCTCCTCCATATATTACATCATTTCAACCTCAATACCTGATGAAGCTGGTACCATTCTCATCTCATTTTAGAAATAAAGGAAGTGAGGCCCAGATCATTTTGCCAGATAAAATACTGGATGCCCAATTATAATTGAATCTCAGATAAACAAGGAATACGTCTTCAGGATAACTAGGTCCACGCACTATGGGGTTTGTTAAAGCTGGCGCCCCTGGGTCCAGAAAGGTGAAGTAAGTTGCTCAAGGAGTCCCAGCCGCCAAGGGGCAGTGCCAGAGTTGGAAGGGGGGGGCAGGTGGGAGAGCATGCTGGGCTGTGCCCTCCTTATCCCCCACTCCTCCCGCAGGTAGATGCAGCCCAGCCAGGCTGTTAGTCATCAGGCAGCCCTTCATTTGCCCTTTCAATCTTCCTCAGAGGGCCTATTTTCTTAGAACAGGTCTACAAAGTTCCCATAAGCCACCTTAATGCTTAGAGCAAAATCTATGCCCTGTGACTAAGTAACTAAAATCCCCTGGATCTCCAAAGCTCTCTCTGCCCTAAGGGTTCTGAAACTTTTTAAGGGTTTCCAGTTCCTCTCTCCAGTTAAGCAACATAATTAGGAACTTATTCAGACCAGATCTACACACAATATGCATTTACTGCTCTACCTACCTGTTGCTACTGGCCTGGGATATAAAACACAGAAATGTTTGAACAGATTTAATAAGGTTTCACCCGAGGTGCAATAGACAATTGTACTTTCAACACTGGAATATTTCAAGTATTCAGCAAGTGAATGCTAGGTGCTGGCAACGCAGTGAGGTCCGGGGCAGGATTACTACCCTTAAGACATTACTTTTCAGAGATTCATGAAAAAGATATAAAAAACAGACCCAGCACAATGCAATGGATATTGTAATAAGGGAATACAGAGGAGGCAGTGGAAATCCAGAGCCAGGAGTTTCAAACTTTGCCCAAGAAGAAGGTGGGAACTCGAGGGCCTGACTACTCATAGTGTGATCCTCAGACTATGGGAGCAGGGGCCCCACCCCAACCTACAGAATCAGAACTTGCATTTTAACAAGATCTAACTAAGTCTGACTCCCATGCACATTGAAGTTTGAGAAGCATTTCCTTGGAGAACACCAGAGATGGAGGAATACATGAAATTGATCTGGAAGAATAAGTAGTTTTCCAGGTGGGGTCTAGAAGGGAAGGCCTTAGAGGGAGGGAACAGCATAAACAAAAGCATGCAGCTGTGAAAAGGAATATATTCAGGAAACAACCAGAAAACTGTGGTCCCTCTAGAGCCCAGTAGTACATGGGAGTGATGGACAGGGAGACAGCCTCGGAGGGGGCAAGATCAGGGGTGGCTCTGTTGCCATGTGGAAGGGCTTGAGTTTTTAAATACAGTTTTCCAAGCATGTAAAGATGTGTAACTAAAAAGTATAAAATAAAATAATGAGTGTAAGGTCTAAAGAAGACATTACAGATAAAACCTGTGCATTCCCACCTTCCTTCATTCCATTCACCTCCCTCCTTCCTAGACTTAACTACTCTTCTGAGTTTGGTGCTTAGCATTTTCAGATATGCTTTCATAATTTTCATACATATGTTTGTATATGCAAAAAATACGTATTTTACTACAACTTGATTTTCTGCTTCAATGTTATGTTCATAGTTGAGATTTATTGGCGGTGATACACAAAGCTCTGGTTAATTCATTGTTAACTATATGGTACTTCCTTGGATGACTTTGTCACTATTTCTTTGTCCAGTCTCCTAATGATGGATATTTTGTTTCCACTATAAACAATGCTTGAACAAAAGCATTATGGGTCTCCTTGGGCACATGCCTGAGTTTCTCCAGGAAACTTTTGCAGGAATGGAGTTGCAGGTCCTAGAGTATGCACCTCTCCAGCTTCACTAGATACCACCAAATTCTTCTCTAAAATGCTTGTACGAGTTTACACTCCTACCGGGAAGGGATGAAGGTACCTTTTTCTCTACATCCTCTCCAGCCCCTGATTTCGTCACATTTTAAAACTGTTGCCACCTTGATGACAGTGGGAGGGTATATCTCATTATCTTTTCATTTCCTCAATGACTAGTGAAGTAGAACATGTCCTTGTATGTTACTGGTTTCTCAGGCTTTCTCTTCGGTGAATTCCCAGTTAATATCCATTGCCTGCTTCCCTACTGGCTTGGTTGACTCATACCGATAAGTAGAATTATTGACATATTCTGGATGCTACTCCTTATTAGTTACCTGTACTTACAATTTTTCTCCCAGGCTTCATTTACTTTCTTATGTTGTTTATGTTGTCTTTGGCCGTACTCATGTTTTTAAATGTTGGCATAACTGAATGAATCTATGTTTTCCTTTTTGTTGTGTGTATAAAATCTTCGACTTTATTTCCTTCCTTGATGTTAAAAGATGATTCTACTATATATTTCTTCTAAAAGTTTCAAGTTTTGCTTTCCACATCTGAGCCCAATTTTTATGTTTTCTCCTATTGATAATCATTTGTCCCATGGCCATTTATTGAATAGTCCATCCTTTCTCTCTGATTGCAGTGTCCCTCTGGTATTGACCACAGTTACATGGGTGCATGATCTGCTGCTCTTCTGTCCGCCCCCCTGCCCCGTGTGTCTTTTCTTGCTCCTATCCCACACAGTCCTACTGACAGAGCCTAATAACAGGGGATGGCATCTGGTGGGGCAAAACTTCCAATAGCCCCAGTGATTCTTGACCCTTTGCTCTTACACACACACTTTAGAGTTACCTTGTTAAGTTCCACACACACGTGCATGGGCACAGATGCAAGCATGTGGACACACATATGCAATCACTGAAGTAAATTCTTAGTGCACTGAGCTCATAGAATAATTTGGCAGAGATGTGGCAACTTTAAGACAGTCATGCCATCCACAAACACGGAGTAGCTTTTCATTTATTAGGACTTCTTATGTCTTGCTATAATGTTTTATAATTTTCTATGTAAAGGTATTACTCATCTTTAAATTTTTTTAGATACCTTACTTTATATTTTCTCTTGCTCTTGTAAATGATTCAAATTATGCTTTCTAGTTTTTGTTAGATTTTTTTTGGATGGTTTGTGCTTTCAGAACAAGTGACTTATAAATATGAATTGATCATTATACTTATAAAATATAAGTGGATTATTACCAGGTCCTGTTGCTGACTTACCTGTCCAGTGTTCAACTATTGCTACAACCATCTTGTACAAACTCATTTGGTCGTCTGTCCAATTACAAATCATTCATCTCCCAGTCCCACTGTGTGGCTGGTGGCCTGTCTCATACTGGAGCAGTTTCTTCTTCCATTTCTAGAAAAATCAACATTATTTTCTTGGCTTTGTGAGTTCTAGATACATCCAAGAGTCATCTGTAAGAGCAATGGTAGCGCAGTTAACCTCTTCCAGCAGCTAGGACTGAAGAAACCTCCCAGGTGGCTCTTTCCACCTTCCAGATCAGCTCACAGGTGGACAGCACCTTTTATTGAGCTGCCCTGAATCCCTAGAGTCATGTCGCTAAAACAAAGAGTTTTAAAACAGCTTTTTTTGCCCCTCTAAGTCTTCGACATTCTTTTTAACTCTCCTGCAAATGTAAAACACTAGAGGAAGGAAAATTGTGATCTGCCTTGTGGCCCTCCACCGTAAGAGATAACCTGGACCCCACATCTCTCAAAAGGAAGGGTCATCGTACTGGAATATCAAGTCCCCCCCCCACCCCATCCATCCCCACACTGACACTGCCTCATTCTGGCTCTCCTTATCTGCTTCCGTGTCCTAGTTTCCTCTTGCTCCTGGAATGAATCTCCACAAACTCTACAGCTTAAAACACCATACAGTTATCTCATGGTTCTGGAGGTCAGACGTCCTATGGATCTCATTGCGGAAAATGAAGGCATCAACAAGACTACATTCTTTGAAGCCCCCAGGGAAGAATCCTACTCCTTACCTTTCTACCTTGTAGAGGAATACATTGCTTGGCTCATGGTCCCCTTCCTGCCTCTTCAAAGCCAGCAATGGCCAGCTGTACCACCCCGATGTGGCTTCTATCAACATCCCTTTCTCCTCCCTTTTTCCCTCATAAGGACCCTTGTGATTACCGTGGGCCCACCTAGAAAATCCAGGATACCCTCCCATCTCAAAGTCCTCAATATAATTAATTCTGCTAAATCCCTCTTGTTATGTGAGACCACATATTCTCAAGCCCCAGGGATTAGGAAAGGAACATCTTTGGGGGCTATTATTCTACCTACATACTCTTAGGCCTCTGCTTTTTAAGCTAAAAGTTGTGACTCTTAATCCTTGTAGTGGTTTGGAAGCAGTCTTTTTTTTTTTTTCCAGTTTCACTGAAAAATAATTGACATATATCACATAAAAGTTTAAGGCACACAGTAAGACAGTTTGATTTACATCTATTGTGAAATGATTATGCAAGATGGAACCAGCATTTTTTAATGAACAGAGTACTTTGCTTCTAGTAAGGTGAAGTCTGGTTTCACTGACTAAGGTTTTGTATTGTTTCGTGGACTTCGGGTTTCACGTAGAAATATGCATATGTATACATGTGTTTGTGTGTGTGTGGTCAGTGTTATAAATACAAAATCTATTTCTTACTGGGAGTTTTGATATTAAAGAAAAAAAGGAAAGCAACTCTGGAACTTACATAATAGCCTTCTAATTGGTCTTTCTGCCTCCAGGCTCTCCAATCCATCCTCCACACTGCTGCCAAAAAGTTGTTCCTACAAACTAATTGGACATGTCACTCCGCTGAAAAATCTCTAATGGCTCTCCATAGCCGAGCTAGAGATTCTCTGCTTGTGCTCCAGATCCACCCTATCCATTGTCTCCCCCAGGGCTGACCATCATCGACTGCCTCACCCAGGCACCTTGGCTTTGACTTCCATTTGGGTGTGGACAGTGGGAGGCACTGGAAGATGTCAGAGGGCTTAAGGAGAGAAGTTTAGGGCACTCTTCCTCAGCTGCTTCTCTGCCAGGCAAGGCCAGCTTCCCGGACCTGTAGCCACACCGGGCCCCATGCTCGGTTTAACGCTCTGCTGGCATCATCTTGGAATTCTTACTAATTTTTGAACAAGTGGTCTTTTTTTTTTTTTTTTCCATTTTGCACTGGGCCCTGCAAGTTGTACCACCAGTTCTGCTTTTAGGCCACATATTGCGGTGATAATGTCCCTCTACCAAAGCCACAGCTCCTGTCTGAGACCCTTTTCCTACAACTACAACTGTTGGGTTCTAGTACCTGCTTATCCACTTGCCTCAGCAGTCCTAGAGGTGATGATGGCTTCTTGCAGTTGCTGGCCCTGGGGTGCTTGGCCATCCCATGTGAGTTCTCTTTAGCCCTGCCCTGTACACAGTCCCTTCATTAAACTCAACTTCACCCCTTTCAAGAGTGTTACCCATCTCCCCTCAGGACCTTCACTGATAGTCTACAGGATTACATCCACCATCTTGGCATTACTAAAACTTCACATGTAGGCCCTCCTTGTAGCTGATCTACCAAGCTACCTCATTCACACTATGACCCAGTGATAATCTTCTTGTGGTTTCCACAAGTAGGCTATGCCTTCTCAGGTCTTTAGTGTTCTTCCATAGAATAAAATTTTAGCTGGGCACATAGCTATCCCAATTAAGACAACATATCTCAGCTTCTCTTGTAGTAAGTGTGGCTGTGGGACTAAATTCTGGCAAATGCTATGTAAGTAGAAGTGCTTGTGTGCATGGCAGGTTCCAGGAATCTTTCCTAACAGTCTCCTGGAACACTCCCCTGGCTGGTTCTTCTTTGTCCTTTCTTCCATCTTGAGGCCCAAAATGTGGGCTATCTTGGACTATGAGAATAAGGAACACACCCTAGGAATGCCAGAATAATGATTTAGAAGGAAGTAGAAAATTTGGGGGAACAAAGCCTTCTTACCAGCTCTGGATTAAATGCCTAAAGGCTTCACATAAGGAAGAGATCAACTCTTTTTAAGCCACCGATATTTGGGTTTTCTTACCGATGAATCTGATCCTAACTAATGCTATACCTGTTGTCATTTACTAAATAAATGTTTACTGAGAACCTGCTGGGTGCTGGGCACTGCTGTAGACTCTGGAGATGCAATGTTGAATAAGCAGGTGGCAATGGAGCCATATGCAGGTAGAAATGGTGGTGGTTTGAAGTGGTCAGGGAGAAAGAGAGGATTCCTGGGAGAACTAGTAAAGAAGATTTGGAAGAGCACAGACAAGATTTCAAGGCAGAACATGGATGATGACTTGCCCAAGTCTCAGAAAATACAAAAGTTATAACCTGCAGAAAATAAAAGTCAACCATATGCTGCCCCAAATGTGTATTACTAGACCAAGTGACTAAGAAAGGTAAAAAGGAAAACAAGGAACAAAATGTGTTATGCAAATACAAGTGAAAATAGAGCAGGAACTGAGTTATCAATATCAAATGAAGACTTCAAGGGGTAGTATTAAAAGGACACAGTGAGGGACTTTTTCTTGGTGAAGGAGAATACAAGAGAAAATTACCATTATAAACAATTATATGCCAAATTACTGACACCAAAATACAGAAATCCAAAACTATTAGAATTATACATATAAACCTTAGAAAAATGATAATATTGAGAAAATGTTAATATTCTCTTACTTAGACCTTTAAAGATTAGGCAGATAAAAAATAATTTTGGGGATGCCTGGGTGGTTCAGTCGGTTAAGTGTCTGCCTTTGGCTCAGGTCATGATCTCAGGGTCCTGGGATCGAGCCCCGCATCGGGCTCCCTGCTCGGCAGGAGGCCTGCTTCTCCCTCTGCCCCTGCTCCTCTCCCCACTCGCAAGCATGCTCTCTTTATCTCTCAAATAAATAAATAAATAAAATCTTTAAAAATAATAATTTTGGATATAAAATGTGTGAATACTTTATTTTTTAAATGGCTTAATGCAACCTCTATACCATAAAACAAATTTTAAAGCTTTTTTAACTACCCATGTGCTATGTATATGAAAGGGTAGAGGGTATATGGGAAACCTCTGTACCTTTCCCTCAATTTTGCTGTGAACCTAAAACTGCTGTAAAAAATGTCTTCATTTTTTAAAAAGCATCTATTTTGAATATCTTCAAACTTTAAACACAAGAAGGGCCTTAATAAGTATATACAAAACAGGTACAAATAACACAATCTAATCATTATACTATAAAACTAGAAATCACTACCATAAAAAATTTCTAATTCTCTTAAATAACATTATCACACACACCCCTATATACACATTGTACGTATTTCTGGGGTGAAAGAGGAAACCAAAATTGCATCAATGTAATATTAAGAATATAATCATAAAGAGAGGTACCTGGGTGGCTCAACTGGTTAAGCGTCCAACTCTTTTTTTTTTTTTTAAGATTTTATTTATTTATTTGACAGAGACAGACAGCAAGAGAGGGAATACAAGCAGGGGGAGTGGGAGAGGGAGAAGCAGGCTTCCCGCTGAGCAGGGAGCCCGATGCGGGGCTTGATCCTAGGACTCTGGGATCATTACCTAAGCCGAAGGCAGACCCTTAACAGCTGAGCCACTCAGGCACCCCAGAGTCCAACTCTTTTTTTTTTTTTTTCAGAGTCCAACTCTTGATTTCAGCTCAGGTCATGATCTCAGTGTCATGGGATTGAGCCCTTCATCAGGTTTCTCGCTCAGTAGGGAGTCTTCTGGAGATTCTCTCTCTCTCTCTCTCTCCCTCTGACTCTCCCCCTCCCGCCCCCCACCCCATGCACACACATGCTCACTCTTTCTCTCTCTCTCTCAAATAAATAAATCTTTTTTTTTTTTTTTTAAGATTTTATTTATTTATTTGACAGAGAGAGACACAGCGAGAGAGGGAACACAAGCAGGGGGAGTGCGGGAGGGAGAAGCAGGCTTCCGAGAAGCAGGGAGCCCGATGCGGGGCTCGATCCCAGGACGCTGGGATCATGACCTGAGCTGAAGGCAGACGCCTAACGACTGAGCCACCCAGGCGCCCCTAAATCAATCTTTTGTAAAAAAGGAATATAATCATAAAGAGACCACTACAGACCAACACCCAAGGGATGAGGATTCCACGTCTGCCTAGGATGTAGCAAGCTGCAAAGGAATGTTGCTTCCACCCTAACAATGACAGAAAGGCTTGACAATCTATAAAATCATAACTCTCTCTGAGCTCATTTGAGAATTAAGGTTGGAAGGTGAAAAACTGAACTAAATTCCAGTGGGTGATAAGCCTTCCAAGGAAGATGGGACACATGGACTATTTCACCTTTGTCAGAGTACAGGAAGAAAACAGCTCAAATGTAATACATTCTTCAAGGCTAAATGTAGACTTGGCATGACAGTTTAGAGTCCCTGGGAGCCCTAAATTCGAGGGGTATTCAAACTTATTCATAAACTCTTTTTTCATGGGTCTCTGTCAGATGTTCACAAGAAAGACTGGAGCAGGGAAGGGGACCTGAGGGTGTTCCCTTCAGTGACTCGCAGGCACAAAATCCTGCCCACTTGCCTGACATTTCTGTTCTGCCCTGAGGACCCAGGAGAAGACTCAGGGCTTCTGGGGAAGGAATCGAAACAAAAGCTGTCTGATACTGGGGGAGGGGTAGAAAACTCTTTGTCCAGAGGAAAAGCAGTTGATCTTGGAGAGAGAGACGGAAGCAGGAAATGACTGCTGTTGGAAGAGTGGTAGGAAACCCTCCAAGCCCACCCCAGGCAAAGGTACTGAGGACTGAGTGGAAGTAAGAGCCAACTGCCCAGGGGAAGGCTCGGAAAACTATTCAGGCCAAGGGCCTTGTATTGACACAAAGCAGAGGTCGCTACCCCTGGGAGAGGGGCAGGGAGCTCTCTTCTGCCCAAGACCACCCACAAATACACTGCAGAGTTGTCTGCCCTTGGAGATGGGGACAGCACCACTGAGAGAGCCCTACCTCCAAGGTCCAAGTGCATAGTCCTGCCGAAGACTGAGGCTGCACCAGGTGATCCAAGAACTTGCCCCTCTGCCTACCATTAATCTCACTGAGTAACAAGTGGCAGCCATGTATCCCTGAGGGAGGGGGAAGAGCATAGAGAAAGACTCCCTCTGTGGCTCAGGTGTGCAAAACACTGAGAACAAACAGCCCAGCAGCCCAGTCCCCACACTAAATACAGGTGCTTTCACGAGGGTACTTTGAAACACATATAGCATTGTAGGTAACTACAGTAACAACTTCCACTAGTTGTAAAGTAGTGGAAGAACCGTCAACCCAGACTCTTATATCCAGTGAAGCTATCTTTTAGGAATGGAGGTAAAATAAACACATTCTCAGATGAAGGGGAAGTCAGATAATCGTCAACAGATATTCTCTAAAAGAAATGCTAAAGTTCTTCAGGCTGAAGAGAAATGATATCAGCAAAAAAAAAAATGGAATCCAGGAATGAAGGAAAAACAACAGAAGTGCTAAATATCTGGGCAAAAAAATACAACAGGTGACTTTTTCCCTCTAAAGTTCTTTAAAATACTTATGACTGCTGAGGGGCACCTTGGTGGCTCAGTCAGTTAAGAGTCTGCCTTCAGCTCAGGTCATGATCTCAGAGTCTCAGGATCAAGCCCCGCATAGGGCTCTCTGCTTAGTGGGGAGTCTGCTTCTCCCTCTCCCTCTCTCAAATAAATAAAATAAAAATAAATAAACAAATAAATAAAATATTTATGACTGTTGAAAACAAATATTTATACATTATGAAGAAGGGGAATTTCAGTATATATACATATAATTCATACAACAACTATAAAATAAAAGGGAGAGAATAAAGGAATCAATTTTTGTAAGCCTTCTACATTTTATTTGAAGTGCTAAAATATTAACTCTAAACTAAAAAGGTACATAAAAATCTTACAGCAATCATTAAGAATATAAAGAGATAGGCAAGAAGCCAATAAATAAATTAAAACAGGGGCACCTGAGTGGTACAGTTGGTTAAGCATCTGACTCTAGATTTCAGCTCAGGTCATGATCTTCATAGTCGTGAGACTGAGCCCTGTGTCAGGCTCTGTGCTCACTGTGCAGTCTGCTTGAGATTCTCCCTCCCTCTGCCCCTCCCACTCATGCTCTCTCTCTCTCTCTCTCTCTTTCTAAAATAAATAAATAAATCCAAGAAAAATTTAATTAATTAAAACAGAATACTAAAACATGTTTAGGTAATGAAGAATAAGACAGGTAAAAGGGACAGAGGAACAAAAATTGGAAGGGACAAATAATAAATGGCATATGTAAATCCAATTATATTAATACATTAAAATATTGAAGGCATCTAAGCATGCCAATTAAAAAGTAGTGTCAGGTTGGATTAAAAACAACTGCATGGCATCTATAAGAAATACACTGTGCATATAATGATAATGACAGATCAAAAGTAGAAGGATGGGAAGAGTTACTCTATGTAAATACCACTGTGAAATGTTGAAGTGACTGTATTAATATCAGACAAAATAGCCTGAGAACAATGAAAATTACCTGAGATAAAGAAGGACATTACAGGAGTGCCTGGGTGGCTGAGTCGGTTAAGTGTCTGCCTTTGGCTCAGGTCATGATCCTGGGATCCTGGGATGGAGCCCCGTATCGGGTTCTCTGCTCAGCAGGGAGTCTGCTTCTCCCTCTGCCCCTCCCCCTGCTTGTGCTTTCTCTCTCTAATAAATAAAATCTTTTAAAAATAAAAAGAAGAACATTACATAATGATAAGAGTCAATGCCCCAAGATGACGTAACAATCCTAAATGTGTATGAACCAAAAAAACATAGTTCGAAAATAAATGAGGCTAAAAGAAGAAATAGCCAGGTCCACAATTACAGTTGGAGACTCAACACTTCACTTTGTTCTATTTGATAGAACAAACAGCCATCATTATGTATAGAGAAGACCTGAACAATCAATCTGACCTAATTGGCATCTCCAAATACCCCACCCCAAAACAGAACACATATGCTTTGTGAGTTCACATGGAACATTCACTGGGACAGACCCCATTCTGTGCTCCAAAACATACCTTAAATTTAAAGAAATTGAAATCATACAAAATATGTTCTCTGACCATAATGTAATAAAACTAAAAATTAATTGCTGTAAAATCCCCACATATTTTGAAATTAAACAACATACTTCTAAAAAATACATGGATCAAGGTATACATTTCAAGAGATTTTGAACCAAATGAAACTTAAAATACAACATATCAGAATTTGTGGGATGTAGCCAAACCAATGTTTAAAGAGAAATGTATAGCATTAAATGCTCACATTAGAAAAGTCTTAAGTTAATGGTATAAGCTTCCACCTTAAGAACTTAGGAAATAAAGATCAAATTAAACCCAATCCCAGCATAAGAAAGGAAATAATAAAACACAGAAATAAATGAAATTGAAAACATAAAAATACTAGAGAAAATCAGTGAAATAAAAAATGGATTCTTTGAAAATATCAATAAAGTTGATAAACCCCTAGGCACACTGACTAAGAAAAAAAAGGAAGATATAAATTGCCGATATCAGGAATGAAAGAGGTGACATCACTATGTATCTTACAGATATTAAAAGAATAATAACAAAATTAGGAACAATGTTATTCCAATACATTTCACGACTTACATGAAATGGACAAATTCCTCAAAAGACATAAACTCTCAAAAGTCATTCAAGAAGAAACAGATCATTGAATAGCCCTATAATCTAGTAAACAAATTAAATTTGTAGTTCACATTCTTCCTACAAAAACCATTCCAGTCCCAGATAACTTACCTGATGACTTCCACCAAATATTTAAGGAAGAAATAATACCAATTCTACACAAGTTCTTTCCTAAAGACAGAGGAAGAAGGATCACTTCTCAGTTCATATGATAAGGACACTATTCTGATACCAAAACATGATAAGAACATTGCAAGGAAACTGCAGACCAATATCCCTCGTGAACGTTGATGCAAAAATCTTTAACAAAATACTAGCAAATGCATCCAGCAAAAGAGGATGTCTTACACTGCTCCAGACAAGGAAGTGCTTTAAGACGACAGGAGACGTTTGAAAAGGGCACAGGAGGTGCCTTGAAGGAGCTCCCACTGGCCAAACTTGGGACAGGTTTGAACATCAAAGAGAATAATAACAGTAATGTTTTATAATGTATGAAATAAGAGAGAACTCGTGAGTTTATACTGGCACCAAAATAAAAGTACGGGAGGAAAAGGGCTTCTTTATAAAAGCACACTAGTTGGTCAGTGTAGATGGAATCCCAGCAATTCTCAGTGTAATAACTGCTTCAGGCAGGATCATGAATGACTGCTGAAATAATTGAGCAAAATGTTATTGGATACTGGATATTCACATCGTGTTGAGGTATCATCCTGCAGATTACTTATAAATTACAAAGATTAAAAAGAACTTTTACAATGGAGAGATCTGGCAGATGACAACACAAAACAAGTGACCAAACTTATCAGCCATTGCTTCCAAAATACTGTACTGTATTGGTGTATCATGCACCATCCCCAACCTCAATGACTTACAAATGACAGTCATTTATTTTTCTAATTCACGTATCTGTGAGTTGGCTGGCTTTTGGCTGATCTAGGCTGGGTTTGGCGAGGTGGTTCTGCTGATCTTGGCTGAGCTCATTCAATTACGCACAGAGCTCTGCTCTAGGCTTGGCTGAGGCAATTCTGATTACATGTGTCTTTTCTTCCTCCTGGACCCAGCAGCCTGGTCCAGACATATTCTCATAGCAACAGCAGATGTACAAGAGAGC
Source organism: Phoca vitulina (assembly GCF_004348235.1). Lineage (NCBI taxonomy): Eukaryota > Metazoa > Chordata > Mammalia > Carnivora > Phocidae > Phoca > Phoca vitulina. Next base: position 71,183,023 of record NW_022589708.1, read on the forward strand.
AGGCCCAACCACATTAGCACTTTCAAAGTTCTTGTGTCATATCTGTTAACATCCCACTGGCCAGAGGAAGTCACATGGCTGAGCCTAGGAGCAGGAAATTAATTACACCTTGCATCTCAGTGGGACGGTGCTGGAAAATTTATGTTTGACTTTGGTTTAATTAAAAGTTGAGGAAAACAGAGGGGATAGAATTCAGAGATGCTAAGATCTCTTTGGGAGCTGACATTTTAGAACTGAACCATATGGCTCTTTTCCCAGGAATGGGGCAAACAAGGGAGACGGGCATAGAGCATGAGTATTTTGACTGCTTTGGGTCACTGGGGTGGCCAGAATGGTCCCGTCAATAATGTGTCAGCAGTGCCGCTAACTGGAGCCTTAATCCCACTTAAGTTACCAAAGAAAAAATATTCATTACATTTCATAAATACATAACCATTCCCAGCCTTCTTCATTCAGTTTGTGATTTACAATTCAGAGTAATCATAGTGGTGTATTTTAAATCAAGCAGAGGAAGATACATAATAAATGCATATATTTTTAGAAGCCTGCTTCAGTTTCATGGAAAAAAACATATAGCCAAGGAACATAATTGGAAAAGAGATGTAATTCATAGTCTAGGCCAGAAAATTTAATTCATTCTAATATGCATAAGAGGACAACGCAGTGGCTGGAGATTTCTAACTTCATCTCGAGTGATTCATAGACTGACTCATTTCAGTGTGTTGCCAGTTACATCAGGGATGGATTCTGAGGCGGCAAGGTGCTGCCCTGTAACATCAGAATGAATAAAATTCACATCACAGATTCTATTATGAGGCTGCTGGCCTCTGTGGAACTTTGTATGCAACCACGGAGGAGACATTTGGGCAGCGGGGAAGGGAGAGGCAGCCTGCTTAGAATGAAGCCTCACATGTCTGAAATGGAATATTATGGACTCTAAAAATAGGTGCTAAGTAACCACTCTGTCAGGAAATAATATATCACAAAGCTAAGCTTTCCACTTAGGAAATTTGAAAGGACTTTTCTTTTTCTCTGCTGTGTTCTGTCTTAAGGGGGGAAAAAGGTGCCTTTCAGAAAGAGAACTCAGAACCTGGACACAGGGGGATTCTGTACCTTCTTCATCTAGGCTACTTTTTTTTTTTTTTTTTAATGAAATGTTAAGTGTTGAGAGTTTGAGAGTTGAGAGCTAAGAGTAGAGACTCTGTTATATTCTTGGACCAGGGGGACTGGATGCCTATGAAGCCGCTGCCTTCACAGCAAAATACCCACACCCCCGCCTCACCCTCACCTTCAACCAGTGCTTTTATCAAGTAAGTATTGCAAAATTATTCCTTTGAGTTACAGATCATTCAAGCATAAGCCATGGCCACCACTGACAGGAAAGGGAAGGAGTGTAGGTAAAAAGGATTGGGTAAAGGGAAGGATTATGGACTGAATTATGTACCCACCCCCACTGCCCCCCCCCCCCGAAAAAAAAATGCCTATGTGACACCTTAAGCCCTAACGTGACTGTATTTGGAGATGGAGCCTTTAAAGAAGTAATTAAGTTGAATGAGGTTGTAAGGGTGGGGGCCGTAACTCAATAGAGCTGATGTCCTTATAAGAAGAAGAAGGGACACCAGGACACTGGGACAGAGAAGAAGCCACGTGAGGACATAGCAAGAAGGTGCCATCTGTGAGCCAAGGAGCAAGGCCTCCAGAGAACCAAACCTACCAACACCTTGATCTTGGACCTCCAACATCAGAACTGGGAGAAAATAAATGTCTGTTGTTTAAGCTCCCCCAGTATGTGATAGTTTGCTATGGCAGCCAGAGCAGACTAACATAGGAAGTAACACTTATTATTTGTGCACTGGGTGGTGAGCCCTGAGATAAACACTCAACACGTGTCATTAACTTAATCCTCCCAACAGCCCTGCAAGCTAGGTAAGAGTAGCTCAGAGGGCAGTAGCTTGCTCAAGGTCACAGAATGGTGGACTCTTGATTGGAACTCATGTCTATTCGATTTCAAAGCTCAAACTGTTTTCACTGTGTTAGAGGTTCTCAAATATTGGTATGCTTCAGGATCATCTGGGGAGCTTGTTAAAATTTCTGAGGTCTCTATCTCACCCAGGATCTACTGAATGAGTTCGAGGCAGGGGACCTAGGCCTCTGTATTTTTAATAAGCTCCCCAGGGGATGCCAACTCACACCCCTGCCTAGTTCATGGGGCTGTGTGAGGAAAAGTTTGCTGTCTGGTGGTTTTTCAATGCTCCATGGGGAGACAAGCAGCTGTCTAAGACCACTAAAGCTAATTTAGCTTCTTTCTCAACCTCTCAACTTCACAGGAACTCCAGAAGCTATAATTTTCATGAGTTTTTCTGGGGGGAAGTTTCCAGCAATGTCAATTTAAAATGCAAAAATCCGCTCTGAATTGGCACATGATCTTGGATAATCACCTAATACTGATGGTCCTTGGTTTGCTGAGGCTCTGCTTTACTCTACAGTCTGGGCCATTCATGTTATGACTCAGAATTTTTAGCACGGCAATTTCTGTGTTCTCTGACCTATTTGCTGCTGTCAGCTGCATCCAATGCAACAAAGTTTCAGCAGGACAAAAATGCCAAATTGTTTTGGAAAGCTAATAACGACTCCTTAATTCTTAATGTTTTGCGAATTTGGAATTCTGTTTATTGTATTCTCATAAAATTATGTGCACCCATGGTTATTTTGGGCCACTGGATTATTATTTTTTGCAGGGAACCAGACAAATACCAGATATTCCTTCCCTGATAAGGTTTCCTGAACTAATTAGTTTCAAGGAGAAAGATACTCACTTGTACAAGCCAGGCCATTATTTTCTTAACATCAAGGAATATCCTTTCTCAGCATATGTCATCCCTGAAGCTATGGGTTTGCCGGTCTGCCTCACCATCAGACAGGAACATAATTTGCTTCTACGCAGTATTTCTGAGGCCCGATTTTTTATTTCTTTTCCACTATTTTAAGAATGCAATGAATTCAGAAAACTCAAGTTTGGCTTCAAGGATTGTTAGCTATTTCCTAACGGTCCCTCTAGGGAAAGAGGGAGTAAGAACCAAGGAGATGGCAAAAATCAATAGAGTCTACGTGAATTAGCTCTCTCCCTCCATCAGACACCACGAACCTGAGCGAAGTGCGCGCTCGGCGCAGCGGAAGCCAGTGGGCATCGGTGTGCCAATCAAGCTCAGGTGGGAGGCTAGGCGGGCTCGGGCAGAGGCAGCCATGGGGAAGAGCAGACTTCCCGCTTTCTTGCAGCTCTTCTTTGCCAGGGGGAAACAAATACGGGAAGAACGTTGCTCCTCCAAAGAGCCTCTACAGAGAACAGCCTGCAGCACCTGGAAGAAAAATGGGCTCTGCTAAAGGAGTCTATGCTAAGGCCATGGAATTGTGCACCTTAAAGTTGAATGTTATGGTATGTAGATTATTATACCCAGTTAAAAAAAAAAAAAAAGGTTGTACCAGAAAAGAAAATACACCGAGGGATTCTGTTTTACATACACAAAGGAGGAAGAGAGAGGTGTGAGGGAAGAGAAAGGAAACACGCACACACGCACGCACGCACGTACAAAGAACCCGGAAGTGCCGGGAGACAGGACACCTGGCTCTGCGCTCGCAGGTAGTATGTGTTTCCAGATCCCCTGTCACGGGTGGCAAGTCTCACCTTATGTCAGGAGATTCTCATTCCTACGGAGTCAAAGGACAAAGTTTTGTCCCAAAGGCAGCCACAAAATGGCAGGCTCCCCAAGATTTGACTTGTATTATTTACTCATTGATTTGACTTTTATTACCACTTATTTGACTTATATCTCCCATTACTACCCATGGGATAAAAGGGGACTCCTCTTTAGGTTGGACCATGGGACCATGACCTTGCTTTCTTCCTCTGTGACCCATGCTTCCCCTCAGCAGTGAATCACCCAACTCATGACCCTTATGAAAAGCTACTTCACCTCAATTATAAACTATTCATATGCACAGCATCTTTGGAGTCAGCTTCAGTCATAAAACCAGCCTCTTTGCTCAGCTTTGTCCTGTGCATGCCTAGGTCATTCAGCTTCCACCTCTCAGCCACCAGCCCTTGAGCCAAGGTACTCCAGGCACAACTGACCAAAAAGGTTCTAAGGACCCCTGCTTGGGACCATTGCCCACCTTGTTCCCTCACTTTGAATGTCCTGGACAAGTCTCTGGGTGCACTCTAGGGCAAGTTTAACCAGTCACGGTGCCCTTCAAATATTTTCCCACTAAGATCATAGCTGTCTCTCTCTCTCATTCAAGTTTTCCTTGCAGATGTTCCTGTCTCTTCTAACCCAGGGCATCAGTCCTTTCTTGTTGCTGACCTTAAGTGATCAATGCCCAGGATGCATCAGTGAAAACTGACATTACACTTACATTAAATTTTACATTTATATGTATATAAGTATACGCATATATAGATATAGGGAATGGTCTGGAAGGAGATAAATGGAGCCAGAGAGAGTGGGTATCTCTGGGGAGGGGAGTGAAGCTAGAACACGGGCCCAAGAGGAACTAGTGCTTTGTCTTTGCTATTTGTTTCTATGTATATCTTTATAATTTTTAAAATAGCATGAAATGTTTGATGAGTGGAAAAAAATTTTAATTCATGAAATAATTCTTGCCTGAAGCAAAGAAGAGGGGACACAGACATAAATAACTTAAGAGGATCAAATTAGCTCCCCAAGCCCTCATATTTGAGTCTAGTTTTCTCAAAATAATACACTACGCAATAGTTAGGATATGCAAAAAAAAAAAAAAAAAAAAAAGGAATAAAGAACACAATGATCCCCAAGTCCTCCTCAGCTAATTTAAGAAACAAAACGCTGCCAATACAATGAAAGTGTCCCCCCCAACCCCTTCCTTGTCACTTCTACTCAACAATTCCAAGAGAAGCCAGAACTATTAGTCATTCCATGACCACTGCAGTAACTGATGTAGGGGCTGGCCTAAGTTTTCCAGATGGGAATTCCAGAAAATGCTTCTCAGGAAGCAGAGAGAATGGATTTGAGAAAAGCCTTGGGCCGATTTGTTACCGTTTTGTGTTATCTGCCTACTGCTCTCTTCCTTTGGCAAGAAGGCATTAGTTGGGAGGATGTCTGAATCAAAGTCAGCCACAGGCTCTGTGTGCCACAGCCCCCGCCCCGTGACCGGCCCTGCTCCCTGGGAACATGTTTTCCGTGATCACTGTGTCCACCGTGCCCATGGTGATGAGGAGTTGGCTGTCATCCACTCATTTTGCCTGTACGTCACGGCAGGTCACCTAATCAGCATTCCACCGGAAGGCGGCTCTGTGACCCTGCAGTTGAATGACACTGTTGCTTTCTGAAAACTGTAAATCCAAGGACATAGAGATTGCTGGTGAATGAAACCTTTTGTGTTCTTTTTTATTAGCACTTGAAGTTGGGCTTTCTCCAATATCTTTTTATGTCCTGCAAGCTCAAGTGGGATGGATATGCCTTTTGAAACTCGTGACGTAATTAAAGACTCTGTCTCCTCTGATCGCTTGCTGGTGGTTACAGGTGTTTTTCATTTTCTTTTTCTTTCAGCAGAGTTGATGAAGCCCAAGCTGATTTTACGTAAACTAAAGAATGCTTGCAAAGACTGGATATAAATAAGAACCACAAACTGAACTTCTCCTAACAGTGAAGATTCTGTTTTTGATCATTCTAACCACCACCCCTTCTTTTTGGCCAGTTATTGTTTCCAGCTTTTGTTGTTGTTTGTTTTCCTAAAAGAAATACAATTTAAATAATGCTAAGTATATTAATTTACTGTATGCTAGTGGCTGGTGATAAGACTTGTAGTTCCCCTCAATTTTATAAGCGTACCTAGGATATAACACATAAATTGTCTAAAAAAGTACCTAGTGCTCTGCCAATTGACAGCATCAGCTTTACACGTCAATTTGAAAAGGTTTAGATGTGAAGGGATGACATACCCATACCAGAATGTCCCTATTACGTTCCCATAATTTAAGAAAGGTGTTCACTAGAATGGGGAATGGAAGTGGTTCATTGATCAAAATATCAGAACTGGATCCATCTGATTCAGATCTCTTTCCTTAACACCATCCAGAGAGTTCCTCTAACTTGGAAAATTAAAAAGACAAAAAAAAAAAAAAAATCAACTGAACAACTGAAACATCATTCTATCTATCTATCTCTATCTGGAATCATAATACATGTATATACATGTATATAATTATATACATCATAATGTGTTATATAACTTACCAAATAGCCAAATATACCACAATTTCAAATAAGTTATGAAGAATGGTCCTGCCCCAGCCTCTGCCCCTGTCCCCGGCACGCTGGTGAAGCCCTTGCCAGGGGACAAGGCAACAGGGTCCTGCTGCAATCATCCTCTTCCCTCACCTTCCTAATTAAGTGTGTCTGATCTACTTCTCAGTCTCATCCAAATTTTATGCTGATGTGGTCATGACATTTGTCCTAACAAATCAGATAATATTAATGAACCATAATTATTTTACCCTCATTTTATAGACAAAAAATGAGGCCAGAGATGCTCTGACTTGCCCAAGATCCTGTTAGTCAGTGGTGAAGTCAGAGGTAGAATTCCGAATTCCTAGCCCCCAGTGCACCATGTTTCACCCCAGAACACTCTTGTCTTAAAAGATAGAAAGATGCTAAATAAGAAAACGCTAATCAATGCTGCACTGCGGGGAACTCCCAAGAGGACATAAAGGAATGTCAAGAGAAAACACACCCTTGAGTAGGCCTCATCTTTGACATCACGTATCTTCTTTGAGACAGTAAAACCATACTCTTAGGATGTTTTTAGTGAGGATCGACACTTGCTTAAAACGAATCTCAGAAGCCCTGAAGTCCTGCGGATTTTGTACCATGTTTGGATTTGCCACCAATTTTTCAGCGACTGTGTTAGCCTTTCAAGCCAGCTGGGGATAGGCCAGAAAATGAGAAAATTAGCTAGAAGAATCCAATGCCTTTGATTTAATAGCTGCTTTCATGGAGCTAACATCAGGCTCTTTTTTGGCCAGTCATGTTTAATTCTTGTAAAGATTCAGTTCTCTTTTGCCATGGCTTGTCTAAAATACTTTTCTTGCATAATCATGTCAGAACTTTACTGGTTAAAAAAAGGACTGAGACAACTAACTAATATAAAGGAAACTTTTTAGCCATCTCCACAGAATGAAGTTAAGCTCAGGACCTGGCTTCATCTTCACCCTGAACTAGACTAGTGCCCATGAGGTACAACTCTGCAAGCAGAGCGGAGACATATGATCTTATCAGAGTGAAGCTGATTTTTCTTTTCCAGTTGAGAGATGGTACTCTGGAGGCAGTTACAATATGTTGCGCTGGCCATTGCTCTACAGGCAATGGGTTGATCGATCCCCATAACCAGCAGATCCACAGCTCACACTTTGGTAAATTCTCTCAAAGCTGCATTTTGCAAGATGGTTCATGAGATGGAAAGGTTATACCTCTACTTTAACATAATAAGGTTTGCGATGGGACAGAGTGGGTGTACCCTCTTTGGGTTTATTCCTACTGCATCTAAAGTTAGTCCTAATTATATCTAGACTCCAGGGAGTGATCAGCGCTACACCCCATCCCTTGCAGGCTAACAGGGCTCTGGATGATTTGTGAGGTGCCACATCCTGGGCTGCATGGCTGGGTCCCTGAGATACAGTGTGGATGCATGGTGTTGGCATTTTCCATGGCACTGAAGCCAATGCCTACAAATCTTCTGAAGAGGCCCGAGGGCTACTAGACAAGAGGCCTCAAGTTTACAGATTCCTACTCGAAGTCCACAGCCTTCATGTAGATGAAGGGGTTTAAATATACATTGTGCACGAGCCAGACAGGCCACACTGTCCCGTGGCATCAAAAATAAACCCAGTCCTTTTCACCCCCCAAGAGCTATCTCTCTCCCATGCTTCATGTGCAGCCAAGTCGTCCCCTGGGCTCCCGGCTGCCATGGCAGCCTCTTCTTGCCACATGGCTGGTTATCGTGGGCAGAGGGTAGAGAGGGTAGAGAGGACACAGAAAACTACGCATTGGCTCTCGGTACTTTTGCTCGTGTTTCATAGGCCAAAGCAAGCCACACGGCCATGCCAGCATAAGACTCCCCAAGGCAAGCTAGTGGATATTTATGAACAATAAAACAATCCGTAATGCTAATTAAAATTCTAGATTCATAGTTTTCAGCATCTTCCATTCCCAGGCCTTTTGGTTAGCCAGATACTGCCAAGCCTGCCCATTCTTAGCTGTCATCAAAACCACTATTTATGCTGGAGTGGTGGGGGGTGGGAGGGATGGGGTGGCTGGGTGTCAGTAGACACTGGGGAGGGTATGTGCTATGGTGAGCCCTGTGAGTTGTGTGGGACTGCTGAATCACAGACCTGTACCTCTGAAACAAATACATTATATGTTAAAAAAAAGAAGATAGTAGGAAGGGAAAAATGAAGGGGGGGAATCGGAGGGGGAGATGAACCATGAGAGACTATGGACTCTGAGAAACAAACTGAGGGTTCTAGAGGGGAGGGGGGTGGGGGGATGGGTTAGCCCGGTGATGGGTATTAAAGAGGGCACGTACTGAATGGAGCATTGGGTGTTATACGCAAACAATGAATCATGGAACACTACATCAAAAACTAATGATGTAATGTATGGTGATTAACATAACAAAATTAAAAAATGTTAAAAAAATCCACTATTTACTTGGTGCTTGATGTCTTTTGAACTCTGCTTATCTAAACTAATTTTTTCCTTTACCTTTAATTACATAAATAATACATAAATAGGGCACCTGGGTGGCTCAGTGGTTAAGCGACTGTCTTTGGCTCAGGTCATGATCCTGGAGTCCTGGGATCGAGTCCCGCATCGGGCTCCCTGCTCAGCAGGGAGTCTGCTTCTCCCTCTGACCCTACCCCCTCTTGCGCTCTCTCTCTCTCTCAAATAAATAAAATAAAATATTTTTTAAAAATAATACATAAATACATTCTTGTTGTGAAATATTTAGGTGATAAAAACAAAACAAGACAGTATGGTGGTTTCTCAAAAAATTAAAACTAGACTACCAAATGGTTTGGCAATCCCACTTCTGGGTACATATTCAGAAGAAAGGAAAACAGGGTCTCAAAAAGATATTTGTACATCCATGTTCATAGCAGCACTATTCACAATAGTCAAAAGACAGAAGCAACCCAAGTGTCCATCTATGAACAAAGGAATACATGAAATGTGGTACATACATACAATAGAATATGATTCAACCTTAAAAAGGAAATTCTGACATGTGCTACAACATGGATGAACCTTGAAGACACGATGCTAAGTGAAATAAGCCAATGACAAAAAGACAAAAACTCTATGATTCCTCCTACATGAGATATCTGAAGTAGTCAAATTCATAGCAACAGAAAATAGAATGTAGTGCCAGGGGTTGCAGGGAGGGCAAGCGCAGAGTTGGTGTTTACTGGGACAGAGTTTCAGCTTTGCAAGATGAAACACTTCTGGGGATCTCTTGTACAACAGTGTGCATATAATTCATTCACACTACTGAACTGTACGCTTGAAAATGGTTAGGAGGATAAATTTTGTTATTTTTGTTACAATTAAACTTTAAAAATTAAAAATAAAGCAAAAGTCTCTTGGATGACCACTTTCAATCTCATTCACCATCCTAGAGGTGCCATCTGCTTATTAATTTGATGTATATGCTTACATCTATTTTTCTATGTTTACATACATACATATATGGATAAAAAGAAACGATTTGTGTAGATTTTTTTATTTAACATATATTACATTGCACAGCATATATTTTCATCAGTATGTTTTTTTCATAATGCTGGTATGTATTGATCTAGCTTTTTAAAAAAAATTGCTACACTGACCCCAGTATAGGAGTATAACAGCATATTTAACCACACTACTTTTAATGGACTAATGGTTTCTAATTTTTGTACTGTAACAATATCTCTTTGAGCTTATGTGAGAATGCATTTTTGGATCATTGGGTATGTGCATTTAACATTTTAATTTATACCACTATGTTGCTCTCCAAAACAGGTGAACCATCCACACAGTGCAGGAAAATACCATTTCCCCACTTCCTCATTAACACTTGCTATTATCAGTCTCTTCAATTTTTGCCAAAATGATGGTTGGAAATATCTCATTCCTGTTTGATTTTCATTTCCCTGATTGCTATTGAAATTGAGGATTTTTTCATTTAGTTGTTGGTCATTTGTATGTGTTTCTCTCAATTGTCTTTTCACATCCTTTGCCCACTGCCTATTTTTCTTTTGTGCTCTTACTGATTTGTAGGAATTACTTACATATTTATCCCTTGTCTTTTAGAATATGTGTTGTAGATGCTTTTTGTACCATTTATATTCCAACATCATTTACTGAGTTTTTTACTTAGTGGTTCAAAATATCACCATTGTCATTTACTAAATTCTTGTATATACATAGGTCTGATTCTGGACCCTATCTTCTGGACTCTATATTTAAGAGATCTGTTTATTCCTCACCGTTATGTCACATTTTGAAAATTACTATAACTTATAATGATACCCTCATTACTCTTCTTTTTCAAAGGAGCCTTTGCTGGTCTAGTGCATACTCTCTTCCAAATGAATTTTTGAAAACATCTGAGATGGGCTGGAAGATTTGGGCTGGGGAAGGGAGTTTTGGCTGGTATTGCAATAAATTTACAGATTTGGGGACAACTGATATTTTAAATATATTGAGTCATCCAAGCTAGGAACATGATTTAACTCTCCATTTATTCAGATGCTCCTTTTTGTCCTTTAATAAATTTTATTTTTTGTTCTCACAAGTGTTTCATTTTGCTTCTTGGCTTTATTCTAGGAATTGCAGAGGCTCTGTGCTGTGAATGGAATTTTTTTTTCAATTACATTTCCTAATTGCTTTTGGTTAGCATACAGGGAAGCTATTACTTTTGATATGTTGATTTTATATCCATCCACACTGATACACTTTTATTGGCTAAATAGGTTTTAATGTTTTATTTTGGATTTTATGGGTGTATAATCATGTCACCCTATGTCAAAGACATTTTGTCTTCCCTTCCCAATATCTTATTTCTATTTCTTATCACATTGGCTAAAGATTTCCAGCACAATGAATGGTATAGTAGCCTTTTTTTGTTCTTTTAATAGCAATACTTCTAAGTTTTTACCATTTGATATGGCATTTGCAGCAGATCTCTGGCACATACGCTTATGCAATCAGACTTCCAATAAGAAACCAATGGTATTCTGAAACAACATAACTGAGAAGAATTTGTTTATAAAGGGACTAGAGTTAATCCTCATTGTTCACGATTCCATATTTGCAAATTCGCCTGCTTGTTAAAATTTATTTGTAACCCTAAAGTCAATACTTGTGGTGCTTCCACAGTAATTCAGACACATGTAGAGTGGCAAAAAATTTGTAACTGACATGCACCCTCCCAGCTGAAGCTGAACAAGGCAACACTCTGCATTCTTGTTTCAGCTCTCCTACTATAAACAAATGTCTTTCCTCAGTTGACTTGGTAACACTTTTTTGGATGTTTGTACTTTTATTGACAATTTTGCTGTTTAAAATGGCCCCCAAGCATAGTGCTGAAGTGCTGTCTAGTGTCTCTAAACACAGAACAGCAGCAATGTGCCTTATGGAGGCACATTTTCATCAACTCTAAGTCAAAGAAACAATGGAGGGAATGATTACCAGAACCCTGAGGGCAAGAGTCCTGGGGAGTCAACTGCCCTGAGAGGTACAGTGATAACTCAGGGGACCTTGCAGGGATGGAAAGAGAGGAACACATACCTTGAACTCACTCCCCTGTTTCCCTCAAACTTCTTGCTGAGGTTCCTGTGAATCAATTTCAGCAGGAAAGCAGCGGATGCAGCAGGAGAGGGGAAGTGCCCGTCCTCTCTATAAAGATGAGTGAGGACTGGACTTTAGGGCACAGGAAATACAGCAGCATGATGTATCAATTGAAGGCAAGATCCTTATATTTCTAATTTGCTAATGAGCTTTACAAAAAAATTAGAGGGGCGCCTGGGTGGCTCAGTCGGTTAAACATCTGCCTTGGACTCAGGTCAGGATCCCAGAGTCCTGGGATCAAGCCCCGAGTTGGGCTCCCTGCTCAGAGGGGAGTCTGCTTCTCCCTCTCTCTCTGCCCCTCCCTCTGCTCGTGCTCTCTCTAGCTCTCTCTCTCAAATAAATAAAATCTTTTATTTATTTATTTTTATTTTTTTAAGATTTTATTTATTTATTTGACAGAGAGAGACACAGTGAGAGAGGGAACACAAGCAGGGGGAGTGGGAGAGGGAGAAGCAGGCTTCCGCGGAGCAGGGAGCCCGATGTGGGGCTCGATCCCAGGACCCTGGGACCATGACCTGAGCCGAAGGCAGACACTTAATGACTGAGCCACCCAGGCGCCCCTAAAAAAAATCTTTTAAAAAAATTAGAAATTACTGCTGAATTTTATCAAATTATTTTTCAGCATCTATAGTTTCTTCCTTTACTCTGTTAAGGTTGTGAGTTATGCTAACACATTTTCTAATGTTAAGCTACCTTGTGTTACTAGGATAATTCAACTTGATCATCTTGCCTTATCCTTTAAATATACTGATTCAATTTGCTAATGTTTCAGATTTTCACATGAATAATCAGTCTAATTTTCTTTTTCAGTTTTGTTATCTTGGTAAATCTAGCCTCCAAAAATTAAATTGGAAGGTTTCCATTTTTCCTGCGCTCTGCAATAGCTGTTATAACATGGGAATTATCTCTTCCTTGAAGATTTTTTTAGAACTCATAACATTTTCTGGGCATTGTCTTCTTACAGTTTTATCAGTTCTTCACATTTCATTTTTCTTTATAATATTATTCTTTAATTGCCCAAATACATATGCTTGCTATAATGTGCACAACAATTTCACAACATATTTTCAAAATGATGAAGCTCCCTCAACTCTTGCTGTCATTATCACCCACTAAGATGACCATTATTAATAACGTGGGTTTGTCCTTCCCCACCATCCTCTACACTCACACAGACATACACAAGCAACCAGTGCTTCTTTAAAAATAAACACACTACACACATCACTTTGCAACCTCCTTTAAACTCCACAAATAAAATATAATATACACCCCTTCACCTAACGAATAAAATATAACTCACTATTTTAAATGGATACATAATATTCCATTGTACATACACACTGTGATTTAATCAAGCATTTCCCCATTCCTTTGCAGATGGAGAGTTAGGTTCTCTTTCCTTCATCCTCCCTCCCTCTCTCTTCCTCCTTTTCTCTTTTCTCTTCTACCGCAAACACTGCTCCTATAAATATCTTCATACATCAGTACTTCTATTTCTATAGATTAGATTCCCAAAAAGGGCAAAGTCAAAGGGGATGTAAATTAACAAGATGGAAAACAGTTTTAGCCAGAGGTCCCAAGAATCTGAGAAAAAGATTTCATACACCACACACCAACAGATGTGCAGGGCTTACAACGGTGGTGGTCAAAGCTGGTTGGAAGCCTTTCAGCCAAACCTACTTAAGAGTCAGGAGTGGGGGGTAAAGAGGCAGGGGCTGAGAGACACTTTCTTTGGCGAGGGTTCTTGGACAGTGGTGGCACCATCCTTCTCATCAGCCCCAGGGGAGCAGTGGTGGGTGTGTCCTCCTCACCTCAAACTAGTGAGGGTTTTCAGGAGACCACTGTGAGAACACTATGTGTGTCCCCTGGAGTATAAGGTTATGATGAACTGGTTTCTGACCCTTGCCCCCAAATAATTCTGCACTCAAAAGGCTGACTGCAGTCTGCCCTGCGCCTTGTTTCCACTGACAGAGGGATGAGAAAGTGTGGGTGCTTCCGTGGACCAGACGTGGTGCACGTAGGACAGAGGCAGCCTCGAGCACGCTTGCATCCTGCTCAAGAGGTGCCTCTGGAGCAATGGGGATCTACAAACAGGGAGAAAATGTGGAAGGCATAACCCAGGCAAAGGAAGACATTAAAAGTGGCCCACGCAAGTGGCACTTTGCACATTGTAGAAGTAGCAACTGGAGGTTCCTAGTGGCCGAATCTTGAGCAAGGTGCTCCATGGGAAAAGAAACGTCAGCTCTAAGGATCTACCAAGTCCAAAGCGCATCCATCCCTACTTTTTAACAGCAAGTACCCAGACAAGCAATACCTCTCCTGACCTCCTCATCCTTACCTCCCTTTCCCTACCTCCTGCCTGGGCCAGGAGTGGAGGCATGCAGGGAAGCAGAAGAGAAGCCAGCCGGCCCCTCCTTTCCCTCTGCAACACCTGCTGGATGCAGGGAGAAGCTCTGTGCAAAATCCAGAGTTTTGACTTATACACAGGACTGAACATTTTAAATGTTGTGAATAAAAGTGACCAGAGACTTTTTTTTTAAGTGGCTGAAAATGTTATTATGTAAACTACCTAAAATTTTAGCTAGGGAGAAGGAAAAAAATCCTAGCAGAGGCCTGAGAAACAAGTTGCTTTTTGCTTACTTCCTTTGGTGGCCTGCTTCTTCACTATTAGGGGCAGATGAGATACTTAGTGGACAAGACATTGCCAAATTGCTGAGCATAACAAGTTATAGCAATCCACACACCTAGTGGCAACTCATAAAAATGGTTCTCTGAACCTTGTCCAAGGCTACTTATCTCAATTACCGCAACCGCGCTGAAAAAAATTCTGTTGTGTTAATTTGCTGCTCTCAGCTCACAGACAAGATCAAGTTCATCACAAAAGGACAACATTTGGAAGCTGGACTGGACATTAGAAATTACAAAACCGAGAGAGACAGAGGGCATCTCAAAGCCTCAAAATGAATCGTCACTACTGTTTATTTAGTAGAAGAGTTCTCAGATCCATGCCATTCACTAGACTCAAAATTCTTCCTGAAAATTCACCTTTAAAAAGGAAAGATAATCTGTTATGACTGTAAAATTTCTGGCAATATGATATCATATCAAGATCACTGATTATATTTATTGGTTCCCACAGGATGCATCTCGAATATTTGGTGCTCTGATGTGCACTAACGTTCAGATATATTTAATGAAATCTCACTGACTTCTTCTCATTTTGGTTTTATTTTTTAGCTTTCCCTATTTTAAAACCTCAAATTGTTCACTTTGAGAATCAAAGCAAGACTCTCTGTGGTTGGACAGATGACAAGTGTGAGAGCAAAATGGTCCCCAAAATGCACAGCTCTGTATAAAAGCCAGCTGCATAAGAATTTGCCATTACATACATATTTTCTGAAAAATATATCTAGCTTAGTGAGTTTTATGACTTCATGGTGCGTAATTTCAAAGCCATTCACCTGTGGCTAGAAGGCAGAAGGAGAAGACTTGCACCACCCCCCACCCCCATGCCTTCCTCTTTCTGTGGATCAGAATATGCTGGCCAATTGCACCAGAAAAAAGAACAACCAGAGAAGATTTTTGAATAGCAAAACATATAATTATCTAATCTTACTCAGGGGAAATAAGAAGCGACACACCACAATACATACCATATGTGTCTCCTTCAGGAAGGGCCTGGCTCTTCATAAGTCCGTGGTATATTACGTCTCTCTCCCCCCAAACACAAATTCATTCCAGTGTAGCTGGTTTTAACTCAGCATGCATTCTTAGGATTTCTTTATGTATCACATCCAGGGAGACTGTATAGCTTTTGTATGGATTTTAAGGATATTTTACACAACTAGCATGTTTACTGTGCAATTTTCTCAGGTCAGTCTCCTTCCAATTAATATATTAATATATATTAATATATGATTGAACATATGTTGAATTTGTCACATACACATTTCTCTTCCTAATATCCACTCTGTCCGATAGCAAAAGTTAAATCCCAAGTCCTACTGCAGAAATATAAAATTAAGAGATCCAGTTGCTTCTAAAGGTCATTCACTATGAATCACATTAGCTGAGGCATGGGTGGCCCATGATCATGGTTTAAAGAACTTTTCTAACTGAAGAAAACTATTTTGGTTTTCACAGAAATACAATCACTGCTAGAGTTTAGGAGTACACACCTACAAATGAGGACACCTTCCCCTCCCAGTGGTATTTGTTCAGTACCTGCTCGGTGTTCTTCCAGCTGGAAGCCAACCTCTGTCTCCCTTCTCATAGCCGGTCTCAAACACGGTCTGTCTCTTCGATCACGTCTCTCCCCTCACTTCCGTCCTCCACCGCGGTAGTGCACACACTGTACCCTGGGCGCATGCGCCGCCAGGGCTCCCAGACACGGCTTAGCCGCCACCCACGTCCCCACGACCCCACGTCCCTGCGTCTCCACGTCCGTCCCCACGGCCCACGTCATCCACGTCACCACGCTCTCTAGCGCCTTGGCAGTCACGGCTGCCTGCTCACGCTTCCCTGATCTTGATCCGAAATCACCTCCTCGTCTTCCTTCTGAGCTTGAAAGCGACTGCCATTTCCTCCCCTTCCCTTTACTGGCATATGTTTACTCCTTTATTCGTTGTTTTGTTTTGTTTTTCGTTTCAGCGATGTCATAGAGCTTGTAAAAACGTCCACCAGAACTGTGGCATATGTGTGCAAAGCCGTCCACTCCATCTCCCACCGCCTCCCTGTCACTCCCAGGAGCCACTGGTAATAGTTGTGCATTTTTATCACAGTCATAATATGCAAACAAACGTCTGTCAGTTTCTGTTGAGGTCTTTTACCCTAATGGGAACCTTTACATAGTTCTGTGGCTTGCTTCTTTCTTTTTTGTTGTTGTTTTCAAATCACTTGAAAAATGTAAATAATATAGAAGTATATGCTATACAACATAAAAGTCTCTCTCGTGGTATATGTACCCATGAAGCCAAGTTGTTATGTCATCATTCTGGGTCACCAAAAGAAAAAAAAAAGTAATAGAGAAAAAAAGTTCATCATCCAAAAAAAACCCATAAAGCTATTTGAATCTTTATTGAAGTCTCTTTTTTTCTCTCTGCAACTCCTTCCCTCTTTACACGTGTGTGTGTATCTGTGCACACACACACACACACACACAGAACTGATGGATATTCAGGTTCCTAGCTGGTGACTATCACAAGCAGCACTGCAATAAACAGCTTCATGAATACCCACCTTTGTGCACATGTGAGTATTCTGCAGCACAGATTTCCAGAAGTGAAAATGCTGTTTAGCATTTAAGTAACATGCATTTAAAATTATATTAGATCCTGCCAAATTGCCTCCCCAAACAATTTGCTCTCTTACTAGCAGTGAAGATTACCTTCACATCCGCATTAACATGGTGCTACCAATCTCTGAATTTTTTTCTTTTGCCAATCTCATACATTAAAAGTAGGATCCAGTTATTTAATTTGAATTTTTTTCTGTTGCATGTTTTACAAGAATTGTCAATCAGCCTATTACTTGCCTTTAATTTCATTTGTGATGCCCTTCACTATAAGGAAGTGCTTAACTTTTACATAGTCAATTTTGTCAAGATTTGCCTTTATGTTTTCTTGTTCTTTTGTCATAAAAAAATTCCTTCCTCAGGCTAAGCTTATTAAATACCTTTGTAGTTTTATATAAATACCAATTTAAAATGTGCAAAATGCATGTGTGTGCGTGCATGTGTATGTATTTCTGGACTTTCTTCCCATCATGCTATGTATTTCAGCAATAATGCCACCCTATTGTAGTTACTGTAGTTTTATAGTCTGTTTTGATGTCTGAGGTAGAAAAATTCCACTTTATTGTGCTTGGCCAATTTCAGGAAACAACTTGTCAAAATCCATTTTTAAAGTCCCAGAAATTTTTAGTGAAATCTCCTTGAATAAAAATTATTTAGAATCAAGTCTATAGCAGGGCATTGAAAATCTCCTGTGTGTTCCTGTGAACCTAAAAGGCTATGTGCACATGCAAAGCCATGGGCCTGGGGTTGTGCACGTTCCCAGGAACACCTGAGAGAGCCATACGTTCCCACCTCTGGCTGACCTTCAAGCTCTGCACAAGCAAGAAGTGAGAACTAAGGCAGAGTTCTTGCAGGAGCTTTGAAGATGTGTGTCCATACTCACACACACACACTCACACACACAACCAAAGGATGAGAAACATATTGGCTCAAGGTATATTAACTTTAAAGGCATAAAGGTTAAGATAGCTTTCCCAGAAATCCAACCCAGTGACTTCCATTTAAATCCCAATGATCTGATCTAGGTCTTAATGTCCACATTTAACTATAAAGACACCCGGGAGAGTGAGTGTCTTAGCTCCACACATTGCTACTACCCAGGAAGTCAGTGTTCTGTGCATAAGAATGGCAGGCTGATTATTGGCAAGGCAAAAAGCAGTGCCCTCTACAATGTGTTCAATTTCTACTTCTTGGAATTATCTTGTAGACTAATAAACAGATTTTTTAAAAATCTATGTGGTATGAGTTAGGGGGGTACAGAGTTTTTTAATGAGTCAGTTAAAACAAGCTTCTCAATAGTATATTTATGTTCTTGATTATTATTGTCAGAAGAGGTATGTTAGGGGCACCTGGGTGGCTCAGTTAAGCGCCTGCCTTCGCATTGGGTCATGATCCCAGGGTCCTGGGATCTAGCCCCACATCTGGGTCCCTGATCACTGGGGAGTCTGCTTCTCCTTCTGCCTCTGCCCCTCCCCCTGACTTGTGCACACTTGCTCACGCACTCTCTCTCTCTCTCTGACAAATAAGTAAAATATTTTTAAAAAGAAGAGGTGTTTTAGTCTCTTGTCATGATTGTGTTTTTTACCTGGCAATACAAGGACCTTAGAATGCTTTACTGAGAATCATAGCCAACACTCCTAAAGCATGATTGTGTTTTTTACCTGGCAATACAAGGACCTTAGAATGCTTTACTGAGAATCATAGCCAACACTCCTAAAGCACTTGGTCTATATCAAGCACTGTTCTCAGTGGTTGACATATATGTTAACTAATTTAAGTATCACAATAACCCTATGAGCTTGATACTGTTACTATCTTCATATTAAGAGAAGTATAGAGACATACAGAGATGTTGGTTAAGTTGTTCAAAGCAAATTAATAAGTACTAGAGTCAAGATTGCAACCGAGGCAATCTGGCTCTAGTATCTGTTCTCTCACCCACTAAGCACCACTCAAACCTGACCACCCATCCAGTTAGTTGTTCAATATTTTAGTTCTAGTCTGTTACCCTCATCCCCAAATTAGATGTTACTTTCTTTTATTGTATGCCATCTATATTTATTTATATTTAGCAATATCTTTGCTCACAATTTCTTGTCTCAGACATTCCAATTCCATCTGGGGTATTTTCTCCATATTTCCTTAAAAGTTTCCTTTGTGGGTACTTCTTAATTGTCTCTTAGTACATTGAAAATAATTCACTGACTGTGTTACTGTCACTGAAAAATAAGATTTTACTCTCATGACATTTCTTTGTAGGTAATCTGGTTTTTTTTCCTGGTTGTTTTCCAGATCTTCTTTTTATCTTTTATGACCTACAGTGTCTCTGTGTTTTATCTAGCTGTGAACTTTTTTTTTACTACTTGAGTTTCATTTGGCTTCCTGTATATGAGAATTTAGATCTAGCAATATTTCTGAAAAGAATCTTAGGCATATGTCTTTGAAAAATTGTCTCTTTTTATATGCTAGAACTTATTACTGTCACTTCCTTATTGTTTGGTAGAGTTTTATATTTTACATATCTTTTGGATGGTGTTCCAAATAATTCCTTCAGTTCACTAATTCTTCATTCAGCTGTATTTAACCTGCTCTTAAATCTTACTGATTTGTGACACGTTTTTGTCAGTTGTATGTATTGCAAATATCATCTTCCACTTTTTGGCTTCCATTTACATTCCCTGTCTTTTAGTTTAGTAATATCATCAATCAGAAGACACTGCTAAAGCTTCGCAGAAATGATGCTCTCCCTTGCTATGAGTGCAACTTCCAGAACAGGGAAGTTAGGACCTCCAAAAATTTACTTCTCCAGAAAAACAATGAGAACACTGGCAAAAACTGTCAAAAGTCAACTTTTTTCTGAAACTCTGGAAAGTAAGATCTTCTGCAATCTTATGAGTGCTTATTCAAGAAAAGCAGCTGAATCTCAGTAAATGGAGTGGACTTGTGACATTTCAACTTGTCCTAATCCCAATCACATCCCCCTAGCTCTTCAGTGGCCTTGAACACCAAATACAGTAGCTCTGAAAACCAGCAGCCTAGCAGCTACTAGAGGGGACAAAATGAGTAAGGAGCTCCCAAAAAGACCGTCCCCTAAGAATTGTCTCTACTTGACCTGTCTCTCAGCCTGCTGAAAAGTTCAACTCTCAGGGCTTCTTCTTCTTTGTCTTGTTTCTGATCTTAGAAGAAAAGCTTTCAGCTTTTCACCATTAAGTATGATGGTAGCTGTGGATTTGTCACTTATGCCCTTTATTATGTTGAAGTATGTTCCCTCTATACCTGCTTTATTGAGAGTTTTTATCATAAATAGATGTTGAAGTCTGTCAAATGATTTTTCTGCATCTATTGAGATCATATGATTTTTATCTTTCAATTTGCTAATATGTTGTATCACGTTGAGTGATTTGCAAATATGGAACCATCCTTGCATCCCTGGAATAATCCCACTTGATTAGGGTTTATGATCCTTTTAATGTATTTTTGAATTTGGTTTGCTCATATTTTGTTGCAGATTTTTGCATCTATGTTCATCAAGGATGTTGACCTGTAATTTTATTTTTTTGTGGTGTCTTTGTCTAGTTTTAGACAAACTGGTCCTGGACTTTTGTTTGTTGGGAGTTTTTTAAATTACTGATTCAATTTCATCGCTAATAATCAGTCTATTCAAATTTTCTTTATTCCTGATTAATCTTGGAAGGTTATGTTTCTAAGAATTTATCTATTTCTTGTAGGTTGTCCAATTTGTTGACATATAATCATTCATAGTAGTCTCTTAAGATCTTTTGTATTTCTGTGGTATTGATTATAACTTCTCCTCTTTCATTTCTGATTTATTTATTTTGGCCCTCTTTCTTTTTGGGGATATAAAATTCTGATTTATCTATCATGCTGAAGATAATGTTTATTTCTCATCTACTGTTCTTTCAATTAGTGGGTTATATATATAGTTTAACATTTACAGATAATTTTTTCCTGATAAATAAGCTATAAAACAAATAGGTTTTATCAGAAATAATTTCAGGGTATTTTTTCTACATAGCCCTTGGAAAAAATGTAAATCATATTATATATTAAGTGCCACAAATAGGTTAAAAGTAAAAGTCCTGCATTTTCTTCCCAGGGTACAATGTAGCTCATTGCTTAAAAAAATAATAATAAAAAAAAGATTATTTCTTTTTTTGTTTTTATTTTTAATTATTTTATTTAAATTCAATTAGTTAACATATAGTGCATCACTAGTTTCAGATGTAGAGCTCAGTCATTCATCCGTTGCATGTAACACCCAATGTTCATTACATCATGTGCCCTCCTTAATTCCCGTTACCCACCTACCCCATTCTCCCACCTACCACCCCTCCAACAACCCTCAGTTTGTTTCCTATAGTTAAGAGCCTCTTATGGTTTGTCTCCCTCTCTGATTTCATCTTATTTTATTTTTCCTTCCCTTCCCCTATGATCCTGTTTTGTTTCTTAAATTCCACATATACGTGAAACCCTATGATAATTGTCTTTCTCTGATTAATTTATTTTGCACTAAAAGAGTAGAAAAAGATCAATGAAACTAACAGCTCTTTTTCTACTCTTTTAGTCTCTGTTCCATTTATTTCTGTTTTGATCTTTATTATTTCCTTCTTTCTACTAACTTAAGCTTTGTTTTTCTTTTTCTAGTTCCTTTAGGTGTAAGGAACTTAGATCATTTGAGATGTTTCTTGTTTCTTGAGGTGGGTCTGTATCTCTATAAACTACCCTCTTAGAACTGCTTTTGCCAGGTCCCATAGCCTTTGAACTGTTGTGTTTTCGTTTTCATTTGTCTAAAGGTATTTTTTGATTTCTTCTTTGACTTATGGGTTGTCTAGTATCAGAATTGACTTCCTCTTTATGACTGATTAATATTCCATTGTATGGACATATTGCATTTTGTTTATCCATTTATCCATCAATGGACACTTGGGTTGTTTCCACCTTTTGGCTACTGTTAATAATGCTGCTATGAATATTTGTGTATGAATATCTGTTTGAGTTCCTGTTTTTCATTTTTGGGGGGTATATACCCAGAAATGAAATTGCTGGGTCATACAGTAATTCTGTCTCATATTTTGAGGAATTGTCAATCTGTTTTCTAGAGCAGTTACCCCATTTTACAGTCCTACCAACAGTACACAAGGGGCTCAATTTCTCTATCTTTGCCAATACTTGTTATTTGCTGCTTGTTTGTTCTTAAAAATAGTCATCCTAATGGATGCAATCAATTGAGTTTTTACTTTCAGTGATTATATTTTTCATCTTTAGAGTATCCATGTTTTTCAAACTTCTATTTTATTTTATTTAGTAACACTAAATATGATTCTGAATGTTGTATTTCTCTATTTGAAGTTTTTGTGTATCAGTTTCTATTGTCTCTTTTACTACTCATTTCACTAATAGTGTGTGTTTCTTCTCTGTTTAGTTTTTAAGTTATTATTGTGAATTTCTCATTTCCTTATACATTTATCCATGGGAATTCTTTGAGCTTTCAGTTGAAGGTGAGTTCCTCCAGAAACGATTTGTGTTTACTTTAGCAACCCCTGGAAGGCCTTGATAATTTGGGACTACTTTAAATTTAATTCTGGCTTGAGGTTGTTTAGATTCATAAGTAGTATAAACTTGTACCAAAATTTATGTGGGGAGCAGACTGAGATTATGAATTCTCAAGAGAGACTTTTACCCCTTCAATGAACAGCAAGGTCAAAGTTTCTCCATTGTTTCTTTCTGCATGTTGGTTTTTATTTCTTTTTCACCCTAACAGAATATCACTCTTGGGTCCCATTTGAATGCAAGAGGGAGTGTCTCCCATTATGTTTGCTAATTTTAGAAGGCTCTCAGCTTTTTTTCCTTGCCTGAACCTTAATTAAGATGAGAGACATTTTACATTCCTAGTGGTAAAATGGACCACAGCAAAGGTACAAATTCTTCTCAAATTAATTTGTAGTTTAAAGGAAATTCCATTCAACATTCCAGAGTTATGTGTGTGGCAGGAAAGAAATATGGTAAAGGAATTCTAAGAATAAAGGGGCGCCTGGGTGGCTCAGTTGGTTAAGCGGCTGCCTTCGGCTCAGGTCATGATCCCAGGGTCCTAGGATCGAGCCCCGCATCGGGCTCCCTGCTCGGCAGAGAGCCTGCTTCTCCCTCTCCTTCTGTCTGCCGCTCTGCCTACTTATGCTCTCTCTCTATCTCTGTTAAATAAATAAATAAATAATCTTTAAAAAAAAAGAATTCTAAGAATAAATTCATGCAAAGGGGAAGAAATTGAGAAAGAGAAATAGGAAGAGGGAAGAATTTCCCTACTTGATATTGAGCTGTATCATAAAGCTGTCCAAAAGAAATGGTGTAATACATAATTAATAATAAAGCAGCCTGGGGTTGCCTGGATGGTTCAGTCGGTTAAGCGTGAACCTTCAGCTCAGGTCCTGATCCCAGAGTCCCGGGATCGAGCCCCGCATCGGGCTCCCTGCTCAGCGGGGAGTTTGCTTCTCCCTCTGCCTCTGCCTGCCCCTGCCTCCACTTACACGCTTTCTCTCTCTCTGTCAAATAAATAAATAAAATCTTTAAAAAAAATTAAAATAAATCAACCTAAATAGCTCAGAAGTAGACCCTATAAAACATAAGCTTAATGTATAATGGAAAACTTATCACAAGTCAATGAGAAAGGGGTGGATTATTCAACAAATGGTGTTGCTCAACAGACTATGTAGTGGGGGAGGTCTATATTCTCACTTTATTGTACACATTAGATAAATTTGGGCTAAGTTACATAACTGAATATAAAAGCAGCTGTAAAATCATATGTTGTATGAGTGACTCTCACTCTGGTCAAGAGAAGTTTCTGAAAACAAAAGCAACTGGAGACATAACATAAGGGAAAATAACTAGATAAAAATAGAAAATGTGTACAGCAAAAGTCATAGAATTATACAATTATCACCTAGGGAAAAATCTTCAACAGTATAAACAAGAGAAAACAATTCCTCTGTCCTTATGACATATGACATTGCTCTATTACTCTAAAATATTTTAGTGTCTGCTTTTTTCCCCAAACTCATTTATTCCCCACTCAAAATGCTGCCTCCAGGTATCAGAAGTGTGTCCACTAACCTGGTAAAAGCATTATGACATGATGCTTTCCTTTACTTCCTGTAGATTCAAGTCTCAATCCATTATAATATCCCTTTAGCCCGAAGAACATCTTTAGTATTAAGAAACACTAGTGCAAGTCTGCTAGCAACAGATTCTTTCGATTCTCATTTATTTGAAAATGTCTTTATTTCAACCTTAAGATATTTTTTGCTGAGTACAAAACTCTGGGTTCACTGTTTTTTGCATTTTGTTTGTTTTCTAAAATGTCACCCATTGTGTTCTGATTAGAATCCATGTTTTTTCCCCGTTTGTGGTATGTATCCACCCCCCGCATCCCCCCCCACCTCCCCCCTGGCCCCCTCAAAGAATATCTCTGGAATTCTGCAGTTTGACTAGGTAAGGTGTTTTTTCTTTGTATTTGTCCTGCTTCTGGTTTGCTGAGCTTCTTGGATCTATAAATAAATATTTTTCATCAAATTTGGATTTTTTGGCCATTATTTCTTCAAATACCTTTTTCTGCTAAGTGTATGATTTCAGGCAGCAGCAAGTTGATCTTAGGGCCACATAGTGTGGTGAAGGAGCTGGGGTTAGGCTGTGAAGCCCTTTGGACAAATAATTTAGACATTTAGTTTCCTCTTCTACAGGAGAGAAAATTGTAATCTTCACCTTGTGGGATTTCTCTAAGACTTAAATAGAATGGTGCTTATCTAAATGGTGCTTGGAAGGTATGAGTAAATGATGCACCTTATTCTGTTTAAAGCATTTCTCCAGGAGGCCCCAGCTAAAATACACATATAATTAATTATCTTTTATGAATATCCTAAAAGACTCATTTGTTGAATTACCTGGCAAAGAGCAAGGAATATTTATGTTCTTTTGCTGTGTTTAGAGTGGGGAAACACAGGAAAAGTTCCCAGCATGGGCGCTAGGGTTTTGGGAGGCTTTGCAAAGGCAAATGGGCACACACATTCCAGTTTGTGTTGATCAGCAACCTGCCTTTCCCCAGCCAGGAGAACTGGTCCATTCATCCTTGTTATCAAATGTGTAATGCACATGAAAGAATGTGCAAAACTGGAGATGTCCGTATTGTTATATTCAAAACAAAACAGTAGGACAGACTTACTGTCAGAATTAATGTCTTCCAGTTCTCTCAATTATCATTGGTTTAATCTGACAAGTGTTTACTTTAGACGTTGATGCTTTGTCTCTGTAATTTTCAGCACCAGAAAAACAACAGGGTTGTAACTGCAGAGATAAACAAGGTTTCTAAATTACCTGTTTCATTTCTCTGTGTTGCTTAGGATGCTAATGTCAGTTTGGAAAGGTTGGCTCATTGTGAGGGAATGTGTGTGCATGTTGGAGGGGAGGGCTCCTGAATTGCTGTTTCCTGAGTGATTATTTGTGATGGGCAGATGGAGATCAATGCTGGAGATGAGTGGAACTGAATGAAGTCTACCCGGAGGAAATATGTGCAGATTAGGGGGTAGTGATGACACGTGTTGCAAGGCAGGCAAAGAGAATTCATGTTAGGTTAGAGAGAGAATGGGAACCTGGCCACAACATGAGTCTGCATGCTCATTTGCTCATTATGGGTGAATGAGTCTAAAAATGTACTGAAATGCTGCCCATGATATCTGCCAACATCTATTTGCATATTATTGTTCCCTTTGATTGGCAATATGTCCCATGATTGGGAAGAAAGTTTTGGTACAGACAGAAGGTCAGGCACCACTGCAAATATACTTAGGTCACTGTAGTGTCAATTACGGTATTTCTCCTTCACTTGAAAAAATTCTACCCACAGTCAATTAGTAAGTCAACAGTTATATTGACTTTAACATCAGTGTTTTACTTTAAAACTTAAAATTTAAAACTTTAAAAACTTAAGATTATTACATGGGAACAGAGATACACAAATCGAAGCATCTCTGCCCCCCCAAAAAAGAAAATTCTGCGAAGAGACATTTGTACTTTTTGGTTCTATGACAACCAATTAGAATGCCAATCAGCCAACCTGACAGATGACCAATGGTGGGGTAATAAGCTATTCAGGACAACTAACAAATAAATCTGTCTGGTGACACTTAAATAGGAAATCTAGTAAGAATAAAATATTCTCCTTAAAAATTCTTCTTTAAAACAAGACAAACAAACAAACAAACAAAAAACAAAAATCAGGGCACCTGGGTGGCTCAGTCGGTTGAGTGTCCAGCTCTTGATTTTGGCCCAGGTCATGATCTCAGGGTCATGGAAGTGAGTCCCAAGTAGGGCTCTGCACTCAGCAGGGGGAGTCTTTTGGAGATTCTCTCTCTCCCTCTGCCTCTCCCCCCACCCGCTTGAGTGCGTGCACACTCTCATGGGCTCTCTCTCTCTAAAATAATAAATCTTTAAAATAAACAAATTAAAAAAACAAAAAAGAAAACCCAAAAGTACAGCAGTGATCCCAGCATTATGGTATGCTGAGTTATCCAGTTTGATCTAGTAGGAGTGTGGGGTTGGCCTGCCTGAAGCTTATTGGCATGAGAGACAAAGGAAGCTTCTGGGATGGATCTCAGCTGAAGGAGAGAAAGTTCACGTTCACAAGTTTGTTTCAAAGCCAGTATGAAATAAAAAGGACAATTCTCATGATAGCCAGGTTGCTTATATTGCATCCTTGAGCTTTGTTTCCAGGATTTCATGGGAGAGGAGACTAATTAAAAGAAGGGGTAAGACATAACAAGTCTCCAGACAGTGGGAGCCCAGGGCAGTCCTGGTGTGTGGTTTGTGCAAGTGTGTTTCAGAACTAGCACAACTGGACATCAGGCATCTTTTCTCCACCTGGGATAAGCTTGGAGCACAGGTCAGATGTGGCTGGGGAGACTGCTGGGGCCAGATGGGAGAATGCACGGTATAGATCCTTCTGGGCACTCTGGGAATGGTTTGGACACATCTGAGCAAGTAGGGGAGTGAGAATAGAGAGTAGACGCCAGTTTCTTTTCTGTCTGCTCACATTCCTTCCCTTTGGGAACTACCCCTTCCTCTATTTCCATGAGACTGGTAGAAACCCCCATTCAACTTCCTCCCCACATTGCTGCCATGTCCCACAGAGGTACACATGTGACCCAGGCTAGCCCACAAGAGAATGCTACTCTGTTGGAATCAGTGAAAGGTGCATGTACTTGGGCTTATGACCCAAGCAGAGCCTATTAGAGTGTTTTTGTAGGGTTGAAATGGATTCTGTGCACTTCAAAGACCATCATTTCTACCCTGGAGAGATTTGGCAGAAAATACAGCCATCAGAAAAACTGTAAGATGGAGAGAACAAGACAGATTTTGAGGACCTGGCTTCAGCCTTATGTATAGCTGGCAAATCCTAAACTTTTCAGTTATATAACGGAGAACTTCCAAATTTCCCTACAGTTGTTTAAATCAGATGTAGATTACTTGCAATTGAGTGATTCCTTTTTTTTGTTTTTTTAAAGATTTTATTTATTTGACAGAGAGAGACACAGTGAGAGAGGGAACACAAGCAGGGGGAGTGGGAGGGGGAGAAGCAGGCTTCCTGTTGAGCAGGGAGCCCGATGCGGGGCTCTATCCCAGGACCCTGGGACCATGACCTGAGCCGAAGGCAGACGCTTAACAACTGAGCCATCCAGGTGCCCTGCAATTGAGTGATTCTTGACTAACATGGAGAAGTGATCATTTGTTTCTGGTTTTGACTATTTCAAACTATTGTTGGCTGTGATAGCAAAAACACGAATCTCGGAGAAAGAAGTCAGGGACAGATTGTACTTTCCTCAGTTTTGTGCCCAATGTCTCCTAGGGAAATTGTTAATAAGAACGGCAATACTGGGATGCCTGGGTGGCTCAGTCAGTTAAGCGTCTGCCTTCGGCTTAGGTCATGATCCCAGGATCCTGGGATCAGGTCCCGCATCGGGCTCCTTGCTCAGCAGGCACCCTGCTTCTCCCTCTGCCTGCCGCCCCCCAACCCCCTGCTTGTGTGCTCACATGCGTACTCTCTCTCCCGATCTCTCTGACAAATAAATAAAATCTTTTAAAAAAAAGGCAGCAATGTTTATCTTTGGACATTTTCAAAAACTTGATGGTTTAATGAGATAATTGCTGAATATGATGTGCCCGAGTATTTCCTCTGAAGCGTCTACATCTCCCTTCTCCTTAATAGAGCCTCATATCATGGCAATGGGCCCCCTGATCTCCAACAGACTGCAATGTTCTCATTGCCTCTGTTTCTCTGAGAAATGAGGGGGAGGGGAGATAAAGAAGTGGAAGATGTTTTTTGGGAGGGATAAGATTTCTAATTTGTATTCAGCTGGAGAGAAGTTGAGAAAAGACAGTGGGGCTTTATCCTTTCCATCATTGCTTCATGTAGAATCTATGATTCTTATCTGAAATCCCCTCAGGTAATTCATCATTCATCACTTAACAAATGTTTGCAGGCCTCCTCTGGGCAGGCACTCTGCTTAGCACACAACCGTGGACAGGTAGGACAGCGCCTTGCCTTTATGGAATTTCAGCCTAGCTGGGGGAAGATAGATAATTAAATAATTTAAATGAAATGTAATACGTGTTATGAATGGAGAAGTATGGCGTGCTAATCAAGACTCTTAATAACAAGTGAGAGAAACCAAATTCAAGCTAGTGTAGATAAAAAGAGGCTATTTACTGACAGCATTAACAACCCTGGGTACTTCTGTCTTCAGGCTTGGCTGGATCCAGGGTCCCGACAATGTAATCCAGTCTCTCTGTCCCCATCATCCTCATTGCCTTACCTCTATCTCTCTCTGACCTTTGCTTTCTTCTGTATCTTCTTCATTTCTCAGGCAGGCTTTCTTGCTGGCAGAGATAGCCATTGTTAACTCCAGAAAAACATCACCCTTAGTACATGAGATCTCATAAAAAGAGAGCTCCTTTTTCTCCCAGTCCCCATAGCAAACTCCTCAATTATTCAAAAAGCTTTTTTTGGTCCATGCTTACTACTGTATCAATAATTGTGCCCAGAACTTTGAGGTTTTATTCCTGGCAGGTCCTGTTTGTGGGTCCGTCCTGAGGCTGCACTAAAGAATCTGTGAGGTGTACTCTGGAACACTTTTTGGCAACCCCTGAAGATAACATGTGTACCAGATTAAGAGCATCAAGAAAGGTTTATTGGAGGAAACTGATGTGGGAAGGATGAATAACAATTTTTATAGCAATAGCTATAAAAAGTGATTAAATTTAATCACTTCTTTAAAGGTAAATTTTCAATGCAGAATATTGAGGTAAGTATACAAAACAACTAAAACTCCTTCTAGGGACAACATTTTTATGTTTCCAGCTTGATTATATATAATATGTGTGTATAGAGTTATGCTTATATATGCTAATGTAAGTGTATATGTGTATATATATAAAATTTTGCAGACAAAAGTACTGTATCCTATTCTTACAATCTGAGTACTTCCCACAACATTAAATATTGTTTGAAAACATGATACTTAATGGCAACTTAATATTCTATTCCACTTTATGGATGGATCTGAATGTATTTAGCCAACTCTTTATATTTGGACATTTATGAGCTTTCTTCTTTTGCTACTATAAATAACCTTGTGATAAATATACATGGACATAAATCTTTGTGGGCATCTCTCACATTTTCTTACAGCTGTATATTCTAACAAAGATGTACATCATAAGAAAGACCCTTCTGCTCGAGGGTAGGCACACCGTCTCTGTGGTGAAGAAAAAGCACTTTCTACTGTAACATAGTCATGCATACAGCTGGCTTCAAAGGTCTCCCGAAAATCTGGCAGAGATCTGATTTCATTCTCTATCAGCTAACCAATAGTCAAATCCTCTAAACCCGAGGGCTGTACTTTTCAATGCTAATGGACGCCAGGCATGTCACTGTCTCTTCCAGAGGGACCATGTTTTGTCAAGGTGTTTATAATTCTTCCCATCTGGCCCAGGGGAGACTGTCCCTAGGATAGAAAAGCTGTATTAATCAGGACTCTTTTGGATGTAAGTGACAGACACCCAACACAAATGGCTTTGGCAAAAAGGAGCATCTCTCTGGCTCTTCTCCAGATGGGCAGCCTCAGTGAGCACTGGAATGGGGACTTGGGCACTATTAGCACTCACTTCATCCCTCCCCTTAGACTTCCCTGTGTCCACTTCTCTCAGGCTGGCTAATTCCAGACCACTGCAACTGTGCCTGCTGCTGGTACCTAGCTGACACCTGTCCAGGTCTGCTGTCAGGGAGGAAAGAGACTTCTCTTTTTTCCAATTCCCAAAGGACTTGGGATGGCTTCTAAGGTGACCTCAGTTCATGTCATCTACCCACATGCTGTGGGGCTTCACTGTAGCCAGGAAATAATTGGCTTGGATCAGCAGCCTCCCACCCCCCAAAAAATTTCTATGCTGACAGTGATGGGGTTCTGTGAACTGGTTGTCCCTATTGAAGATGCAAGAGTAGGGGAGGTTGGGAGGGACAAGAGCAGAATCTCCCAGAAAAGGGGATAGTGCTGTTTCCAGAAGAACAAAAAGGCGCTGGTCAGGTAACAGTAGAGGTCTTCTGAAGAATGCAGTGGTAACTATGTTCTTTCCCTCCCCACCTGGACCCCCAGGGAACCAGGAGAGTGATGGCTTAACCACTCAGTCCTGGCAGGGCCAACAACTGACAGCCTTCTCCTGCAAAGTTTCTCGTTGTAAGAACACTCCTTTATTATGGAAAATGAAATGCTCCAATTCAGCATTTTGCATGACTCCACAAATCAGTCCAGCCGTTGAAGTTAATAGTAACGTTCTCTGGGCATTCATTATGGTACCAGCTAGGGTACTAAACGCTTTCCATGAATATCGCCATTCATTCATCACCAGCACCATAAGCCTTGTTTTAGGAATGAGGAGAGCGAAACTTGGAGCAAATGAAGTAATTTGCCCAACTATATGTAGCTTAGCAGTTGCAAAGCCAGGATCTGAAGCCATGTTCTCTGACTCCAGAGCCTACATGCTTAACCAATCCAGGATACAGTCTTGAAACATTAGAAAATGAAACAGCTCTGTTTCCTTGGTCTGCTTAATAATAACTATTATTAAGTGAATATTTTCTATATGTAGACCTATACCAGGTGCTTTACATATATATGTGTATATAAATATACTTTATTATATTATATATAAATGTAGATAATATACAGTTGATCCTTCAATAACACAGGTTTGAATAGTGTAGGTCCACATATTTTTACGGTACGGCACTGTAAATGTATGTGCTGTTCTTTACGATTTTCTTAATAACTTCTTTTTCTAGCTTACTTTATTATAGGAATGTGGTATATAATACATATGACATACAAAATATATGTTAATTGACTGTTTATGTAATCTGTAAGACTTCCAGTCAATTGTAGGCTATTAGTAGTTAAGTTTTTGGGGAGTCAAAAGTTATACACAGATTTTTAACTGCCTGGGGGTGTGGTGGGGTATGGGGAGGAGGGAATTTGGTGGCCTAGCCCCTATTTTGTTCAAGGGTCAACTGGGTAGTCTAATTATATATAATATATAGTTTTATATATAATATGTAGTAGTTACATAAATGTATTTTATATACACACTATATATAATATTTAGATATAAATACTACATATACTACAGTTTTAGGTTTACAATAATATTGAGGGGTATATATGGAAAGTTTCCATATACTCCCTTTCCCCCACTCAGCTTCCCATATTATTAACTTCTTGAATTAGTGTAGTACCTTTGCGACAGTTGATGAGACAATATTGAAACTTATTATTACCTAAATTTTATAGTTTTTCTAAAATATTTTATTTATTTATTAATATGAGAGAGAGAGAGAGAGAGAGAGGCAGAGGGAGAAGCAGGCTCCAGGCAGAGCAGAGAGCCCGATGTGGGATTGATCCCAGGACCCCAGGATCACGACCTGAGCTGATGCTTAACCCACTTAACCTGGGCAGATGCTTAACCCACTGAGCCACCCAGGTGCCCAATTCTATAGTTTATATTAAAGTTGACTCTTTGTGTCATCCACTCTATGGGTTTGGACAAATGTATAAGGACACGTATCCACCATTACAGTATCATCTGAAGTAGTTTCACTGCCCTAAAAATACCCTGTGCTCCATCTGTTCATCCCTCCCTCCCCTTCCCCCCCATAAGCCCTTGGTAACTACTGATCTTTTTATTTCTCTATAATTTTGCTTTTTTCCAGAAGTTTGAATCATATAGTGTGTTGCTTCTTCAAACTGGCTTCTTTCACTTAGCAATATACATGTAACATTCCTCTATGTCTTTTCATGGCTTGATAGCTCCTTTCTTTTTATCAAGAAATGGTTGACTGGATGTACTGTGGTTTATTTGTTCAGTCACTTATTGAAGGACATCTTGGTTGCTTCCAAGTTTTGGCAATTATGAATAAAGCTGCTGTAAACATTCGTATATAAATTTTTGTGTGGACAGAACTCATTTGGGTAAATACCAAGGAATGCAGTTGCTGGTCTGTATGGTAGGACTATGTTTTGTTTTGTGAGAAATTGCTGAAGTGTTTTCCAAAGTAGCTGTACCATTCATTTTGCATTCCCACCGTCAATGAATGAGAGTTCCAGTTGTTTCATATCCTTGCCAGCATTTGGTGGTATGGGTGTTTGGGGTTTTAGCTATTCAGTGGGTATGCAGTGGTATTTCATTGTTTTAATTTACAGTTCTCTAACAACATATGATGTTGAATATCTTTTCATATGCTTATTTGCCATCTGTATATCTTCTTTGATGAGGTGTCTGTTCAAGTCTTTTGCCCATTTAAAAAATTGGGTTGTTTTCTCATTGTTGGGTTTTAAGAGTTCTTTGTATATTTGGGGTACCAGTATTTTATCAGGTATGTGTTTTGCAAAGATTTTCTCCCATTCCATGACTTGTCTCTTCATTCTCTTAACAGTGTCTTTTATAGAGCAGAGGACTTTAATGTTAACGAAGTCCAATTTAATCAATTTTTTCTTTTGTGGATTGTGCTTTTGGCGTTGTATTGAAAAAGTCATCACTAAACCTAAAGATCACTTAGGTTTTCTCCTCTATTATCTTGTAGCATTTTTTCATTTTGCATTTTACACTTAGGTCTATGATTTATTTTGAGTTAACTTTTGTGATTTTTTTTTTTTTTTGCATGTGAATGTCGAGTTGTTCCAGCACCATTGGTTGAAGAGACTATCCTTTCTCCGTTGAATTGCTTTTGCTCCTTTGTCAATGATCAGTTGGCTATTTTGTGGATCTATTTCTGGGGTCTCTTTTTCTGTTCCATATTTACACATATTTTTCTTTTTTTCTTCAGCTTTACTGACTATATATTTTTCATTGTCACCATGAAGTTATGCCTATCTAGCAGGTAGTTAACTCCCTATTTTGCAGATGAGGAAACTGAGGCCGAGAGAGGAGAGACACAATTTACCTAGGCCAGGAGTAGAGGTAGAGTTGAAAACCACATCTGTCTGACTCTGATTCTTTGCCTGTTTGTACCCCCCATGCTGCCGGTTGGTGCTAGGCTGGGACTTGGTCTGTCAAGCTTAACCTTAGAAGGTGCTTTCCAGGGCCTAAATGCTAGCATCTCCTTTCCTTACTGGTCTTTGACATCATGGCTCATTTGCTCCTTGATTCTAATCAAGGTTGCCTGTCACTCACAGTCCCTCTGGACCTGCCATGCAAATAAATCCTAATCTGCCTGAAATTTAGCTTTACTTAAAACATTCAACCAGTTTTTTTTAAAGCTTTTCCCCTAACTTTTTGCCGAGACTTTGAGCGTAATCATTTTTTTCCCTGGCTCACACTGAATCCTTTTTGCCAGGAAGTTGCTTGCTTATGCACCTTATGACTGAGGTTCTCCTAATGTCTTCCTGAAGACAAAACCTGCTGGGTTGGATTGCTAAACTGCACACAGTGCTAAAAGTCCCCTTGGTTAAGTTCTCCCCATACACCCATCAGGGCCTCGAGCACTTGCTCTCGGAATTTACACATTAACTCTATGTTCCCTCTCTGTGTTGCCCAAACAGGGCATTTCTACAACCCACTGAATTCTATTTTACTGCCAAGAGTCTTTAAAAAAAAAAAATCCCACAATCATATTTCAAACACTAAGGGATAGACTTCTGATAAGAATGTAAGGTTTTTTAAAAAAAAGAATATAAGGTTTATACACTCCCAAACAGAGATGAAATAGCTTGCAGAAGATCACACAGCAAATGAAATGGTAGAATTCAGATTCTAATCCAGATCTGGTGCAAAAGCAAAGAGGAGGTCCTTGAATCACAGCAGGCTTCCTTCTGTGGGAAGGGGGACATCCTTTTGATGGCTTTGTCAGCAAATGAAGGGGGCTGTGTGGGATTCAGGAAAAGCTCCAGCACAGGAGACCTTCATAATGCAACTCCAGGGCATCATTTCATCACTGCACAATTGAAACTGAAATTTGTTTTAAAACAGCACATACCTAGCTGCTTATTATGACACCAAACTGTTCATTTTGACAGTGTTCAAAGTGCTTTACCAATATTAGCTCATTTCTGTGTTCCTTAAAACCTTTCTAAAGCTAACACCATGCAGTTATGTATTTTATAAACTGCTAGTGTAGTTCCAAGACGGTTTCATATCCAGTGGCTGACAGTGAGCCCCCATTACTGACCAAGGACCTTGCGTGTATGTGTTTGTGTGTTGGGGGGCGGCGGTTGGAAGGTGTGGAGAGGATTCAGAGGCCACGAACGCTCCGCTATTATTTCTCTGTGCTTTTGTTTTGTTTTGTTGTTTGTTTGTTTTTAACAAAGTTAGAAGGAGGCTGGCAGGATTAATCTATGACCCGCTCACGTCTCCCGTGGCACAGATTACTGGATCTCTATAGGTTGTGGTTCTTGTGTGGGTTTTTGCAGCAAAGAGAGACAATAAAGAGGGAGCTTGTGAGGTGAGCACTGTGGGATTCGGTTCTAAAGTTTTTGCCATCTAGGGGAAAGTAACTCTGGAAGTAAGCCGCTTTGACTAGCCAGCCGGTCAGGTGTGCTTGTGACACAGGCCGATTCAGGCTTCAGGGCCCTTCCTGACAAGGGAGGGGCAAGAATAAGTTATTTATTAAAAACAAAGGAATAGCAATAATAATCCAATGACAAAGAAATGGAGATTTACTTAAAAAAAAAAAAAAAACCAAACCAAACAAACAACCCTTGAAGTGCCTCCCAGATGTTTTATCTCTGGAAAAGGAACACTGGTGGCGAGTTCGGTTTCAGCTCGCTGGGGCCCGCCGCTCTGGGTAGCGCTGCCCAGCCTGCGGCACTAGCCCTGGCCCGCACGGTCCCGGCTGTCAGAGGACCGGAGGATGCAGTCGCGCCGCCGGCTCCTATTGGCGGAAAAATGGCAACAAGCGGGCGGGGCGGCAGCGAAGGCGCCAGGAGCAGCCGCCCGCCCGCCCGCCGGGGGAACCCCAGGTCTGGGCGCTGGGCGCGAAGACGCCCCGCCCCGCCCCGCCCCGGCCACCTCCTCGGGCCCTGCAGCCGCCGCCGCGCCGCGCTCCCATTGGTGCCCGGCGGTGACGCGCGCGAGCGGGCCGGGGCTGCCAGGGCCGCGGGGCGGGCGCGAGGGGCGGGGGCGGGGGCCGGGCGCGCGGCTGATGAAACCCGGCGCCCGGGTCCGCCCGCCCTCTACGCTCCATTCAGTCGGCGCGGGCAGGTGTGAGCCGCAGGTCAACTGCTGGGCGGGGCGCGAGGCCAGCCGGCATCCGCTAACCGCAGCTCCCGCTCCAGCTCCCCGCGCGCCGCGCCCCCGTCCGAGCGGCCGTCCTTCCAGTCGCGCGTGCCTGAGCCCCTCGGCGGACTAGCCCGCATCCTGCCACCGGCCGCCCGCCCGCCGCCTCGGTGAGTGCCCGGCCCCCGCCGGCGCCGGGGCAGCTGCCCGGGTCCGGGTCACCTTGGAGGGGCCCCCGGAGGCGCGTGGGGCCGCGGGAGGGCGGCGCGGGGAGCGGCGAGGGTCCGGCGCCGGGGGCGCTGGCATCCTCCGGGGTGGGCGAGGGCAGGGCGGGCGCGGGGCTGTGCGCGCGGGGCCGGTGCCCATGCGGCTGTCTCCTCCACCGGAGTCCATTTTGGTTCCCTGAAGACGCGGCGTGGTGCATGATGCAACACCGAGTGAGTAAGCGTGGACGACCTGGCGCCGCCGTGATGCCGGCCGCGCGCGCGCCCGCCAGCGACCCCGCGCCGGGACCCTTGGGGTGGTCGGGGTGGGCAGGGGGCGGGAGCGGCAGCGGGCACGCGGGCCGGGCCGGGAGGCATCCGGAGGCCTGCCCTTACATGGCGCGGAGCAGAGCACCCCGCCCCGCCACGAGGTCCGCGATGTGTCATCGCCGTGGTGGGAGCCCGCCCTGCCGCCGCGGGGGTGGTCCCGCGGCAGGTGGCCGGCCTGGGGACAGCGGCGCACCCCCGCAACCTGCTAGCGGCGCCCATGTCTCTTCCCTAGAGCTCCTGTCGCGCCCCGGCGCGCCTACACCTCTTGTCTGAGTTTCTAGGGTGATTTTGGGGAAGTTCCCCCCTACGTGGGCTTCCTTGTGACCCGATTTGACCCGGGAAGGCTGAGTTCTTCAAGCCTTCCAGATGGTTTGGAGCGAGAGGAAGTTCTTCCGGCTTAATAAAGACCATCTTTTCCCAGTGTGTCCTCTCTGCGAAGTAGAAAACTTCGCAGACCGGGTCGGTCAGGCAGGCATTCTAAACCTGTGTGTACACGGAGCAGCCGTTGTGCTGAGTACTACTACATACAGAGTACTGTTTTAGCTCCTTCCCCTTTTCAGTGGGTGTGGGAACCAGATACGTGGTGTTTGACTTGTAAGATTAGGGTAGTAGAAACGTGCCTTCAGGAAGAAAACTGCACCTCCCAGTACACGCGGTGGGGCTCTCCTAGAAAGAAACCTAGAGTTGTGTTCTATTCCAGATTTAGTTACAGGAGGAGAGGGTTGGGATTTTAGTCCCTGGTATATTTCCCTAAAAATGTGCTCTTTAAAATTTGACCAGCAGAACTATGTATGTTGGCGTGTGGCTGAATTTTCTAATTGTCTTTCATTTGAACTGTAATTTATTTGGGAGTTAATAGTAACATTTCTTGCCCTTTATGTTTGATTCAGATAATAGGAAACCATGATACATTTACTCCCCTGATATTTTTAGTTGGTCTCGGTGGAAATTATCGTTATTTTTATATGAACACACCCTTCTGTCATTAAAACAAAAGGTCTTATTTAAGTCACACAATCAAAAAAGAAGTTAGGGGGCAAAGTCAACAATGGATTAAAATAGTTTTCAAAGGTTTAGCATATTACCATCATGTTAATCATTATAGATAAATTTAAAGAGTCTCAAAGGAGTTCTGACTAAACAGGACAAAAAATAGAGGTCAGAAATGTATGCAGTTGTTTGAATCTGGATTTGAGCCACATGAGTGCTCTTATGCATATAATTATTTGCTTTAGAGGAAAAGGCTTGGAAGACAAGATTGCCAACCTCGGGGAGCTTGAATTCTAAGACACATGTTAATTACATTTGGTATAAGTACATGTTTATTGATTGTTCTAGTCTGGAGTTTTTTTTCTACTAAGACCAGTAAAAATATGTAATTATGTTGGAGAGCCCAGCATTATGTCTAATTGGATTAATCCCTTTTCATTATTAACTATGTATTTGGAGGTATTGGTTTATTAATCCTAGGGAGGAATTTGAAATAGGAATAAGTAATGGAGAGAAACATTTTCCTGTAACCCAGATGCATCTTGTAGCTGTTTATCGTTGCACCTGGTTCTTGGTCCTCATTCCAAGCAGGACCTGTGGATGGGACCCTAGTGTTTTTCTATATGATGGGTCTCTTCAGGCCTGGGGCCTGTCTCTACCACTGCCCTGTTCCAGTCGATGGCAGATCCCATGAACCATGAGGACTTTGCTTTTGCTTTGGATGAGGTGGGGAACCATCAGAGGATTACTTTAAATGCTGCATGGAGAAGAGTTGGAGGCAGGGGAAGTGGGCAGGCATGGAAGCAGGGAGACCAGTTCAGACTTGTAACTTAAGTCTGGAATGAAATCCAACTCCAGGTTATTCGTGCACAAGAGAGTGTGGCCATATGTCATTTCCATGAGAGGTGATGGCAGCTTGGGCTGGGTGGAAATGGTAGAGATGTGAGGTGGTTGAATTCTCCACCTGTAGGCAACTACTTGTTCCATCTGTAGATTTTAAAGGGAGACTCAACAGGCTTGGCCAGGGGATTCCACGTGAGGTGTGAAAGAGGTCCAATATGATTCCAAGGAGTAGAGCTGCCATTTTGTATTAACGAGATGGGAAGGTGGAGGAATGAGCATGTTGGGAAGGACTCTTTTAAAAGTCACAGGTGACTTTTTTGTAGACATTTCCATCCTCCAGGGTCAGGGCTGAACTAGATCTGTCCTCTCAGGGGCCCTTCTCAAGTACATGATTGCATTGTAGCCACCTGCCCCAGGGTGGTGGCTTCCTAGCTCTCTTGCTTCCTCACACCTAACTTGGGGATCTCTTGGTGCTTGCAGACTCCCTGTGCTCCCCTGCCACCTTCCAGTAGGCACCTTGGCTGTGGGTTTGTCCCGTGGCCAGGGTGGGGACCCTCTGCCACCTGGGGTGTACCTCCTTTTTCATTCTTGGGCCTTCAGGCACCTGCCTTCCAGGGGTTTCTTGTGCCTTAGGTTACTGGCATTGGATCCCAGGCGAAGGTTCTATCCACCACAAGGATTTAGGTCTCTTCCAGCCACAGAATAGAGGAGTACCATCTCTCATGGCAGATTAACAGCCTTGTAGTAAGCTTGAGGGGCATCTCTCTCCTCTTTCTCCATAATCCACTTCCCCCAACTCAAAGCAGCTTTGAAAAGAAGCACCCCTGCACTTGTTCAAACTGCGTCCAAATTTGTCATGGGAGATTTAGTGCATTTACCACCTGTGAGTCAGAAGAATGGGCAAAAATTGATAAAACAGTTCGGTGGACTGCTAATTATGTTCATTCCACTCTGAAGGCATTCCTTCAGATCTGTGGCATTGGCTGAGCTGTGAGTAAGGCTGGTGACCTTAGCCCTCGGATTCATTCCTTCCAGGAGCACCAGCTGTAGGAAAGACATTTCTGGACATTGGAATAGATTCTGGCATAGGGTTGACCCATCCTGCCACACCCAATGTCTTTCCTTTGGCTTTTTCCCTCTGTTGATTGTCAGTAACGGTTCGGACTGCCAGATGGTACATTTGGTGAACCAAACAGCATAAATGAGTTAGAGCTGTGTGTGGTTAGGGGCCTTTCCAGCTTCAGTGCAGCCTGAGGTGAAGGAGGCTGCTTTGGGGAGCTGAGGACAAATAGTACGAGTGCTGGGAACAGTGCTGCTGTAGGCTTCTGGCGTCCTGGCTTGGCTGCTCTGTGGGCAGCCACCAGAGAGGCGTTCACACTTTCTCAACCCCGTAGACTT
The DNA here is from genome assembly GCF_004348235.1 of Phoca vitulina. NCBI lineage: Eukaryota > Metazoa > Chordata > Mammalia > Carnivora > Phocidae > Phoca > Phoca vitulina. Next base: position 71,222,832 of record NW_022589708.1, read on the forward strand.
GCTCCATCCATAGACTGGGGAAGCCTTCTCTCTCAGCCTCACAGTAACAAAGCTCACAAACTGTGAATTCCATAGTATTCTTTGGATAAGTAAAGGTACCGAATCAATACATTTAGATTTCTTTCATGAAGTAAGTTCTTTCTGTTACCAGTCTACTAGTCTGATTATGACAACCAGAAATCAACCTCAGGGAAGCCTTTAAAAGCTGCTGCCAGGTGGACTTATCTGAAGGTGGAAGAAAGAATGTCCCACAGCTTACCTGGGCTGTGCATATTTCTCTATCATCTCTCCCTTTCTCCCGAGTGGATCGTCAGCTTGTTCTTCCCTTTTCTGGAGGCACAGAGGGCATGGACAGTTTTGTTTCCTTAACATCCTGTATTTCTGCTCTAGTGCTTTCTCCACAATGTTTGTTCAGATAACGTTCTTGACTGTGAGAACAAGCACATCCTTTCCCATTTGTTTAGGAGTGGGTCCTACCCTCCGTATGCTCTAGGCAGAGCGAGTTCTGTATTGTAGCGAGCAACTCGCAGTGCTGGCTCTGGGCTGCAAGGGAGTGGCCTCTGCCCTGCGTGGTCAGCCTGAGTTCTGCATGGATCATGCACTGTGCTTTCACAGGAGATGCCGTGGGCCCCTCATGCAGAAAGGGCTGGGTCCCCGAGTGGGGTCTACTGACAGGATAAGTGCCTTCCCTAATGTATTTATCACATTTAAATTCTTTTCCATATTGTTTACCTAATAATCGGCTTCTCCTGCCTACCTTGTAGGATTGAGAGGATTTAAATGAGGTAATCTATGGTACGTACTTGACACAGCTTCTGGCACATATCGAGTGCTTAAAATAAATGTTAACTATTACACTGGAAGGAAAACTCAGTTCTTTGGTTTAGGTGTAGAGAAAAATACTTCTTATAACAAGTTTGTTTTGCTATCCCATTTTGCCAAAGGGTTCAAATAGAGTCCCTTTCCCTTGGAATTGTGTCTAGATTGCGGGGGGTAGGTGTAGTGCCAAGGTGTTGGGGGGACATTGAGCCTCTGAGGCATATGCTGACCCAGGTCCAGGATCTGTGGATGTGACCCTAGCTCCTGTACCATTGTCCCCTTTAGACCTGGAGGGCTGTCTTTCGCACTGATCTTTTACAGTTAAGGTCATGGAGGGCATTCTGCGGCCTTTTTGCCACAACGAGGAAGGGAGACATAGGGGGGAGGAACCACAGTCTCTGGGGCTGTGCTGGGTCTGACTGCCTCGGTGACCTTGAAGCCGTAAACTCTTTGGGGACCAGGGACCTCCCTGGGTGTGTCAGGTTCCTTTAGATCTCAGATCTGTACTTTGGGTTTAGCCACTCCTCTGGAAAGCTGTGCTCACGGCCCCATTCTTAGTGCTTGCCAGTGTGTGTCTGTGTGTGCGTGTATAAGACTGAGAAAGAGTGTGTGTGCGTGTGTGTGTTTGGGGCGGTTTATCCACCCTCATCATACTCATCCTGACATATTTTGTCCAAATTACCCTGAGGGCTTTGGGTTTAGAAACCAAAGCCAAACACTTAGGGCCCCCTCTGTTTTTCACCTTATTTCATCCCTTCCTGGAGGTGACAACAGAGGGTCTCGTAGTGCCTTGGGGCAGGGGTGGTGGGCATCTCACCTGGGGCAGCAGTGGGAAGGCAAGGGAGCAAACCCACTGTTAGCCACTCTTCCTGTTACTTCATCACAGTGTTGTCACTGTCGTCTATCTTAAAGTCACTTGGAAGTCTATCTTCCTATGTCTATCAAGTGCCGTGAACCAGAGTCTATTACATCAGATAGGAAGGAAAGGAGAGGCCTGCGGCTGGGTAAGATCAAGACTCAACAGCACTTACTGAGTACTCACCGTGTGCTTGGCACTTTATGTTTTCATGTAATCCTCACAGCTGCCCAGTGAGGTTGGCACTACTATTTTGAGTGATGGGAAGCAGAAGCCCTAGAAGTGACGCAAGTTGCCTGTAGGCACGCACTTGGGCAGTAAGTGGCAGAGCGAGGATTTGAGCCCTAGGGGCCTGGCTCTGAGTCCTGAGCGTCAGTGTGCCTTAGGTCTGTGGGTGGCAGCCTGTGCCAGGCGCCAGCCTCCCCTGGGACTTTCTGGCACCCCCCATGCAGCGGGCAGTGCCAGGCCTGAGATTTCAGCCTGCACCCCTGCAGCCGCTCAGCCCCACGCCCCCCTTGTTTCTGAATGAGCCCTGGAGCCGCGCCGCTGGACAGCACCCTGCTTTTCCTGCACTCCTGCCGGCCTGGAACGCAGCGCTTTCTTCCCTCCGTGCCCTCAGCCGAGCCCTGTGCTCCTGGCGCAGCTGGAGCTCCGGTGCCCCCGGACAGCTGTGCGGGGCGGCGGCCACACCGGGAGCTGGCGTGCGTGTGGTGGACATCGGCGGGGCCGTAGGCTTCCTGGGTCGCAGGCTTCCTGGGTCGCGGTTCGGCATCCTGGTCACCAGAGCGGAACTGGATGTGGGACTTGCTGCCCATGCCACGGGGGGAGCCCTGTTTCACTCCTGCATGTCTAGCCATCTGGGCTGCGTCTGGGAGAGCCCTCTGCAGGGCTTCTTGTGGGAACCAGGAACTTCACATGGGGCCAGTCAGCCTCCTTCTGGGGACCCAGGTCTTGACTGCTGATTTCCCTAGTGTGCTGAGGCGGGCTGTTCAGCCTGGGTAGCAGCCAGGGCTGTGAAGCCAGCAGGTGGAGCAGGGACCCCTCCTGCCTCTCTTCTCCTCTTCTCCCGCACTGTTCCTGCCTTGTTTGCATAACATTTCAAACTTAAAGTTGCAGGAGCAGCACAAGGAGCTCCTCTCTCCCCTTTTCTCAGATTCCCCCAGTGTTTGTGTTTTGCTCCTTCTACCCTTCTTTCTATGTAGGTATCTATGGCTTCACCAATCTGTCTGCACACACCTATTTGCATTTTTTCCTGAATGCTTTGAGAGTAAGCTGAAGACATCATGCCCTTTTTTGTACCCCTACAGACTTCAGTGTGTATTTCCTAAGAATAAGGATGTTCTCTTGCAGAACCACAGTATGATACCCGAATCAGGAAATTGAACATTGATTCACATTGTTATCCAGTCCACAGTCCATATTCGACTTTCAGTTGTCCAGATAATGCCCTTTATAGCCATATGTATATACATATATATATATATGTGTGTATACATATAAAGTTTTTGTGTGTGCGGGAGGGGATATTTCAAAGGAACTATGGTCTAAATTTCTATCTCATAAGCCTCTTTAAGAAAAAATGTTTCTGAAAGTTAGAATGCTCATTGTGAAAAATTTGGAAACTACAGAAAAATAAGAGAACGGGAAAATAAAAATCATTTGTAATTCCAGCAGAGGCTTAGCACCCGGCTGGGTAAAGGGCTTGCAGAAAGGTGGGTGTGGAAGGCTTTCACTCAGGGTGACCTGGTCACCCAGACCTACATCCCAGACACGCAGGGCAGGAGCCCATGCTGTCCTTGGGCTATGGGGAGGAGTAGGTTCCCTGTCTGGAGTAGAGAGAGGGGAGCGTTTTTCCTGCCCCTGCCCACCTCTTGAGCGGTTGCCCACCTGAGCAGGTGAACTTAACCACCTCGGGGTTGGGGAGGGTGGAGATCATTAGTAAATACCTAGAACTTGTTCAAGACTTGAAATGTTGCAGGTCCTCTCTTGTCCGATATATACCCCTGACTTCCTAGACTTAGCAGAGGAGGGAGGATGGGCATGGGCCTCAATCCAGAGAAATGGCGCTGGCCTCTTGGCAAATATCTTGTGGTTATTTAACATGCTTGTTAGGCTTACCTATTGTTGAACCTCTTGGACCCCTGCTAGCAGGCCAGTGGAGAAATGGGAGGTGAAATTCTAAATTGTGAATTTTGCTCTTTGTCAGTGACTGTGCTACCCAAAAGTTCCTAGGGGAAGGTTTTAAAACTTTTCTAGAAGTGTGGATCTTGCTCCTGCATTTCATTTATCCAGACTGCCCTCTTTGTCATCACCAGCGATAACTGAAAGGAGCTCACGTTTTCCTGGCCTGGAAAGGGTCTTCGCTGAGTGAATCTGGGATCTGGAATGGTTTTGTTCCAAGAAGCTGCTATCGCCTTTTCCATGGCTCCCCATCCTTTATACCTCAGTTTCCCTGAGCTGTAAACCTACATTATGTGTGAAAAAGGGCTCCTGAAGGGCGTGATCAAAAGCCTCGAGTATTTTTCCATGTGTTTATTTTTTCTTCTCCTGCACCAGACCCTCTCCTTGAAGGAGCTGGCCTTGAGAGTGACACGGTGGGCAGCCGCCCAGACTGTGGACACCCTGCTGAGGCCACGGAACTCCTAACCTGGATGGGCCAGGACCGGAGGGCTGCTCTTCAAAGAAACCCTTTGAAGTGCAAACATTTCCTTTCCTGAAAAGAAGGGAAATTGAAATGAAAACCTATTGTTCTGTGCAGACAATGTTCTCCTGGATCAAAGAGGGAGTGAGGCTTATAAAGGGAGATTCACAAATGAGACCTTAATGTGGTACGTGGTGACAAAGGTGTTTGTGCGTTGGTGTCCACTTCCCAGGCTCTGTGACTTGGTAAGATTGTATTTTTCTCCCCCACCTAAGGTCCTAAATCTAGGTTTTTCATGCTATGTTGAACTATGTCTCTTGTTTGTGTTTTTGTCTTGTGGTAAGCATTTAGAAACATCTTTTGGTAAATTATGATACCGTCCAGGATGGAATATTACGTAGCCAATGAAAATGGCATTTTCTTTTTTTTTTTTTAAAGATTCATTTATTCATTTTAGGGGGGCAGAGGGGCAGAGGGAGAGAATACCAAGCAGACTCCCCACTGAGTCTGGAGCCCAAGGTGGGGCTCGATCCCACGACCCTGAGATCATGACCCAAGCCGATACCAAGAGTTGATGCTCAACCAATTGAGCCACCCAGGTGCCCCGAAAATGGCATTTTCAAAGAATACTTGATCTTATGGGAAAAACTTTGCTGTTAAAGTGAAAGTAAAGTCTGGATGTAGTTTTCTGTGTTCAGTATTATCTTATCTGAGATATATATATTTGCACAGAAAGGAAACACTGTTAAAATTGGACTTTGGTTTGTTCACTGATCTGTATGTAGCATCTAAAATAGTGCTCAACAAATACTTGTTGAATGAATATTTTCATAGTAAAATAATACTTTTTTATTTTTATTTTTTTTAGAGAGAGCGAGTGCAATTGGGGAGGGGTGGGAGGGGCAGAGGGAGAGGGAGAAAGAGAATCGTAAGCAGGCTCCAGGCCCAGTGTGGAGCCTGATGTGGGGCTCGATCTCACAGCCCTGAGATCATGACTTAGGCCAAAATCAAGAGTCGGACACTTAACCGACTGAGCCACCCAAGTGGCCCAATAAAACAGTAGTATTTTAAAGGAGGAATGTTCTTGGACTAAATAGTAATATTTTGGCAAGTGGAAAGAACAATAAATTATTTTAAGTTTCTATTGTACTTCTGCCCTGGCATCTCAGTTTGGGGTTTATTTTGTTTTTTGGTACAAATATGTTCCACATTTTGTACTTTGGTACAAATCATACTGTGACTGAGTGACTTTGACATTTCTAGTTCTGGAATAATCCTCTCCTGTTGAAATTAGAGTATCAGAATGTTAAATTTTTCCTGGGTTGGCTATTAGGCACTTTCACAGATGGGGTAAAATCATATTTTTTCACATACTCTGTAGCCGATGTACCATTGGAGCAGCTTGTCCTGTCCTGTTGTTGACAATTTTTGCCTGGTTTGTCCAGGATGTCTCATCTTTGAGTATTAATACTACCATGAGACACTGGCTGTACATTGTCCTGATTTCTAATTTATAAGTTCTTTGAAAACACGGCTCTCATCCTTACCTGCAGTATAGGTTACCTTTGAAAATGGCTTTAGTCTTGGTGGTTTTTTGCGGGGAGGGTGAATGTCACAGCCACCTGTACCTGTCCTAGGTGAGATCATTTCACTCCTCTCACAAGGACACAGGCACTTAGTTTTCAGAGCTGTGTTGGCAGCCTTTCTACCATGCCGTCCGCAGCGGGGTTCTAGAAGCCTGGTCTTTGGGAAGGCTTTCTACGGGCCGTTGGGGATTGGGCTGGTGGCACCACGCACTGGTTCTCCTGAGGGTGGCGGCTTTCAGTCTCCTGCGGCTGCAGTCCCCAGGAACAAATCAGTTTACACCGTGATCGAGTACACACACAGGGACATACATATCTATAGATTAAAATGAAAGTTTGCATGAAACATTACCCATTATTGTACCTGCGGTGCATTCTGATAATTTTTATTCTTTTCTATTGCATGCTTTATTTTTTTTTAAAGATTTTATTTATTTATTTGACAGAGAGACACAGCAAGAGAGGGAACACAAGCAGGGGAGTAGGAGAGGGAGAAGCAGGCTTCCCACGGAGCAGGGAGCCCGATGCGGGTCTCGATCCCAGGACCCTGGGATCATGACCTGAGCCGAAGGCAGATGCTTAACGACTGAGCCACCCAGGTGCCCCTTCTGTTGCATGTTAAAAAAAAAAAAAAGTCCTGGTGGCAACTTGCAGTTTGTAAACACTGTTAGGCTTGGGCATGCTAGCCTGCGAACCCACCTGCCACTCCACCTTGGTGGCCCAAATTTCAGGTTTGCTGGGCTGGGGCATGGGAGGAATTCTCTGTCCAGACCGGTTTGGATGAAGGCAGTCAGGGGATAGAGGTTTCTTTTCGTGGTGATTTGAGGGTTTCTAACTGAAGTGGACATTCTTGTTGGTGATGATTCCCAAGAAGGTGAAGAGGGACACAGGGCAAGACCTGTGTGAGTTCCTGGTGTGGTTTCCTGCTGATGCAAACAGGGTGGACTCTGTCTTTCATTCCCTCATGTGCTGGTGATTTTGAAGGTGGCCTGGTTAGGCTATGTGTGGTTTTTCAGAGATGGCCCAAACGTTTGTTAATTTTAGCACTTTGAAAAGTCTTTTTTTGAGTTTATTTATTGTGAGTTGAGGCAGAACCTATCTGAAAAATGAGCCTTTCAGAGTTAAGAATTTGTGGGAAGAAGAGGGAGAAAAGATACTATAATAGAAATATTAATTTTGGACTCTCAAATCTGATGGATTAAAATTGAACAGTATTGAAAATAAAATATTAGTAATAGCAACCATATCATTAAATAGTTTTCCTTGAAAAGTTTGAATGGATTTTACATAAACTTAAATCTTGCTTGAGAATCATTTGAATTTTTTCTTGCTTAGAAAGTAAATATTTTTTAGGTAACAAGTCTGTGTATATAATTCTTTTTTTAAAAGAATTATTTATTTGAGAGAGAGCACAAGAGCAAGTTGGGGGAGGGGCAGAGATTCTCCCCCTGAGCATGGAGTCCCATGTAGGGCTCAATCCGAGGTCTCATGGGTCCTGAGCTGAAACCAAGAATTGGACGCTTAACTGACTGAGCCACCCAGGCGCCCCTGTGTATATAATTCTTAAAACAATTGTAAATCAAGGGAATTGATTCTATGGACAAGAGCATAGTAACAGAACAGAATCAGAACAAGATAAATTGCCTACTTTGTTGAAACATTGTACAAATATCTGTCCTTGTTTCTTGTAAACTTCTTTTATTTATTATGCTTCTCAATAATAATAAATTTATTGTAAGAATTCAGAGTACTTAGTTTACAGTCTTTGAAAAATTCATCTGTAAGAAACAAATATTACCACCACTACTGATACTATTAGAGAAGAATCCTCATGTACTTGATTTTATGCTCTTATATATGTTAATATTATGTGACAGAGGGGATAATCTGTAACTGTAATTGCATAACATATCCCTCATAAATCTATAACCTCAAATTTGTAGTAGCTAGTTTTGTTTCAGAAAAAAAACACTTGTTGGAAGACCTTTCTTTCTAGAGGGCAATCTTGGGTGATATTAGGCAAGAACACTCATTAATTCTTTGAGTAATCTGAATTGAACTGGGAAGAATGTCTCACAGGTCTCAGAGTTGGATACAGTTGGAATTTTAGAAATTATCAGGTGTAGTTTGTGGCAGGATTCAGGCCTAATTACTGAAAGACTCTGTCAGGTCTGTGGTCTGATGAGTCAGGCAAGGGAATTGCCACCCTAGATTTCTTGGGTGATTTTGAGTGAGGGCAGAGGCTGGGGAGGAGAACATACTCTGCAGAAAGTCCCATCACATTCCTGTTACTTCTGGCTGGCTGCTAACTGTATTGCCTTGAGGATCTGCAAGGGAGTTCTTGCTGAATCACCCCAGAGAGCCTTTGAGCTGGTGGGAGGTTTGGAGCTTCTTAGGGGTGTTGGCTCCCCTGCAGGGGTCTCTTTCCAGCGAGGTATGGGACTGTGCAGATGAAGGAAATACCATTTGCCCTAGAGAGACAGTGGGAGCAAGGATAGAGGGAGGGGGGTGATCCCTCCATCCTGATGCTTTGTGGGAGCAAGCAGCACTGCCCCAAGTTCAAATGAGTAATGACTCAGAAATTGTGGTTCTCTCCCCTTGTTCTAGAATTGCTTTTTTTTTTTTTTTTTAAGATTTTATTTATTTATTTGTCAGAGAGAGAGAGAACACAAGCAGGGGGAGTGGCAGGCAGGCAGAGGGAGAAGCAGGCCCCCTGCTGAGCAAGGAGCCCGATGCGGGACTCGATCCCAGAACCTGGGATCATGACCTGAGCTGAAGTCAGACACTTAACCAACTGAGCCACCCATGTGTCCCTAGAATTGCTCTTGCCACTAGACAAGAGCTGCTTTTGAGCTAATAGGACTTTATGGCCCACTGTATTATGCGTGTGGGCATGGATATAGGCTCCTTTAAAATTCTGTGGCCTGAAGCCATAGCCCTGCTAGGTCTAGACATCACAAGAGGCCCGCACCTACAGATGCAGTTGTACACTAATAAAATAAAAATTTAAACCTAGGGACGAGACTAACCATGTCATATTTTGTAGCACACAAAGCAAGAGACTTCGACTGTATTGTGTATGTTGGATGTATTTTGCAATATGTCCCTTACTTATTACTTTTACTCTTCCATCACTGTCTAGAAATCATGGAGGTAGGCACACACATGTGGATTGGGCAGATGTAATAGGGCAGGCATTAAGGAGAAAGAAAAGGGATGCATTTCAGTAAGTATGTAAGTTAAATAACTCACATAATGTAATAGCGCCTTTCATAGCCTAAGGTCAAACTTCAGGAGGCTATAAACTACCTAGACCAGTACACACACACAGATCCTTCCCTGGGGATCTCCCTGAAATGCAGATCTGATTCAGCAGGTCTGGGGTAGGCATTTCTAACCAGCTCCTGGATTCTCTTGGATGAGCAGGCATCTGTCCAGTGCTAGAACCTGGAACTAATCAAGGAGACCTAAGCTCCCAAGGACAGTGCCTGGGCCCATTTGTCTTTGTGGCTCCAGTACCTGGAGGAGTCCCTGGTATTGAGTAGATGCTCAAAAGATACCTTTTCAAGAGCTCAAGCAGTTGTTGTCCCAGAGCCCATAGGCTTCAGGCCCCCTAGGATGGAAGGGCTGTGGGGGCCCATTGGTGTACTCATTTCTGACCAGCCTGTTATCTGTTTACAGCCGACTGCAGATAGGCAGTGGTAAGTCAGACTGCAGAGGTGGGGCTTCTAACCCTGGGGAGAAGTGATAGCCGACGCCCTAGCAGTAGGAAGGCGGCAGAACAACATAAAAGGTGATGCAAGAAGTAAATAACCACTGTGGTTTGGGATACTTGAGCAGAGAGGCCGGCAACCCTCCCCATTTCAGAAGGTCTGTGTATGTGACCATCTGCAGCTCTGTACCTCAGTTTCCCCATCTGAAAACTGGGGAAAGTTACAGTTCCCCCACACTGTAGACTGTGTTGAGGATTAAGTATATCAAGTGAGTTTAGAATATTGCCTGATATTCAATAAATGTGAGCTATAGATTTTATATCAGGGTTGGTATATTAAGGGTTAAGCTTCAGCCATCAGGGAGGTTTCTGCCAAGTGAGAAATCCAGTTCCAGAGGCTGCACATACATGTGTTATTACTTTGCTGGTAAAGGAGTAGGTGTAAATTAACATGCAAAGCGATGCCTCCAGAAGGCTGGGGAGTGGTGCAATGGGCTCAGGAGAGGTTCCTACTTGTTCTCTCTTAGTCAGGAAATTCTTAATGCAAGAGATGAATGTCAGGCGCTTTCTAATTAAGGGACAGGGGGAGACGTGCCAAGGGATGGGGCATGGCTGTGCCAGAGTGGGAATGGGAGGCGAGGTTCCATGTCCCCTGCTCAGAAGACCTTAACCCAGGATGCCACTTAGCAAAGGAGGGCATGTGTTTGGGTGGACGCTCAGGTGTTGAAGCCCCCTTGCATTTCCTTGTGTTGGTTCTGAGCAGTTGTAGATAGAGATGGATGGCTGAAGGTGAAATGGGTGCTCAGGCTTAGATCCCGTCCGCCTCCCAGAGGCGCTGGGCTTGGCCAAGGGGAGAGAATTGCCTTTGAATAGTCGGGGAAGAACTTGTTTTGATAGTCATTCGGTTAGAGGCTTTGTCCTTAGTACACGTGTTGGCATCGGGGCATTTAAAGTTTAAGAAAGAAGGCAAGCACGACTGTTTCTCAGAAAGCTTTGATATGGTCCTATTCTCCCACGTTTCACTGCAAATGCTGTGAACATCTCCAGAAGTCCTCTGAAATTCCTTGATCTGAGTGGTATTCTTGCACCTATTCACAGGGGAGAAAAAGGGGCAGGGGGAGAAGCCAAGGGAATAGAGTGTTATTAAATTCAGTGTATATGATTTTTATTTTTGCTGTGTTGCCTGGGTTCCTTAATTCATATGCTTATGAGAAGTCTTTCTGTCAAATGGCATATAGAAACATCATTTACATTTTTCTATAAAATTTGAAAGTTGTCATCACTTCTGTAAACACTTGTGAGCCAAGACTGGACCTTCTTGGGAGCTCCGGGGATGGCGGTGGTGACGATGGGGTCAGGGCCTTGGGGGGGACTGACCCGTGCCTGTGCTCCGTGCCCTTTGGTCGTTTCTGCCTTTGGCCTTCCACATTTGTTTCCTTTATGAAACCCCATGATGGCACCGTTTCTTTGGGACAGTCAGGTTTTATTTATGGCATCTCACACAGGAATGTAGAGGGTGGTTTCTAATCAGCCTTTTTACACTTTTCAGTCTTGAGAAACCTGCACAGTCTTTATTTGTCTCACCACATGTTAAGATGAGCAGCTTACATGGGTGAAACTTTGCAGTGGGGCCTGTGAATAATCACTCTGCTCGTTAGCTCTCATCAGGTTGGCAGAGATAGGTCTGTCTAGCTCAGCAGAGCAGCCAGGCAAGGAAATTAAGACATGTTTTAAGGTGTAAAAAATGCCTTGTAAAGGAGAGGGTTATGGCATCCGGCGCAAGTTCCACTCTCCCTGCACGTCTGTGTATTGTCTGAACACAACAAGGGGTAACTTGAGGAATAGGGGATGTTTTTATGAATGTGCAAGGAAGTCAGATGTGGTAGAGGGGCAGCATGGGCTCTAAACATGGCTTGATGAAAGGTGCTTAGCTCCTGGAGCCCTTAGTCCTTTGCTGCCTAGCCACAGGGTCCTCCTGGGGATTCATCACATCTTCCTCTCCAAGTACCCCCGCTTGCCGCTTCCCCATCAGTTAGACATGGCCTAGAAGTCCAGAGACCTCCATGCCACTGGCCTAGCCATGGACTAATGTGATCCTGGGCAAGACTCAGCACTGAGGGCCACATTTTCTGCTTTTGGATTCAGAGAGATTGGATTAGGATACTGTCTTTGGGGGTTCCAGCCCTTAGCAGGAAGTTGGTGACATTCCACGATTATGGAGCCACTAAAGAGCTCCATGTGGCTTGATGTCTATACTATAAAAGTAGGTGTGGAGTGGGAATAGTGGTAATCTGCTATAGTAGAAAACAGAAAGTGTGGTGTTAGGTTGGTGCAAAGATCTTGACTCAGAAGTGTCACCTTGCCTGTATTAGCTCAGATATGATGAGCGGGGCCCCTCGTGCAGCCAGGGGAGCACAGTGGCTCCTGTAAAAAAAAAAAAAAAGTACCTCGTAACCAGCATCCACCAGACTCCCACCCGTTCCCCCTCAGGAATGCTCCAAAACAGCCTGTGCTGGTCAGAGTTGTGTGTTCCCTAAGTGCACCTCTGGAAAGAGGGAGCAGTCTTGGACAAGTGTTTTGCGGTCCCATGCTGTGCTGGTGGATGTTTACCCGTAGACAAGGGCAAGAACTTCCTAGCAGGGGCAGCCGGTTGCCGGTGTCAGGAGCTTGGCCGCAGTGTCCGGTTGTGTGGGGCGTCTCCTGCGGAGGTTTTGGAATGTCGGGATAGGCCATGAGAAGCTTCAGTCCCAAACTATCTCACCAGGGAAGGAGCTTGAGAGAGGTGATTTTTCAAAGGACTAGCCAGCCATACCCGTCAAAACATACACAGACCCCATCAAAGGAAGAAGTAAGCAAGCTGGCCCATGTTAACCCACCCAGCTTGAGTTCGGCATGAGCCCTCAGCAGCAGCTGCGGCGAGAGTGGGCTTCTGCTGGAAACGGTGTTTCTGCAAAACCCTTGCCGGTGTTCTTGCTTCTGCTTCTCCCCCACCTTCTCCACAGTGGAATGAAGAAAGAGGTCTGAAAGGGAAGGGGCAGGGTCTTGTCTGCTACCAGGTCCCGCATGCAGAGAAAAGGGAATATGTGACTCTTTTTAAAGTTTGCTGCTTTGGCGGGCTGGGACAGTGAACAGTGTGGGGGGTATCGAAGGGTCACTGCTTTTCCAGTAGTGGTGAATCTTCACGGAGCACGGAGCGCCTGACTTCCAGGAAGAAATAGCAGTTAAGAGCTGATGGTCCCAGACTCACATTGCTCTCTGCTCGGGAGCAGCCTTCCCTTTGCCGCTGCTCCTCAGCCCTCGCTGTGTCCTGGGGTAGACTGGCTTAGGGACAGATGGTGGGACACCCGGCTCCTTTCATGGGCTCCCTTCTTCAGGGCGTTCTGCTCAAGGTCCTTTAGATTTGCCTTAGTGGATGCGATCCGGCTGATGACAGAGCTTTCTTAGTTAGACGTGCAGATGTGTGTGTACAAAAATAACACCGGTGTATTGAACAGCACACTCAGCTGTGCCACCGAGTTCACGCAGGGTTCAAAGGAGGACAAAGGATGGCAAATAGTCAAATTTGCAAAAAAAGACTTCACTTGTACAGCTGAAGTTCAGATGTCTTAAATATCTGCTCTCTGGACAGAAATCCGATAAGGGTTGTATTACAGAAGAGGGGAAATTTCTAGTCTGCAAATCCCAAAGAAGCCTTTGCTTTTGTTCGGGAATGGAGGAGAGTTTGTAAGAGGGTTGACTGGAAGATCTGGGACTGCCTGGTGTGGCAGTGCCAAGGGAAGGAGCCGTGATCAGAGTTTGAAACTCCCCAGAGGCCATGGCAAGGCGAGCCGCAGATTCATCAGCCAACTCTGGAAGTCAGAGATTGTCCCTTGTCAGGACATTCAGATGTCTTAGAATTCGAAGCAAATAGTGCTTTCTGCTGCTGGTAACAAATTGACAGAAGCAGAGGGAGGGGAGGCAGAGAAGGGAAGTGGGTTCAAGAAGAAAGTGGTTATTGATAGTTGGATGGAGCCAGGGGTGTTTGGATTTTATCACCAATCTTTTACAAAGGCTATCATGGGACATGCCTGCTCACAAAGCAGGCTTTGTGGCCAAAGACAGGACTCTTGGCCACAGTAACCAAGTTTGACCGAGATGTTATTTCTTATGTTCTTGGCTCTCCAGAGCTGGGCTGCGTGGCATTTCGGAGAGGAGCAGGACAAACTTGGGGCCTAGGGTGCCCATCCGAGTTGTCTTATTTACATTCTGTGGTCCTTGTAAAGTGAGTCGCAGCCCCAAGGTGGACACAACCCCCTCTTGGAACCAAATTCCAGGAGACCCCCTGCCCTCTCTGGGTGTTTGCTTCTACCCTGTGCTCCCTTACCTGGGACCTGAGAGGGCCTCGCCCACACAGGCAGCGGCGGCCCTGCGGTTGGTGCCTGGTCCGCACTTCTCCGGCTGCTCCGTGTCCTCCACACCCTCTCCCACCCCCAGTGTGGTGCTTGTAACTGGCTTGTGCATTTGGCTCCAAATGTGGGAGCCCAGTGAGTGAGTCGCCCTGCTCCGGCTAACCCTGACCACGTTGGGTGGGAGTGTGGAGTTAAGAGCTGGAGTCTGCCCAGGCCACTGGCCAGAGCTGTGTAGAAAGCCCAGGAGACTATCAGGAGCGGTCCGTCCTGGAGGGAGGTGGCCTCAGAGAAGAGGCCCAGGGAAAGGGGAGCCTTCAGCCCCATCTGACCGTCAAGTTCACGGTCCCTTTAACCAAAGCAGACCCACTGCAATGGACATTACAAGACAGGACAAGGGCTTCCTCTGACTTAGAGCTACCTGGATGGGCCTTGGTGCCCGACAGACCTGGGTTTCGGCTCTGGCTCCACTGGGCACAGGGCCCTGCTCCAAGCCTTGCTCTGCTCATCGTTCAGACAGACACCAGCTTCCAGGGCATCTGAGAACCCAGGGAGTGGCCGACCGGTGCTCCCGGCTCGCAGCTCCATACTTAGCAGTCAGGTGGGAGATGTTCGTTCCCTGTGTATATCACTCCCCAGTTTTCCGTTTACCTTCTAATGGTGGTGAAGATGGTGCATTTGTTGTCCAGAAATGCACACCACAATATATACTCCTCTCCCAAGGTTGTTCAGCAAATGAACAGGTAAGGACCATCAATGCAGGTCCAGCAGACAGCCCCGAACATCTCAGCTTCCTTCCAACCTGGACACTCTTCAGTGCCACAAGGTATAGGTTTGACTCGAAGGTGGTATTGTTGATGTCAGCCTTGGGAAAGAAAGCAGGGAGAATGTGGGATGCCGGGAAACAGGTCAGTTGCATTAACTAATTCCTAGCTGTGAGAAAATTGGCCAGTCTTAGGTATCTGAGGTAGTTGGTGGCTCTTTCTACCTGCAGAATGCATTTTATTTCTTGCCTCTGCCAGTCTTACGAGTTTATGCTCTTACTCACGGGGGCAGTAGGCAACATTAAGAAGCATTAATGATGTTTGGTGACGATTAATAGTTAAAAGGTGTATCTTCGGCTCTGTGAGGAGCTGTGGGTCCTTCTCTGGAAGTTCCAAGGCAGTGGCAGATGGCCGGAGCTGGTGCCCGTGTCCTCCTCAGGACAGAGGTCTGTCCCTTCGGGCCAACTCTGAAAAAGTTAGTACTGAGAACATAGACCCCATTTGGAATTTAAATCTTTCAGGCATTGGTACGAAAAACCTTTGATTTTAATCTGCACGTAAACTCCCTTTCAGCTTAAGTCTTTTAACTCGGTCATAAAATACCTAGAAGTCTAGCAGCAGAGGCATAGAGTGTTTGTTTTATGCCAAGAATTAGCATGTCCATAAGCTAAATACAACTTTCACTTTGTCCAGGCACGAGTTTGTTTGTAATTTCTTAATTTGGGGCCTTGTAGCAGAGTGGAAAGTTCCACAGTAGCAAAGCAAATAAAGGGTTGGTTCTTTTTAAAAATTCGAAATATACTGTGGATTTATCCTAAGTTAGAAGGAGTATATAGTATTCTTTATATAAAAATATATGTGCCCCCCCCCTTTTTTTTTAAGTTTATTATTTTGGTAAGGCGTCCCTGGGATTTCTTCCAGCATAGATCAAGGGAAATTGGTGCAGGGTTGAAAATACTTTTATGTTTAAATAAGAAAATTGTGTTGTTCTTAGATGTTTGTTTGATTAAGCGCTCCCATAGCTGAAGAACAGTTACAGCAGTTACATAAAGGGGCATAGAAAAAAATGCATTCTGAACTAGACTCACTTTAGTTTGGGAGGTGGTAGCCTTTCTTCTCTGCTTTATTTATGTGAATCTTAATGTGTGCTTCATGTGTTAGCAGGTGTTTTTGTTCCTTTGTTTGGGTTAGGCCCAGCACAGATACTTGTGATTACTACCACAAATAACCCTCTGCGGACAAACGAAAGAGCAAAGACTGTTAGCTACTGTGGTGACTGCCACGCAGTGTTAAAATTGACCTCAGACTTGCATTTTTGATAATCATATAAGATCTCAGATTTTTAAAGCAAGCTCTTTGAGAAGTATAGAATTCATTCATTCATTCAGCAAATATTGCTTGCGTGCCTGTAGGGGCTAGCACCGAGTTACCAAAGTGCTTGCCCTTTATGGGGCATAATTCCTTGGGGTTCCCTGCAGATACTGTGAAGATGCAAGCAGTTGGCTGAGAACCCTGTTTTTTTTAATGATGAAACCAACTAGAGTGAATGTCGTGCTCTTCCCACCTACTTTGATCTGAAAACTAAGCTCTTACTACTATACCAAAACTGCTCACAGTTGCCTCTTTTTCTAATTAGATTCAGTGATCTGTCATCATTCCTCACCCCCGTTGTCTCTCTGAAATAGTTAATGTGGTTGGTCGTTCCCTTTTCCCGCAGACTCTCTCTTTTTCTGGGTCTGTGGCAGGAGGCTCCCTCCATGCACAGCGTGTGAGGGGGGAGTCACCACTCACTGCGGGGACTGTGGAAGAGCCTTTGTGGAGAGGCAGTTTGATGGCGGTGGGCAAGGAGGGTATTTGGTGGGGGTGAGGTGTTCAGGCCTGAGCCGTCAGCACCAAGCTAGGGTTATCGGATTTATCAAATAAAAATAGTGGATGCCTAGTTAAATTTGAGTTATAGATAAGCAATGGATGCTTTTCTAGCATAACTTTTTTGGTTTTACACTAAAAAGAAGTATTTGTTGGCAGATTTAGGACACAATTATGATACATTTAGAACATACTTACGCTAAGGCTTTATTCTTTGTTTGCATGAAATTCAGATTAACTGGGTTTCCTATATTTGACCTGGCAACTCTCTGCCAAGCCAGCACCAAGACCCTCGTGTTGTGGCCTCTGGCACCTTTGAAGGGTGAGGGTGTGGCCGGCAAGGAGACGCATGGAGCCACACTCCTTCCTTCAGAGAGTCCCATCTGCTTGTGGACTCTTCCTGGAGCTGTTCTTTTCCTCTTCACTCCCTCCTTAGCCTCCCAGAATGTGAATGTTCCCCCACAGTCTCTTACCGGCCTTGTTGTCTCCCAGGGAGCTCTGTCCCTGTCAGCACTCCCCTCTCACAGAGAAGCCCCATCCGGAGCCGCCATGTCAGACTCACACGCCCAGCTGCTTGCGGGCAGTCCCATGGGCTCAGCTGGACACACCGTTTTGATCTGAGGGTATTTTGACTATGTGAATATACACATTTTCATATACACAGTATCATCACATATAAATTGTTGATGAAACTATTTCCCTGAGTGAACTTCAGTTTAAGTCAGTTAAGTTTTTTGGAGCACCGATAAACCACTTGAATTTTCCATTTTTTCTGAAAATGTTCTCATCAGGGTAAATTATTTTCCATTTCCATTTTCAGGAAAGGTTTTCTGCATCCGTCAGCCCTTATCCGTAGCAGACTTTACTCAGTGTAGCTTCTGCTGCTGTGTGTTCTGCGCCTCTTGTTCCTTCCAAGTCTGGAGGATCTATCCTAGATCACATTTTGCAGAGTTGAATTTTTATACACCGAATTGGCCTCTGTCCGTTGTGTGTTCATGTTAATTCTCTCTAGATGGTCTGTTTGGTCTACCATATTGCTAATTCTCTTCTCTTACAGGCTTCTAACCTGTTGGTATATTACGAACGGGGGCAGAGAGAGACTGGTGGGCTCAAATGGTCAGGGCCACGGCGCCTCGCGTGGGCCTCACCCTCACCTCAGTCCCGGTGCTTCCAAACCCAGACTTGGGATTCGCCACCCAAATGTGTTTTTCTTGACATCACTTCTTGAGGAATCCTCTGTCTCCCTGTCAAGCAGGCTTGAGCTTTTAGAGTTCACTTTGACTTGCTGTCATCCCCTGCCTCTAATAGTCATTTATTGCGTCCTGTTGACCCTCCCTTCCCCTCTGGCACATGCCTCTTCCTTTCTAGTCCCACTCCTGTGGTAGTGACCTCAGCAGTGGTGGCTTTCGGCTTCCCAGCCCTTCGGAAATCCTCCTGCGTGTTCTCTTGGTATGTTTTTCCGTATTTCCTTTCTCCCCTGTTAAATGACAAGCCCCCCAAGGGCAGGGACCCCGTAGCTTTCTCCG
The DNA here is from genome assembly GCF_004348235.1 of Phoca vitulina. Taxonomy (NCBI): domain Eukaryota; kingdom Metazoa; phylum Chordata; class Mammalia; order Carnivora; family Phocidae; genus Phoca; species Phoca vitulina. Next base: position 71,240,984 of record NW_022589708.1, read on the forward strand.
CGCCCTGCAGTTCCTCACAGAGTGCGCAAGCAGCACAATGCTCAGGAAGTGCCTCCTGCATGAAGGGCCTGGGCCTGGGCTGGAGGACAGGACTTCTCAGGGCATGAGTGTGCCCCAGCAGGAGAGCCGGCGGGCCAGCCGTGGGCCTCCTCACCTGCCTTTGGCACCTGGTCCCACCGCCCACAGGTAACCTCAGCTCTGGGAGCCGCTGCCTGCCTGGCCGCTGGCCGGCTGGCAACCGTCCCAGCCACATTTCACTTTGACCTTTTCTTTGAAGAAGGGTTTTGAAGCAACATTGTACGCGTAAAGGTCAACAAAGAAGAGTGGATGATACGCTGACAGAATGTGAGTTAAAAGGCAGGAAGTGAGGCTGCTTGATATGACCAGGTTGGAGGGGATGAGCAAAAAAAAAATGCCCCTGAAATAATTCTTTAATCATTTGTCTTTAGAGACGTAAAGTGGGACATGGAAAACAAACATTTCCATTCAATGTATACACAGTTCGGCAAAACAAATAACTGGGCTTTGTGAACGTCCAGACCTCCTGGAAGGAGGAAAGCGGCCTCTTGACTGGGCGTCTTTCCCCGCCTGAGTTCAGAGTGGAAGAAATCAGAGGAGCCGCCCCTGTGGTAGAGCAGGTAAAGCAGAATGTTTTATTTTTCTAAATGAAAGCGAAAATTTCCAGATTTGGCCCAGGAGCCAAACCGATGAAAAGGTCTCTGGGTGGCCTGGTGTCATCTGGGGGAGTGACCCTCAGCCTGCTCCAGATGACCTGCTGACTTTTAAAGGAGCGCTCACCGAGCGTTTCCCAGAGCCTGAATGACACTGGGAGCTAGGACACACTGGGAGCTAGGACGGCTGTGGTCACTGCTACTGTGGTCACACGCGCTACAGACGACATCCGTCTTAGTGCTACAGAAACTTAGTGCTACAGAAAGGATATTTCAGTCTTCCAGAATAAAAATTAGTGGCTAAAAACTCAGTTATTATTAATTATATTGTTTATATAAAATTCATGTATCTTATATCCGTTGGTCATGTTTATCTTTTTAATAGCCTTAAGCCAATTTTAAGATTTCTAGGCAACAGCCCTGAAGTCTTTTACCATCTGAATTAGGGTAGATAGAAATAAATCAGGGGTGCCTGGGTGGCTCAGTCGTTGAGCATCTGCCTTCGGCTCAGGTCATGATCCCAGGGTGCTGAGATCGAGCCCTGCATTGGGCTCCCTGCTCGGCGGGAAGCCTGCTTCTCCCTCTCCCACTCCGCCTGCTCCTGTTCCCTCTCTCGCTGTGTCTCTTTCTCTCTGTCAAATAAATAAATAAAATCTTAAAAAAAAAAGAAATCAGACAATCACCTTACTTTTATGTTTTCAGCTACATATTTGTCTAGTGCCTTGTCAATGACTGAATACCTTTATATTATAAAAGTGCAGTTATTTTGAGTACTTAATCTTCACATTCACTTCATGAGTTGGCTATTCATAAGATCTCTTGTAAATTAAGAAGCTAATAAAAATAATAGCAAACATATAGCTCTTACTACGTGCTAGGTGCTCTTCAGTGCGTTGCACATATTAATTCATTTGAGCCTCTCCCAAACTCTGAAGTAGCGATGATTACCATTATCCGTATCTCGCAGAGGGAAAAAATGGAATCCAGTCTTATGTGAGATTTTAATTTCTACCTCGCCTCTCTGTTCCTTGATTCTCACAGTAGGGAGAAGGCAGGGATGGGGTGAGGTGTAGGTGAGGTAAGCAGTACCCTTATCCCAGTTTTCAGGTGGAACAGAAGTCAAATGACTTGCCCGTGATTGCACAGCCAAGGTCAGGCAGGGCTTCTGATTCCTCAGATCAGTGAGCAGGTGTAAAATGGGACATAGGAAAAAATTTTTCCCCGTCCAGTATGCCTTAAAATCAATAATGGAGCTTGATAGGAGTTGCCAGGCCTTCCCAGGCCTTCCCACCCAGGTGCAGGGAGCCCTGGTATTCTCTTCCACGCTAAGTTCATGGACAGAGAACGTTCAGAAGAGGGACCACTGCCCACAGCAGCCATTTCATTTTATGCCGTAAAGACATGGTGAATGCACCTGCCTAGGGATTCGCGGTCAGGTAGGAGGTACTAGATAGTTTGCTTTGCTGGCCGGTCCAGGTAATATGATGATGTGCATGAGCCTGTGAGGGAGCTTCCCTGTTACTTCAGGAAACTTTCTGTGCCCGGCCCTGGCCGCCTCCTTCTTGTTTCCTGATTTGTATAATGTGACGGGGCTGGCTGTGGATAGACTAGAGGGTGGCCTCGCTGTGTTGTTGGCAAGGGCACCATGGGTGGGGGTGGGCAGGGGGTATTGCTGGTCAGCCACAGAGGTGGCTTCAGGTGGGGACTTGGCCGAATGAAGAGGGTTTGGGGCGACTCCTGCACAACCACTTAGAGCTCTGACCAGCACCACAGACTCTCTCTGAGGCTCAGTTTTCTCATTTATAACATGAGGATTGATTGTTGATCTGTTCGTCGGAAACACCGAGCACAGTGTCTGTGACATACCAGCTGCTCAGATTTTATTAAATTAAGTTGAAGACTTAAAAAAAAAAGCCTTTTTATAACGTGGTGTGTTGTTATAACTAATCACTAGAATCTCTCTGGGCATTTTTGAGACCACGCGAGGTCTCGGGCAGCTCAGGAGCGGCTCACTTTGGAGGAAGAGGGTGGATCATCAGGTGGTCCAGGCGCCGTCCAGCTGTGCAGTTCCATAATAGAGGCTTTGTGTTCAGAGTGGGCCTGGATTGCCCACATTCCCGAGGTGGCAGAAGCAGCTGCAGACGTCCAGAGCTCACTGCCCCTAAGGCTGGAATCATCAGGGCCCCTGCAGGGAACAGATGGCACTCTCAAGCTCGGTATTGGCGGTGAGTTGAGTAAAGCAACTGTTTACAGAGGCAAGGCCAGGGTTAGGGGTGGTCTGACTGTGTTAGTGGCCTGGGGTTGCCAGGGGGCCCTGAGGGGCCCAGCACCCTAGGCCTGGAGAGACAAAGGAGGGTTTGGTGACCACAGCTGTGGGGGGGCATCTTCCGTCACAGAGCCTGTCTCCTCCTGCTGGCCCCAGAGAGCTCAGGGTGCACATAGGTGGGCTCCCAGTATGTAGTGAGGAGGGTGGAGGGTGGCTCGGGGGCAAACAGAAGAGGAGGTGACTTCAAGCGTTGGAGGACGAAGACCATTTAGGTGAGTTGTGTATCCTCACGTTTTGGTTTGCTTTAGATAAGACTCAGTTCTTAAAATGTGGTTCAAATGATTGGACAGAGGCCCATTTTGAAAGCATTTAAACTGATGGCTTCTTTGGTAAAATTCCTTCAGTTACTTAGAATCCTGAAGTCCTGCATGCAAGCGCTTCTAAGTCATTCAGTGTGTTTGGATTTGGGTTGCCTCACTGGTCAAATAAAGGGATGGGTTAGATCAGGGCTTAGCAAACTGATCTATAGAGAGTAGGTAGCAAATGTGTTAGGCTTTTGGGGCCAGATGTGGTATTTTGAATAATAATCTTTCTCTTCCTCTTTTTCCTCCTCCTCCTTTAAAAAAAAAAAAAAGAAAATTTAACTGCAAAATCCACTTTTAACTTGGGATCAATACAAAAGTGGGCCACGCACCATAGTTTGCCAACTCATGGACTGGGTCTCTGTTTCCCTCAGCACAGTGTGTGTGCCCTGTGTACAGTTTTAGGGAGTGCACAAACATTGTTATCTAAATAGTCTGGAGCTCACCACCCGTACGACTATAGCCATCAGGGTCCCTGCAGGAAACAGACAGCACATCCATTGGGTAATGGAGATGAGTTTAATATTTGAGTTCAGATCATTTTGGTGGTCCTCCATTTGCGAGTAATACAAAGCTTTCTACAAAAAATAATTAAATTACGGAAGAGGAGGATTCCTTTAAGGAAGGATATTATAAAGAACAGTACGCATGCTACAAAGATACAGCACTGTATCTTTGTATACTCAGGAAGGGGGTGTGAGAATAGATGGGTTTGGAATGTATTAGATTGTCTTGGGACTCTTTGCTGGCGCTGGCATTTCTTGATGAGTTCTTATTTGGGAACTATTTTACATAGATGAAAATGTTCTCAAGAAGTGCCTCAAGAAGAAATTTTGTGTAAGTTAATGGGAGAAAACAAGAGGACAGAGCCATTTTTCAGTTGAGCCCCGACTGATATACATGGCAGGTGTGTCTGGTGCCCCACCCGCCTTGCTCCCCTCTCTGCCGGGGTGAAAGGTGGGAGCCCTTTGGAGTCATAACTTACTCCCTGCACTTTCAGTTTCCGTCACTGTTCCTATATAGAATTGCAGCGACACAGCCAGCTATTTAGCCCCAGGAGAACAAATTAAGTCTATCGAAGTACAGAAATTCAGAGGCCAAGGCTTGCAAGTGCTTGCTTAATTCCCTTTGGTAATCACTGGGCTGGCGCAGGCAGGCTCCACTTTCTTGGACCTGGGCCACTCTCCAGGCCACATCATTTGTCTTCATAGGCTTCTTCAGAGCTGCCGCAGGGTCGGGGACACGTCCTCGGGAGGATAGGGGCGGGCTGATACCTGCCTGCAGTGAGTTGTACCCAGGGCTTGTAAATGCCCAGGAGAGTAGTATGAACTCACTTGTCAGGTGTGCCCAGGCAGACAAAGGACTGCCACCAAGCCTCATGAGCATTCCGAACATTCAGTGCCGAAAGTATCCCGAAATTTGTTTCCCGTACATTTTTCTTTCCAGCTCCCCAAGTTGGACATGTCTTTTCCCTGCCTCACTGGTGATTTATCTGTCCTGGTAGCACACGTTGATGATCTTTGGAAGTTCTGTGCTAGTGCTGAGAGACCTTACTGGGTTTTTTTACTGCCTGATGATCTTTTACTTCTGATCAAGAAGTAAAAGCCTTCCCATGTTCTCTGAGATCCGGGCCACCTACGCACAGAGTGAGAGGCGTTTCCCCTGTATCCCATTGGAGCTCAAAGCTTAACTAAGTATATTATTTAACGGACTGCACTCTTGCTCAATTTTATTATTCTGTGCCCTGTCACGATGAAGTATCTATGCGCTGTGTTACACCTGGAGCTTACGTTTGCAGTGGAACAGAACGAGAAAGACCCAGTGCTTGCAGGGAGGGTGTGTTAAATAGGACATAATTTCACATTGGTGAAGCGCTCACAGCAAAATGTTCCATATAATAAGCGGCTTGTGTAAGGAGGTGGAGCTCCCCTTACCAGCTGCAACCAGCGCTATAATTATTGATTTCTGGGTGGGGGGAGGTGGTAGATTTTGACTTGAGGTGGAGTTAAAGTATGTGGACAAAGTGCTGCTGTTACACGGGACTTGCACAGAAATCCTGGAGTCTGCCCTGGCACCATTCATAGAAAACCGTGCCGCAGTCTCTGGTGGATTGGGCTCCTCTTAGCTTTAAATTTTTTTTAACAGCTTTATTGAATACAATTTAATACCATAAAGTTAATCCATTTAAAGTATAAATTCAGTGGTTTTTATTATATCCACAGTTAAGCAACCATTCGCACAATTTTAGAACATTTTCATCACCGCTAAAAGGAAGCCTGTATGCATTAACAGTCACTCCCCATCCCCTCCTCCATCCCCGTCCCAGCCCTGGGCAGCCATTAATCCACATTCTGTCTTTATTTGAGACATTTCATGTAAACGGAATAACACAATATGTGGCCTCTTGTGACTGGCGTCTTTCACCTAGCGTGCCGTTTTCAAGGTTCATCTGCATGGTAGCATGTGTCCCCGTTTCACTCCTTCATATGGCTGAATAATACTCCATTGTATAGATATTTTGCATTTGATTTATTCATCACTTGGTGGACATTAGGGTTGTTGAACCACTTTTTGGCTATTCTCAATCATGCTGCTGTGAACATTTGTGTACGAGTTTTTGTGTGGATATGTGTTTTCATTTATCTTGGCTATATATCTAGGAGTGAGTTGCTGGGTCATAAGGAAAGTATGTTCAATTTTTTGAGGAATTTTCTTAGTTTTTTAAACTGTATTTTTATTGTACATTTTGAAGCGTACATTTCAGCGGCATTAAGTACATTCACGTTGTTGTGCAACCATCACCGCATCCCTCCCCATAGGTTTTTATGAAACAATCAGCACCGTCTCTTGGCCCCCAGAAAAGAGAAGTAACTTTAACTTTGACTTGGCAAAGGGACGGGTTAATGAAAAGCCAAGTCACTGCCTTTTGAAAGCTAGCATAGGTGAAGGGTCCTTGGCCCAAAACCATAGGGTCTGTCTGCATGGATGCTACTGCTTTCTTTTTTATTTCTTTTAAAGATTTATATATTTATTTTAGAGAGAGAGTGTGGTGGGGAGGGGCAAAGAGAAAGAGAAACCCAAGCAGACTCTGTGCTGAGCATGGAGCCCACTGGGGCTCTATCCCACAACCCTGAGATCACGACCTGAGCCGAAACCAAGAGTCAGAAGCTTAACCAACTGCACCATCCAGGTGCACCAGATGCTACTGCTGTAAAAAAATGTTGGTTAAGAGCAGCAGTAGGGAGAGGTGGGTAACTTGAAGAGGCTGCCCAAGAACTGGGAGGAGGAGAACTAGAGAGGTGGGCTACTGCCAGCATTCTCTGGGGGAGCCCACTGGGTGTCTTGGAGTGACACCATCCTTCCCAGACACCTCTCCAGGACACACAGCATGAGTACAAGAGGCTTATTTTCCTGCCTGGCCCCTTACAGGTGGCCTAAGAGAATCCTGAATATAAGGGATCATGTGTTACATTTACTGAGTCTCAGGAGAATGTACCAGTGTAGGGTCCAAATATGTGTGTGTGTTTTTGGGGGGATCCATCATAGAGCTAGAAGAGATCTTGGAGAAGGTTTGCATAGACTATGGACAGCAGAGCCCCGACTTCCCTTCTGTCCGTGCCCTGGCGGGCTGGCCCCCTTGCCCTCTCGGGACCCCCTTGTGCTGTTCCGCACCTCCAGATTTTCCATGCTCTGATTTCCACGGGGAGTGCCTACCTTCCTCTCTCAGCCTCGCCAAACCTTCACCTTGGCCGCTGCCTCCCCTGATCCCTCCATCCTGGGTCTTTTGCTCTGAAATTCCCCCATGTCTCCTTTCTCTGCTGCTCATTTGGAGAACACCCTGTGGTTTTTGTATTGTATTTGTACGTTTTATGAGTACCTCTTTTTTCAATAATACGCCACTTCCTCACTGGCAACGACTGTATTTTATTAAACTCTTTGGGTTCAGTTACTCGCAGAGAGAAACATCAAATGTCCAAAGTCAGGGTAGGTGCCACAGTCTACCCCTGCAGCTTGTTAGTGAGATAATTCTTTTGAAATATTGACAAACCATGTAATTAAGAGCTGATTATTCACACATCAAACAATTGTTCACTTCAACTGGAGAATTTCTTAAAATAGCAGCTCCCCCTGGCTGCATTTATCTATTTGTATGGCTCATTAGCTATTTGGTGGAGAAATTTCAAAACGCCAACCAGGAGCCAGTGCATTTGCAGAACAGGATGAAATGAAGGCGGAGTATTTCTTTCTTTCTTTCTTTTTTTTTTTTTTTTTTTAAGATTTTATTTATTTCACAGAGAGAACGAGATAGCACAAGCAGGAGGAGCAATAGAAGGGAGGGAGAAGCAGACTCCCCGCCGAGCAGGGAGCCTGATGCGGGGCTCAATCCCAGGACCCTGAGATCATGACCTGAGCCAAAGGCAGACACTTAACGACTGAGCCACCCAGGCGCCCCAAGGCAGAGTATTTCTGAAATGCTATCACTTATTCAGGGACAGTCTCCTAGGAATGTATTTACTTTAAAAAGTGCAGGATATATTTATATGCATAATCTCAATTTATTACTACTTTTAAACAATTCCATGAGCGGGGCACCTGGGTGGCTCAGTCGTTAAGCGTCTGCCTTCGGCTCAGGTGGTCCTGGGATCGAGCCCCGTATTGGGCTCCCTGTTCGGCAGAGAACCTGCTTCTCCCTCTCCTACTCCCCCTGCTTGTGTTCCCTCTCTCACTGTCTCTCTCTCTCTGTCAAATAAATAAAATCTTTTTAAAAAAACAAAACAATTCCATGAGCTTAACAGTAGTTTCCTTTTTGGAGAAGTGAGGAAACAGATTCAGAACCATTTGCCCCAGCTCATTGAGCTGGTCAGTGGTTGAGCAGATTGGAACCAAAGTCACCTTGAAGACCTATCTATACCTCCTTGCTCCCTTTCATCTCACTGCATTTGCTAAGTGGGAGGATCCTCCGTGTGTCTGATTAAAGTTTTATTGTAATTATATCATGGCCCACTGCCTTGGGGTCCTATTATACTCTCATGTAGAGTTTCAGTAGCATTAAAAATAATGGAGCATCCGAGTGGCTTTAAGAGTCAGATGCGCCGTGGTTTGAACCAAGGTTTGGCTTTATAACTACTTTACATGGCTGGCTTGCCATAAGTAAAATGGGTATAACAGCTGCATAAACTTCAAGGCCTGGTTTGAGTGTTAGATGAGGTCATGCACATACAGTGCCTTACAAGGGGCTGGCTCCTGATAGCCATTTAATAGGAATGTGAGCCATTCTTATTACTGTTATTGGCATGGGGTGTATGGCTGGCTTCAGATGCGTATTTATTACTCCTGAACGGAGGCAGAAGTCAGAGGCTGGTTGGTGAGAGCCCCAAAGGGGGAGGGAGGGAAGTGGCAGCATGGAGAGTCATTTCTTTGTACCTGCCCTCCCTCCCTCCTCCCCTCTTTTTCCTGCCCCAATCAGCTTTTCCCATGACAGCCTGGGAGGATTTCTTCCTTAGGTGACAAGTTGGTCCCTTCCAACTCTTTGAATTTATGATTTCATTTTTCAAATCTCAGGCATGAAAAAATAGAGGTTCATGGCTCCTTGGTGAGCAGAACATTTCTGGGATAGAAGTGGCCATCCTCATATGCTGAACACTGCCTCATCTCTGTGCTTTCTCCGAGCCCGACCCCACAGAGTAGAGATGTCCTTCCACTCAAACACTGAAACAGTGTGTTTTGCACAAGAGGACTATTTAATGCAGTGGCAACGGGATCTTTTCTGTCACAGTGGAGGTCCTGCTCTGAAAGACCTGTGAAATGGGGATGAGGCATTCTCTCTGCTGCTCTTGTGAGCACAGTAGGGCTCAGCCTGTTGGTTCCTTTCTCTCTCAGGGGCCTGCCCGGCCATCCCAGCTTTTCCAGGTTTGACCTTCACCTTCCAAGCAGAGTCATGCAGGGCACCTGGGTCTCAAGCCTTCTACAAGATACCAACTCACCCTCAGAAATGAGAACTCAGATTAATAAGTGGAGCATGTCTTAGTCACACTACGTTTTTTAATTGTTTACTCTTCCCTGTCTTCTGCTTTGCCTCTTAGTTAATCTCAATCCTGGTTTCAGGACAATGGAGGGTTCTCCAGCGATGTAGTGACAAGGTTTTGCTTTCCAGTGAATACATGCTTGTTTGCAGACATTATTTGAAGCTTTTTAAAAAAAACAAAACAAAACAAAACAATTCTTAAACCAGTTCACTAAAAAAGTCTGTAGAACACTTGGCAGTCTAGAGTTTCCCACAGTAAGACAGGCTTTCTCTACCTCAGTGCTCTGTCGATACTTCTGTGCTGTGGACGCCGTCCTGTGCACTGTAGGATGTTGAGCAGCATTCCTGGGCTCTGAGCTCTGGATGGCAACACCACTGTCCCTCACTTGGGGCGACCACACATGTCTCCAGGCATTGCCAGATGCCCCTTGGCGGGAGCAGAAGCAACCCTAGTTGAGAACTGTTGCCCTGTATCCTCAGACTCGGCCCCTCCCAGCTTCTCTTGCCACCCCTCCTCTTCCCTGGGTATCACCAGGAGAAACAGGCCAATGGCGAAGAACGGCCTTCACTTGCCTTTTGCAGTACACAACATAGAAGGATGTTGTGGCCTTTTCATGGAGTATTTTGCGTCTCAGAGGAAGGTTGAATCATCAAATTGTGAGCCCAGTGGCCTTTTCCTTGGTGCAGAATGGCTGGAGTAATTTTAATTATTGAAGGATTGGGGGTAGGATAAATATCTTGCTGTTATTTCCTTGACCACATTTCCTTTAGAGTTTGTAATTTTTTCCCCTAATAAGTTTTATAGAACCACAAATGTCTATATGGAGTCTGTGGTCTTTCAAACAGCATTTATGCTTCAACGTTATTGCTGTCTCAGGGAGGGGACGGAAACTGGTATAGGTCCCCAATACAGGTGGGATTCGGGTGGGCTTGGAAGTTGGAAGAAGAGGTGAGGTATTCACATTCTCAGGTGGACGCTGGAATCCAGTGTGTGGGTTTTCCTGGGAAACTGCCGAGTAGCAGCTGTGAAGCCCACAGCCAGGGGGTAAAAGACACTTCCTTATCATTGAGAAGCTGGGAAGCGAGCATGTGTTAGGCAGTCATGGAGCTGTGGAAGTCCAAAAATGTGGGTCCAATTGAAGCGTAAGGGAACGTGAGCTGTAAAAATATTGTGGTTTCTGGGACCCTCCAGATCTGCCCCTTGGGAGTGAATCATTTCAGGTAATAAGGGTCTGGTCATTTCTGAGTAGATCGAAAATGCAGTTTTAAGACTGGGAGGTGGAAGGAGAGCAGGGCCTTCTCCCATATCCCGTGCTCCTCTTTGAGGGGTGCAGGTGCAGCTGCTGGGGCGTTCCGTCCTTGATGCGGTTCCTGTGGTGCCCGCCTGCCAGGCTCCTCCCAGAGCAGGGTATGGAAGTCTGAGTGTCTCTGAGCGCAGGGCTGGATCCTTTGGTGAGGCCTGGAGGCCTGCCCTGCTGGTCTGGCGACGTTGCAGTCTCCTCTCGGTACCTCAGGCTTTCGTTCCATCTTCCCCCTCTTCCTTGGAACAGAAGATTGATGTCCGTGTAACTACTTGGCAGCCTCTTAGCCTGTGCTCCCTTTTAACCAACAAAAATCTTAGGCTGAAATTTGAAAACTATTCATGCCAAAGAAAAGAATTAATCAGGATTTGCTTTTTTAAACTACAAATGCTACCCTGCCAGGATTCTGATATCCTCCATGTCCCCTTGGGAACTGGCCTGGCCCTTCCATAGGCGCTCAGCCGTCCTGAAGGAGCTCTGTTCTTGCCAGAGATCTTGGTTGGAGTCAGTAGACCTGACAGAGATCCCTTAGCCACCTTGAACTGAGCTCCCTGTAGCTTCATTCCTTACAATAACCCTAGCATCTGCCCTTCTCACGGGATGGAGCACATACTCGTGTCGTTGGGGCTCATCCTGTATCTCATGGAGTTGCTTTAGGAGATCAGAAGCGTTCTTCCTCCAGTTGACATTTCATCCGTTCTTATTTTTCGAAGAGGTGTTTCCAGTCATAGAACGTAAACTCCAGGAAGTCGGGGATTTGCGTCCAACCAGGTCACTGCTACATCTCTGGGTTCTAGAACCGTATCTGGCACCTGAAACTTTTGTGGAATGAACAGAATCAAAACACACTCACAGGCAAAGCAGCTGTTTAAGTTGCCAAAAAGTTGGGCAGGCATTGTGTTTAATAAATGGCAAAGCATTTTTAGTGCTTCATCAGTGTACCTAGTGAAAAGATCTGATTCCTTCTGATGTCTAAACTGTTCAGTGGAAACACGTTTGCTGCTGTTTTCATGTTATTTTGCGTACACACGCCCTGTCTGGATGCTGGGTGTCCCCCCATTACACAGAGCCCAGCTCGTCCTGGGGTGCTGTTGAAATGCTGCTTGCCATATTTATGAAATACATGAAATCGTGTCCTTAAAGTGTGAAGTTTATGTAGCATTCTCATTACTCTGTTTTTTTAAAAAGTGAGTTGTCAAATTTTTAGAAATAGAATAAATCGGCTAGAACATTCTTGGATTAAAGAAAAGCAGTACTAATGAATGTATTTGCTATGCATTCCAATCCCATTAATCCTGATGAGTTCAGCCTGGATTAATGTATGGCATGCTTTTCTTCAGGACTTCTGAGTTGGGCATTAACTGCTTGTATACCGTGACAGGAGAATGTGAGCAGAGTAGGCTGCTTCATCACGCCCAAAGAAGCAGGAGAGCAGCTTTTGTGACACGAGCTTGTATCCAGCTTGGCTGTGTTCACTTGACTGGACGGCCCATAAAGCAGCGGTTCTCAAACTGCTTGGTCTCAGAACCCCCTTGTGCTCTGTAATTACAGACTACTGAGAACTTGAAGGAGCTTTGCTTATGTGGGCTGTATGTGTCAGTGTTGATCATATTACAAATGTAGAATTTAGAACAACTGCAAATATTTATGTACTAATCCATCTAAAAGTAACAGTAAATCATTTTATGTTAACAACATTTTAATGAAAAATAACTAGTTCCCACAATAAGAAAAAAATAGTAAGAGTAGAGTTGTTTTACATATTTACAAATCTCTTTAATGTTTCAGCTTAATAGAAGGCATCTTGGTTCTTATGTCTGATTATGAATTGGTCAGTTTTGATGTGTTGTTTTAGTTGAAATATATAAAGAAACTATGGCCTCAGATAGGTCCTTGGAAAAGGAAGAGGACTTCAGTAGCCTTTTTGGATAATTATGGGTATTCTTTTTTGATACTGCACAAAAACTTGAAAGGAGGTAGTTGGTTCCACAGTGGAAACTGAAACCATATTGACGGACTTTTTGTACTTGAAAATGGGTCTGTTTTGTACTTTTAAAAAAATTCCATTTTGTACTTTGAATCAATCATTTGTCCATGTATGATTCTGTTTCAGTGAATTACTGTCTTACTGAATTACGCAGATCTTCCAGATGTTGGCAGGTTTTATCATGTAACTGTTTTCTAAAAATCACATTTGTTAATATCACCACCAGTGTCATCTGAAAACTCTTTAGGTTTTGGGAAACTTTCGAGTTCTGGGTGATGGATGCAAGTTTTCCAAACTTCTAAGTTTTTTTTGTTTGAAAGCTCAACTTTATCATTGGCACCAAACATTATCAGTTGTTTTTCTTCTAGATTCTGCTCCTTTTATTCCAGAGTTTTCTTCCTAAGATTGAGATCCGATCATGGCTTTTGGCTGTCTCTTCCTTCCCCAAAGAACAAAGCGTAGTTTTCTTGGCTTGGCCACAAGGGCTTGGATGACTTTGCCCCCATCTCCCAGAGCTTTGACAGTTTCCAGCTTTGTTTCCAGCCTCTACAGTTTTTTTTTGTTTTGTTTTTTCATTGGCTTAAAACCACACATATTTATTGTCCTGCAGTTCTGGATGGAGGTCAGAAGTCCGAAAGAGGTCTCACCAGGCTCAAGTCAGGGTGTTGGCAGGGATGTGCTCCATTCTGAAGACTCTTGAGAGAGGATCTGGTTCCTTGTCCTTCCCAGCTTCCAGAGGCTGCCTGCCTTCCTTGGCTCCTGGTCCCCTGACATATTCAAAGCCAGTAATGGCTGATGGGGTCTCTCTCACATTGCATCCCTCTGACACTGACTCTCCTGCCTCTTCCATCTTGTAGGGACCCTCGTTGATGCCATCAGACTTGCCACAGGAAAATCTTCATATCTCAAGGTCAGCTGATTAGCATCTTTATTCCTTTGGCAACCTTAATTCCTCCTTGCCATGTAACCTAACATATTCACAAGTTCCTGGAATTGGGATTTGGACTTATTCTGGCTGTTACATTCAAGCCTCTCCATTTTCACATTCAGTTCCTACTCTGTATATGTTGGCTAGACTCGTCCTCTAAATATCACTTCATTGCATAAGCCTTTTCTCAATCTCCAGGTGGAGCCAACTACTTTCTCTTCTGCGGAGATACTCGCATATGAGCCACACCCCCTTAGTGCCCTTGTCGCAGTAATACATCTGTATGTCTGTCTCCCCGTTGGGCTGTGGCCCTCTCAGTGTCCTTGTGGTGCTTGGCACATGATAGAGAACGAGCAATATGTTGTTAATTTTGGACATTTGGTCCTGGGCTGTGTTTGAGATGCTATTGAATGAGTGTTCAGTTTCTTTGGTGTGATGACGGCATTACAGTTCAATAGAAGAGTGTCATTTTTAGGAGTTACCAAAATACTTAGAGGTCAAGTGTCATGATAACTATTATAGCTCACTCTCAAGTGGCTTGTGAGACCAGTTTATATTTATATAAAGATAAAGCAGATACGGTAAGTGTTAAATATTGGTGTAAATGTAGATGAAGACCACGTAAATGTTCATTTAACCTTTCTGTAGGTTTGAGGGGGACATTTTCAAAACAGAAAGGGGCAAAGAATGAAGTATTAATGTAGAATGAATGTGCGGGCCAGGATGGAGTCGGATTTCAGTTGTGGGAAATCTGGTCTGCTGCTGTTGAAGTTCTGAAACTCTCAGTGTTGATTAGCATCTTCATGTGCCTCTTTGGCATAATGATAATCCTCTCTGGGTTCACATTAGTGCAGATCATATTCAGGAGGCTTAATTAGACCTCTCCAGCTCCTGGGTGAGCATGTGAGTGTGTGCAAAGTAGAAATGGTAAGATGAAGGAAACAAAGGACTTTATGTGCTGCTCCTCGAGGAGCTTCTTCCTAGGACGCCCTCTGCGAAGGTGACTGTTCCGCTTGCATACAGTGGTGACTCGAGTCACTCGATCCCTTCTGGGACTGCAGGCCACTCCCCTAGGCTCATCACGAGAGCTCACATCCTACATTTAGAGCACCCCGGCCCATCCTGATGTGGACAGGGCAGGAGTATACTTGTGCCCATCTGACAGCTGGTCCAGGAGAGTCCTTTGCAAAATGGCCATTCACAGATGGTGTCCGACTGTTTCCTGAAGGACCCAGCTAAGGCTGTCTGCCTCTGCTGGTCTCAGTTCTCAATGCCATTGTCAGAGGGGGGATTCACTCCCCTCACGGCTCCTAGTGAGGGCCTCAGAGCTTTTACTCACCTACCTCTGTGTCCTAGATCTGTGGAAGTAGCCTGTCTGGGTGATGCTTTGATACTATTCTTGTTTGAGATAGGATCATCATTGATGGAGGTAACATGGTAGGATCAATGGCTTGAAGGCCATCTCGTCCAGCTTCCTGTCTTGTTCCCTGCCCATTGGTGCTTCGCTGCATGCCTGCTCAGTCCCCGTGGTTGGACCCTCACCTTCCCAGCCACTCACGCCATTCGTCTTAGGAAGGTGGGGTGTACTTCCTGACACTGAGCTGGATGGAATCATCCCTCCCTGTCGCAGCCACAGGTGTGGAGGTTCTGGGAACCAAACTGATGGGGCCTAATGTCTCTTCTTTGCTTTCCAGGAGCCAGAAGCTCCCATCTCGTGCCTCCTGAGACGTCTTTGTTCCAGGACCCAGGTGATCCTCAGGTGACGAGGTGACGAGTTCTCACATCCCATTCCAGGTACAGTCTGCCCACCTGCACCCCAGCAGGATGGTCTCCTGGGTGCTAGAATGTATTGTCCGTTTAGTCCTTCTGTTGGCTGTTGACTTGATAGGTTAATGCACAACTCCACCCTACATCATTGTCTTCCAAAGCTTATAACTACTCTGCCTTTTTAGAGTCATCTAGCTCTTCAGGCCCATCCACTCAACAGAAGACAGGCGTGCCTCTTTGCTTTTGTGGTTTTATTGAATTTCTACATTTCCTTCAAACAGAACTTGCAATACCCTACAGATGGCAAGGCTTCCGAACACAGGCCCCCGGGGCATGCTGTGGAGAGATCTGCCGAAGCCTGCCCCTCACTCCTGGTGTAGATGCCGGGATGCGGCGTGGTGTGCAGCGCTTGGCGGGACCCCCTCTGGCCCGGGGCTCCTGGCCCGTCCGTGCTGGTGTGTAGTGCGCTCGCACCGAGGCACTGTGCTGCGGTTCTGCCTTTGACTCTTGGAACGTTTGCGCTTCTCAGGGTCGAGGGCTGGCTCCAGTTTCCTTCCTGCTCTCAAGCTTTTCCCCCTGCTCCTACCCTCTCATTCCTTGGCTTTTCCCTCTTTTACTTAGGGATTCTCCTGTAGCTTGTTCTTGGGTTCAGGTGCTGTAGTGATCTGCTATAGGTTGGTGTATTTCAGGCGGGTCCTGAGAGTCCTGAGGGGGCCAAGGAGCCAGGCAGGGAGGGCTGGGGACGGTCAGGTCGAGGCCCCAGGGCGCAGTGTCTGCTGTCTCTCTGTGTCAGAGTGGCTCCAGTTTTATCTGATTCTCACATTTGGATTCAGCCTAAGAGGCGGTATGGGAAAGAAGGATTCTACTATTAAAATAGTTAAAAGCTATTGCTCCAGTTATTTTTTGATTAAAGTAACAAGTTCACCAAGTTTGGGCACTTCATTGTTATTGTCACTGTTTTGTGCATTAAAAAAATGGAGGTAAAGTTTTTTCAGGCGTGTATGTTTATAAAAGAACCTCACCTGACGTTTCTCCCTCCGTCTCACATTCTTATGGTCCTCTGGGCCATTCAAATTCTTAGTTTCAAATATAGCTATATTAAGAATGCACCCATAATCAGGGTCATCCTTCATCAGAGGGACTTTGTGGGGGATATGGCCCATGACCTTTGCCACAGGGAAGCATCTTCGAGCTGGCGGCCTTGAAATAAGAAGGAGGGGGCGGGCTCCCCATGGCTCCTACTTCATAGGGAGGATCCCCCCTTGTTTATGAGGCTGTTGGCAGCCTTGTCAGTGTCAGGAACAAGGGTGCAGGGTTACCAGGTGCGCTTTCCCAAAGACAGGAAAACTGGATCCTTGCCGGCAGGGATGTGGGAGGCTATCCCCGGTAGTGCCAGAAGCCGTCGTAGACCTCAGATGTCCTTTTCTTTTCTTCTCCTTTCAGAGCTTATTTAGTAAAAGTGCTTAGAGTGAGTTCATTCTGCATTCTGCCTCCTCTTCCTGCAGTAGTCAGATGTGTCTCTGCTGTCTTACCAGACTATTTTAAAACCTCTTCCTGTTACCTAATACCAGGGCTTGGTGTGCGGGTGTTGCGGGGGGGCGGGTGGCGGCGGGGCTGACTGTTCACCTCGGAGTGAAAAGTCTACATCAGATCTGTTTCTCGGATCAGGATGCTGTGACAGAATGCGTGAGGAAGCCATCCGTGGTTCTTAGGCCCTTGGATACGTGTCATGAACTGCACCTAAATCAGGGGAATTCACAACCTACTGGAAACCACCACGAGGTTGCCCCATCTTGAGTGAAGGGATTCTGACAAGGTGCCAGATGGTGACTGAGGTGGTGTGCCCCCTGGAGGCTTTTTGGTCTCTGGCACACTTGTTTGTGCTCTTTGGCTTATCATTCTGTCTTCCTGCCCAGAGGCCAGGCAGCTTGGTTCCCTTCCCTGCAGTTTGATCAGCACCTGGAAGGGCGGGGCGGGTAGAGTAGGCTTCAGGCAAATATTTGCTGACTGGATAGATGGTTGCTTTCGTCTTCCTTCCCAGGCTGTGTGCACTCAGCACAGGGGCAGTGCATGCTTTATCTTTGTAGCTCCTGTAACTCCCAGGAGAGTGGCACACGGCGGACATGCGATTCTGTGGAAAATGAAGTAATAGTCATTTAATGCATGCCATTCTTCTAGAGGAGGAAATTGCTTTCAGATCATTCAGACTTAACCAAGAAAAAATAGTTTCAGGTCAAGAAAAGGTTAACTCTACCATTAAAACAGAGGAAGTTAAAGAAATGTTGGGCTCTGGTTTTTAGCTCCTTGAAGGTTTAAAGAGAGAAATGAAGGCAAACTCACTCACTACCTCATGACTGTTTGGACCATGGAGGAGTGCTCTGTCACTGCATAACAAATCACCACAAACCCAGAGGCCTAAAACAACACACATCTATTGTTTCATTGTTCCTGTGGTCAGAAGTCAGAGCACAGCTTGGCTCACGAGGCTGTAGTCAAGGTGTTGACTAGGGTTTGGTTTTCATCTGGAGGCATGGCTGGGGTAGAAACTGATTCTAAGCTCTCCCAGGTTCTTCATGGTTGTAGGACCCTGGGGCCCCGGCCTCTCGCTGGCTGACCTAGAGGCCACATCCATTGCCGTGTGGGTGTTCCAGGCGTGGCTGTTGGTTCATTAAGCTGGCAAGGAGAGGCTGCTGGCAAGTTGGAGCCCGATGTAATGGCACATAATCGCGGCCTGACATCAGCACGTTTGCCATGTTCTGTGGACTGGATGCAAGTCCCAGTTCCCACACACACTCAAGGAAACACCAGCAGTAGATCATGGGGCCACCTTAGAGACTGCCCACAACCGGTCGCCTTTCCTTACTCCTTGAAAAGTGGTAGCCATCTGCTATCCATTTGTGTGGAAAATTGTTTGGCTCCTTTGTTTTTTCCAAAATGATCCATGATTTTAAATCTTTTAAAGGATCACAACTCTATAGGGTCCATTCATTCTTCTAACCAACTTGGATATCCTCTGTGCCTTCTTGACCCTGCTGGGCGGTGGATACCCCCAGAGTGCTCACTTCTCCAGCAGGAATGTCAGGTTAAGTTGCTATTTGTGAGCTGCTTTAGAACCTGGCTACAGTTTTGTCGCATTGTTTGTAGAGGGAAATGTGGTCCTGAGTCTGAAGTGACTGACTTGCCTGTGAACTTTTAGAAGGTTAAGATGCCCTCCCAGTAGTTTTTTCTGTGGCAGTGGGTAAGTAGAGAGCGTTATTTGGGGCCTAAGTTGTGATGTCTATGGTTACCCTTTAAAAATTCCTTAAAAACAACAGAAGTCTGGGGGCGCCTGGGTGACTCAGTCATTAAGCGTCTGCCTTCGGCTCAGGTCATGATCCCGGGGTCCTGGGATCGAGTCCTGCATTGGGCTCCCTGCTCGGCGGGAAGCCTGCTTCTCCCTCTCCCACTCCCCCTGCTTGTGTTCCCTCTCTCGCTGTGTCTCTCTCTGTCAAATGAATAAATAAAAATCTTTAAAACAAAACAAAAAAACCCAAAACAACAGAAGCCTGTGCTGTGTCTCCTCATTCTCTGAAGATGTGGAGCCTAACTGTCATAAAGCAGTCACCAAAGAAGGGAGAATTGCAGTGAATGGCAGGCTGGATAATTGACTGTCTGGGGTCACATTCGGGTAGCATTCCGTGGGGGACAGGCTGGTTACAGGATTGCACTGGAGTCTTCCATAAAACACAGCGGGTGGCACTGCCTGTGACAGACGCATCGGTGGTCCGTCCCGCATGATAGAAGAGCCCCTGCGCACCGACTGCTACTGTCTTGTCCAGTTCAAGGAGCGACACTTGTCCAACTTCCTGGGCTGCTTCGTCCCCCTGACGTCAGCCTGACCCTCTGGCAGTCCTCCGCCGGCCTTTGGTGCTTCGCTTCAGCATTGTGCGGTGCACGGCCAGAGAGTCCTTTCCGACCGAGAAGCACGTGCTCTGCTGTAATAGAGGCTGTTCTGGCCACACATACCAGGGGGTTTCCTCCAAGTATATTACATAAGGTAGATGAGTGCAACAGGTATGGACTTCAACAGGTAAGGTGGCCGACCCCACGAGGAGGCTGCGACGTTTCTTTCAATGTTTACATGCTTTTCTCTTTGGGATGAGGGCTTGAGATTTTGGCTACCGGTAAAGTATCGTTTACAGGAAACCGACCATAAAATGTGGCATTTCCTGCTGAGGGATTATTTGTGCATGATATATACCACATAGATAATTCCCATGGTAACTGTGGGTGTGTGGAGTCTGTGTATCTCGGGCTCTTTGAGGAGGAAGCTGAGACCAGGAGCAAATGGCAGGTAAATGTGAAAGATTAGAGCCTTTGCTTGTGCAGAAGTGCTTTATTAGTCAGATTAAAATACCATGCTCAAAGGCAAACGTAATTGATTTGCTCCTCAAAGAAAGAAGGCTGAGCCACGAGCAGTCAGCTGTCCCAGTGCTGTCCTCCAATCTGTCCTTGACAACAAGACCAGATCGGTCCTCCCAAGATAATATTTTTGTGATGGCCTTCCTTCGCTGAAAAATTACACGTCCGAGTGTAAAACGCTCGGCTGGCCATTCAAGACTCTTGTAAATGTCCTGCCCTCCTGCTTCACTGCGCTCACCCCGCTTCCCCCGGGTAGTCTGACGTGCGTCCTGGGCGGTTCAGCGGGCCTGTGCCTTCCCTCCCAGGTCACCTCAGCTGTGACAGGTGAACCCCAAGACAGACTCGTGTCCCTCATGGGTACGCAAAACATGCCCCAAAACACTCACGCCTACAGGTGTCTCTCTTTCAGCTGCTACCAGCTTCTGAAGAACCTCCGAATCACTTCCCCCCCCCCAAATCTCTTATTTGGAACCCTCGTTGCCTTTTCCGGTTTCAGTCTAATTCCCCAAATGTGATACAGACTTAGGCTCAGAGAATGTGTAGGAACAAGGCTGGTGGTAAGAGGTACGACCAGGTCTGCCTATGACAAATCCTTTACTCGTGGCTGTCTTTTCCTCCCCGGCTGCTTGAAGCTTGGCCGCCATCATGAACGACACAGTAACTATCCGGACCAGGAAGTTCATG
Organism: Phoca vitulina; assembly: GCF_004348235.1. Classification (NCBI taxonomy): domain Eukaryota; kingdom Metazoa; phylum Chordata; class Mammalia; order Carnivora; family Phocidae; genus Phoca; species Phoca vitulina. The sequence continues at coordinate 71,261,376 of NW_022589708.1, forward strand.
ATAACCGACTACTTCAGCGGAAACAGATGGTCATTGATGTTCTTCACCCTGGAAAGGCAACAGTACCTAAGACAGAAATTCGGGAAAAACTAGCCAAAATGTACAAGACCACACCAGATGTCATATTTGTGTTTGGATTCAGAACCCATTTTGGTGGCGGCACGACAACCGGCTTTGGCATGATTTATGATTCCTTGGATTATGCAAAGAAAAATGAACCCAAACACAGACTTGCAAGACATGGCCTGTATGAGAAGAAAAAGACATCAAGAAAACAGCGAAAGGAACGCAAGAACAGAATGAAGAAAGTCAGGGGGACTGCAAAAGCCAATGTTGGTGCTGGCAAAAAGTGAGCTGGAGATTGGACACCAGAAGGACTAAAGATGCTGCAGTGGCTTTATCTGTGGTGATTGTGCAGATTTTTCATGAGAGGATCAATAAACTAAGAATGTTAATGTGAAAAAAGAAATAGCTGAGTATTGACAATTTCATATGGTTCAACCTAATGCTGCATAAAAGACTATTTAATATGTGTCCACGGCTTATAGCACTGGAGGTGCTGTTCTGGTCCCGGGGGTGGGCGTTGCTACAGGTTGTGGAAGAATTTCTTCTTTGTTTCCTGGGTCAGCCCTGAGCGAATTCCTTTCTTTTCACATTCACTTTTGGAAATTTCCAAATGTGCACAAATGTAGGGAGAAAGCATAATGAAATCCCATGTACTCAGTTATCCACATCTCCCAAATAGACTCTTGACATGGATTTAACTTGTCTTTGGACCTTTATGCCTTGCTTTTTTTCCACTTGTTTGTTGGTTTTATTAGAATATTTCCTTCCCTTTAACTCAGAAGCAGTCCACACTCATAGAAAAAATTGTCAAAATGCAGAAAATAAAAAATGTCCATAATCACCTGTTTAGAGACAACTACTTCAGTTTCCCTTCCAGACCATTTTTTATCTAAGCTCATATTCAGTATGTTGTTATTATTTCCCAGGGATGCTCTTTCATGTTTTTTTTTTTTTTGACACTTTCTCCCTGCTTTTATCAGGGATGAAGTATCTCCAACATAATGTCTAATCCATCTGCTTTGGCCTGCTCTTTCTTCCACATACTTTTCTAAGCCTTGCTGTCTGTATGCTTTCCCGAACTCTCCCTGAAGTCTTGGTTGGGCCCTGCAACCCAAACTACTCACCTTTCCTCAGTCCCAAATAAAGCTCCTATTACCTCAAAGCCCGTGGGTCTTGGCCAGAGGCTGGAGGAAAGGGGGTGGATTATGCTAATTTACTTCACTGTGTGAATAACTAATTGACTTAATTTTTACAGAGGAATTGTCATTTAACCTTGTGAGTCTTTTATTTGTAGGACCAGGTGACACATTAAGAATTGTCGGCAGCAGGGAGAATAAGTTTGGTTGAAGTTGAGTCCGTTTGGCACCTGGCATAGAGTAGGGTTTCTGGAATCTGATGACCTAGGTTCAAATCCTGGCTCCACCAGGACATACTATATGTGTATGTATATATATATATATATATATATATATATATATATATACACACATATATATATAACCTGCTGTCTAAACTCCACTCTTATTCTCCTGAGGGGAGTAACAATTGCTGTTGTTGGTCTCTGATGGGGATGAAATGAACTTGAGTGTGTTTCTGTCGAGAAGCTGGTGTAGAATATTGGTTGTTTCCAGTGGACCCCAGCCCTCTGTGAGTCTAGTCTGTTCTCCAGCTCAGTTCAGGGAGTTGGACCTGATTTTTCACAGTTTCTTTGTCTACCTTGGAACCAGTACATTTTCTAGAAATTCCAGGTTTTTTCACACAGTTGCTTGTGACCGTGGGAAGATGGGGAAGCGTGGAAATTTACTGGAGCTTGGGGTCTAAATCCATGAACTGCCTGGGTTTGTTGAGTGAATGCATTAGTAAATGAAAAAATAATTGATCTGTGAGTGTGCAGTGAAAGTTAGATCAGTTTTATGTGGAATCCTCTGCTTTGCTCTAGGTCCAGATGTTAGCTCCTTGTGCTTTTTGAAAGAGGACGGTTCTGGAAGGAGCCATAGAAAACTCTGTCTTTCAGGATACTTTAGAGGCCTAGAGAATTAAAGAAGCAATGTTGTGGTAGTAAGTCTGAATTCTAATCTTAGGGGAACTTTATTTAAGATATTTCTTTTCTATTTGAGAGCCAAATGTGTAACAGTTTTTAAGGCCCAAATGAAGTGCTTAACAGTTCATATGATGCTGACTTTATGAAATCTCCCACTCCTTCGGACCAGGCTCCTGTTTGGTTCTGGTTAATCAACACTGTACTGGAGAGGCAATGACAGGGCTCCCCTGGACCTGCCCACAGAGTTTGTAGATCACTTGGCTTCAGATTCCAGATATAGAACATTTTCGTTACATACTGCAAAAGTAAGTATGATTAAAGGCATGTGTCAGAGGAGCTCTGAGCTCCTGATAGAATGCATGTTTTTGTTGTAATGCATTTCTATACACAGGGCCAGGGCATCTGTCCTGATAAAGCACAGCCTTCCCTAGTGATGGAGACGCCATCCAGAGACATAACTACTGTCTAACCACAATCTGCTGGCTTAAGGAGGAGCATTTCTAGATTGTAGCTGGGTATCTGGTTTTTGTGAAAACGTGCTTAGTAGTTCTTCCCTGGCTTCTTCTTCCTGATATCATTCTTCAATTTGAATAAACAATATTGAAACGATCTGAGTATAGCTAAGTAGACAGCAGGATCTGTGGCAAAGCCTTCGGTTAAAGATAGCCCTAGCGACGGGAACCCTTTGCTGATGGGGATTGCCTGCCTTCGGCTACCGGCAAGCAGAGACAACTGACAAACAGATTGCAAATGGAGATTTTGAAAAAGAAATTAGTGCCTACTGGTGTGGCAATAATAGCAGCTCTTTGCGTTGGAAGAGTAACGCATTTGGCTTCTCAGTGTGTTCCTTTAATGCATTGTCTCATTTGACCCTCACATGTACCCTGCAATGATGGGACAGCAGTACTGTCTCGTCTTAGACGTGGAAACTGAGAACCCCAAACACTGACTTAAAGATAATGAACTTGGGCCTTACAAAACCCCAGGCTGAGGGGCGCAGGTACTCAAGCTGTCCCACTGTGGAGTGGGGAAGCTGTCCCTCAGGGCGAGATGGGAGGTGGGGACAGAGCACACCCCGTGACAGAAGGTATCTGGGAGGAAAATGGGAACTGTTTCAAGGCTTTGTAGATAAGAGTATGTTGCTTAGGTTGGATTTTAACCCCACTGATGACTTTCTACATTTCTATTCATTTAGAGAAACAGAAACGTACTCTTTAATAACTCAGACCATTAACTATTCAGCTAACAAAATCTCCTTTGATAGAGAGAGACCCTCATAAGTTGTTGATGGTAATGGTGGTGATTACCTAAGATGAAGGTCCGTTTCCTGTCAGCTTCCTAAATTGAAGTCAGCCGGTTAACACCAAGTGTCCACTGTGGGTGCTATGTAGGATATGGTCCTGTGAATACTGCCCAGTGCCCTCTGTGTGCTGGGGGACAGAGGAGGGTTCGGATGCCGCTCTCCTGGTGGGACACACAGAGACCCTTCCCTCCGCCAGTCAGCCCTGCCCCCTGTCCCTGCTTCTTTCCTGTACAAGCTCTCCACACCCTCGGTGCCTGTTCTCCAAACCTGCAGATCCCGCTTCAGAGGACGGTGCAAGGCTTTGGGGCAGGAAGACTTGGGTTCGAGCCCCGACTCCGTCTCTCACTGGCTACGTGCTCTTGGGCAAGTTACCTGGGAAAAAGTCACCGAAATGACTTGGTTTGTAGTGGGCTGGGCATCATTCATTTAAAAAGTCTTCCCACGTGATTCTCTTGCACACCCAGGGTTGAGAATGACAGAGTTCTAGTAATGTTGGGTTTCCTTATTTCTGGAATGCAGAGTATTGCCGGATAGATAAGGTGGTGTGAAGATTAAATGAAATATTTTATCTAAGGGATCTTTCATTTGGCTGATGTCCCAAAATGTTAGTTGTTATTAATTATTACTATTTGTTTTCTACTTTAAAAAGTTAACGCATCTCATTACAGATATTATGACAAATATAGAAAAGAAGAAAACAGCCCGTAATCTGAAAGATAATCTCAGTGTGTTGGTACTTTACATACCCCTCCCCCTCGCCTACATGCTCATTGGGATAAGAAAATGTGCTTTTTTACTTGATATTTTCCCAGGACATTAAAGCTGTTGAAAACACTTTCCTGCCTGCATACCATTTCGGCAACAGCTTTGCACATGACAGATCTTGTTCTCGTTCTTTGAGGAGTCTGGCATTGTCCGCTCGCAGCCCCCTGGATGATTTGCTTGGGCCTCTGTGAGGCGTGAGCTTGAGGGGTGGTGGCACCACTCACAGCCACCATGAGCCTGGCTCCCTGCGCCTTAGTGCTTCTTGCCTGGCTGAGAGGCCCTTGCTGTGCTCATGGTCGGTATCTCCATCCCTGTTTGCCTTGCTCTTTGCCATTTCTGCTTTGGAAGCTCTCGGAGTAGTTTGTTGTTCCCTGGTCGGAAAGCTGTCCTGCCCTGGTGGGCATGCATCTGAGGTGGGTCCCCATGGCCTCCTCCGGGGCCTGTCCCTCTGTGGCTTGGAAGTCAAGACTGAGAGGCAGAACCTCTGCTTTCCTGCCTCCTTCTGCTCCCCTCTGTCCACCAACTCTGCTCTGCTGTGCAGACTTAGAGCTTATGGCCATGTGTCGGGCTGTACACATTGCTATTGATGGGACCTCAGAGGCTTCTGGCAGCCTTCTGCATTTAGCCCTGTGGAATCAGTAGAAGGAGGCAGGTCTTGGGCGGCAGGGCTCCTGGGGCTTTTTCTGATATGGCCAGAGTGTGAAAGTCACTGAGGTCTAGAGGTCGGGTGGACACTGAGGGTCGGTGATCACACTGGATCTTGTGCCTGCGGCTGCCGGTGAGAAGCACATTACCTGTGGCTTGTGATAGAAGCGCATAAAGCATCTTTATAACTGAGGTTTCCAGTGGAAGCAAGGAAATGCATAGGTGGGCTTATGGACTTTATGCCTCTGTCCTTGCTTGGTGCAGTCACGCCTCTTTTCCCCATGAAAGTACAGGTGTCCCACACTCTTTAAAGGTTTGCATTATGCCACTTTGCTATTACAAAGACCTACCTGTTTTTTATTAACTGAAAGAAATTGGAAGTTTTTGCTTTTACAAAAAAAAGGCAAAAAGCTAAAATGGCGTTCAGCATTTGTTTTACAGCGAGCTGTTCTAGAGTCTGCTCAAATCCAGAGTGCCCAGAGCCACGCTCCTTCCCTGAGGAATGCACTCAGCATCTCAGCGTCAAGCCACCAGGGCTTTGAACTGTGTCTGTGGGCATCTTTATCTCCGTTTACTTGGTCCATCCTTTAGCAAGATGTGTCCTAAGGTGTCAGAAAAGCCTAATAGAGGTGATTTTTTTGGGTCTGGGAACGCTCAACAAATTTTTCATATAAATTAATGGTTGTTTCTTTGCTTTACACCATTTCATTCGTGAAGGGTTCCATAGCAATGCTCTACTTTCAGATAGCTGGGGGAGGGGGGCGGGGGGGAGCCTGAAGTGGCCTTTGAGATGGCCAGTTAGACCTTCTCCTTTGGAGCTCCATCACCTGGTGGGCCCAGCTCTTGGAGCTGTCATGTGTGCTTACCTCTTCCCACCCCGACACTCTGCTGTCTGGGGTGGGACTGTGGGTTTATGCATTTCCATAAATCCTGGCTGTGTCGAGCACAGGGCATCAAAATAGATGTGAGATCAGTGAGCTTTGGTGGAATTTAGTGTAGGTGTTGATCATTGTACAGATTCCTCCCCATAAGAAAGGATAACCTAATTTTCGGGTAGTGCTTTCAAAACGATTGTGGCAACTTTCTGCATAAACCCCAACAGCAAGAAGTCTGTAACAACCTGCCATTGCGGGAATTCTAACGGTTAGATTAGTTTTACACAGATGAGTATTCTTTCGTCTCACGGTTGGTTGAAGGACCAACTTTGGGGTTTCAGCATGAATACAAGTGGTGGCATAATGGATTCAAAATCCTGACAGTTGATGCCACTTGGAGAATACAGTTTTATGCCACTTCTAAGGAAACGGAGAGAATATTGACTATTTCTTAAACTTAAACCCAGGACGAGGTGAGTATCTCATTTTCAGCTACCCTGCTGGAAAGTAGAAACAGCTCACTGGAGACATGTGCCTTCCCTGGGCTGTCCGCTCCAGGCCTCCCAGCAACATTTGGCTGCATCATTGTTCTAGCGTCTTCCAAAGGAACTGAGCCTGCCCTTCCCCCAGATAGCAAGCAGTAACCAAGGCACTAGCATCACGTTGTATGCCAACTGCACTTCGATAATAAACAATAATAAAAACTGAAAAAGAAAAAAGGAAAGAGAAGTGACCAAGGTAAAAATAGTGGGAAGTTGGTCTCCTGTCACAGTCCATTCTGTGCTCCCCCCGCAGTGGTTCACAGAGCGTTTCCCCCCGGCTGCTGGGGGTGACAAAGGGGCGCAGAACTATCCCCAGAGCAGAGAGCCACCGTGTGCCTATTTAAGAGAAATGAACTGTGCCTGGCTAGGCACGTTTTGTACTCAACAAAGACTTCCCTTTCCACATGTTTGAAAACCAGTATCTGTACCTACAGTTACAGAATCCAGTAACCTGCCCCTTACCTCGAAGAGGGTGCTGAGCCTCCGGTGTTAGGGAGTGAGTTCTTGGAGCGGGTTTTTGGCTGGCAGGCGCGTGCCCACCCAGTGCTGACGGTACATGGGCCTTTGCAGCCCGCCCACCGCAGCCCTGCACGTCCTGGGGGGTCATTTCGGCCTGCTGTGATCACTGGGCTCCCGTTCGCCTTCTGTTCTAAGGAGGCTCAGAAATGTGTTTCTGGCACATGTCTGGGCTCCAGTAGCTTTTGCTTCTGCTCCAGACAACAGTGAACTTTTGAGAAAGGAGTGTAAATTATGGACCGGCCCTTCACAGAGCCCAGGACAGACTGTGTCTTGTCTTTTAGAGGAAGGCAGATGGCTCATCCTACCTAGCCTCCTGGGCCCTTGGGTTGCTGTACTCTGTGAAGCCGAGGAAAGAAGATGCTCTTTAATTGCACTGTCTTTGCCTTGCCCTGGCTTTTACTGTTTGGGAGAGTGAATGCACTTACTTTAACCAGACTACACACAAGAGGGGGTGGGAGCAGGTAGGCACTCTCTAAATGTCAGAGGCATTTACCAGTCAGGTTGAAAACAGTGCGAGTCACAAGGAGCTTTCCCACTCTGCTTCCCTATAAGATTCCTGTCTACTTAAAATACTCCCCTCTCTGCCAAAAATGATGTCGAGGAGTGATTTTACAGGGATTCTGCACATCCCCTAGCATAGCCTTTTCTGCCAAGGGTTTGCGTTAAAATGTTACATCTTTAACTCATTATCCAAGCCATTGTTTCCTGAAAGCTTTGTTAGGATTTACAATCTGACTTGAATAATTCCAGTTAAATCCCGTAAGGAAGAAAAGAAAAGGCAGTTCCAGGAGGAATTATACCCTCGCCTCTCTCAACAGTGCTGGGGCCTTCCGCAGGCCCTGGGGCCCCGGCAGGTGACTCCGAGCCTCATCTTGCCCCAGGTATCACTTATGGCCTCGCTGGGGCGCCCCGGAAGCAGGCCAGTCTGTGGCCTGAAGCAGACTGGGGAGCCTCTGGTCTCTGTGCTTGTTCTTCCCTCATTCACAACGGCTGCCCTTTTCTGCTCCTATCACACCCTCGTGTCGGGGGTCTTCCTGCTGCCCTCCAGCTCCACAAATAATGTCGTCTTTCCTCATTTCCTCCCCACTTCCTCCCCACCTTACAGCACAGTGATATCATTTCCTTCCCACCTGGAATGCCAGAGCCCTCAATGAGCACTTGGGCCCCCGTGCCTTCCGAGCTCCGTGATCTGGTTTGACCCTTGGCTCTCCCAGTTATTTTTCCTCATCCTTATAATGAGGAGATCGGAACACATGACTGTTATTCCTAGCTGAAAACTTCTGAGTCTTGAGAAGCTTTTTTTTGTCTTCTCTTGGCCGGTCAGATGAAGTACAGAGAGGCCCACTCCAGTTCCTGTGTGACCACACAGAGGGTCCTGGCCAGGGTCTGGGGGCGGGGGGGGGGGGGGGGGTGTGCCAGACCACACTGTACCGGGTGGCTGAGGCCACGAGGTGTGGGTGGGCAGTCAGGTGTTCTGGATGACTAGGTATGGACTTTGCTAGATCTGCCATTCTCCATTTAGATTATTATGTTTTCCAGTGACTTAATCGTAGCAAGGTTAGGTCAATTGATGATCAAGATGAAAAAGCAGTGATATTTTTTTCTACCTCAGTAGCCAAAAATCATGATAGCTTCTCTCTGCACATGCTGTTTTTTAAAAAAATAAACTCTTTAGTTCAGCACAGTTTTAGACTTACAGAAAAATTGTAGGGATAGTACAGAGAGTTCCCATAGACTCCACACCAGCTTCCTCTTTTGCGAGCACCCTACATTAATGTGGATGATCAGTTACCGCTAATGACCTGGTCCCCATACGACTAATGCCCGTACTTTATTTAGATTTCCATGGTTTTCCTTGGGGTCCTTTTTCTGTTCCAGGATCCCATCCAGGATCGCATATGACATTCAGTTATCATGTCTCCTCAGGCTCCTCTTGCTTGTGACAGTTTCTTGGACTTTCCTTGTTCCTGAGGTCCTGACATCTTGAGGAGCACTGGTCAGGTGTTTTGTAGAATATTCCCCATCTGCAATTTGTCTGATATTTTTCTCATGATTAGATGGGGGTTATGGGTTTGGGGAGGAAGATCACAGAGGTCAAGTGCCCTTCTTGTCACATCCCGTAATCAAATGTTTGTCATTGTGGATCGTGGCCCCTGGTCAAGGTAGTGTTGGTTAGGTGCTGCACTCTTTTCTGCCCTTTCCACACAGGCCTCTGTGGAAGGAAGTCATGTGGGCAGGCTACTTACAGCTGGGGAGCTCTGTTCCACGTCTTTGAGTATGGGCACTGGCATTCTGGCCCCCTCAGGATGAGCTGCCCAGGCAGGATTGGGCTGTGTATTGGCGGACAGTGAATGGAATGCTGGCCTGGGGTGCGGTCCGTGGTGTGCACTCCTCCTGGGGCCCGTGCTCGGCTTGCTCCGGGTGACGCGGGTTGGCTGACCGAAGCTGTTGGTGAACAGGAGCCCTCTCGTGATTCGTGCTCAGAAGTGGATCCTCTAGCGCATTACGCTAACATTTTAGTCCAGAAGAAAAGGGCTTCCGGAGTAGTAACAGTTACCAAAAACCCTGACTTATAATAATTCAGTATTTTTTCTGCTCTGGACCTAACTCTGTGTTAAGGTAAAAGTGGAAGCCGCTTGGTTCTTACCCTCAGGGGGATCCCAGAAAGGTCTAAAAAAGCATTGCCATTGCTATTCAAGGCCTCTGGGTTTTAATAATTAAAATATGGTTGGGTTTGCCTTCCATAACATTATACTTGGAATAACATCTTGTTTTTTTCTGGGGAATTGCATGATTATCGTGGGCAAGAACAATGTCATTGATTTGTATTTCTCATACCGTGTAATTTCTGCCCATAGGAGGCTCTCCCTTAAGAGCTGCAATAAATGTGGAAGCTCAGAGACCTCAAAGTCAAGGCCGCTGGGGGTATTGGCCTCCCGGGCAGTTCTGTCTATGCTGGTTAGGCCTGAGATGGGTGGAAGTCACAGGCAGATGTTCTGACAACCAGTTGTAGAATTCTGAGATTTAAACTATTTTAGCCGTCAATGACAGTAAAGGACATGGTGGCTGTCTGTGTTGCGATAAGAGGGGGTTAATGGGATGAAAGGCAATAATAAACACTTTCGTTCTTTTTCTAGCAGAGTTGAACAGCACAATGGGGTGCAAAGTTCTGCTCAACATCGGGCATCAGATGCTGCGGAGGAAAGTCGTGGACTGCAGCCGGGAGGAGAGCCGGCTGTCTCGCTGCTTGAACACTTTCGACCTGGTGGCACTGGGGGTGGGCAGCACGCTGGGTGCTGGCGTGTATGTCCTGGCTGGAGCTGTGGCCCGTGAGGACGCGGGCCCCGCCATTGTCATCTCCTTCCTGATTGCAGCGCTGGCCTCGGTGCTGGCCGGCCTCTGCTACGGCGAGTTTGGCGCTCGGGTCCCCAAGACAGGCTCAGCCTACCTCTACAGCTACGTCACGGTCGGGGAGCTCTGGGCCTTCATCACTGGTTGGAACTTAATCCTCTCCTACATCATTGGTATGTCCCAGGAGGCCCGGAGCCTGCCCCCTTCCCCCTCTGCTGTTCTCACCTCCAAGCCGCAGGCCACGCTCTCCTTTGCTCCCCGAGTGGACTGAGTCTAGCTCCTCCCTAAGATTGGCCTCCTCCCTTGACTATGGTACACGTTCCCTTTCCCTTATTAGGAAAGGCAGGGGCTGCCTCGGGGGTATCACTGCTCCTTCTGGTCTGTGCCCCTGTTTTGAATGATAGGTACAGTGGACTGTTAGTGGGGATGAGCCAGGCCAACAAGGAGGTCAGTCCTGTGAACATAAGAGACGTAGATTCAGTGGGATGTTCTTACTACTTAAAAGGAGTGTAGTCCCTTTCAGTATTTTTGATTACTGATTATTAGAATAAACATAGCACTTATACAGAAGAATTTGGGAAATACAGAAAAGTGCAATGCAGAAAGTAGACATTGCCCAATCTGACAATCCAGAGAAATTGTTATTCATTCACTCATTCTTTCAACAGATATTTATTGAGCCCCTCCTCTGTGCCAGACATTATGCTAGGTAGTAGGAACACAATGGGAGAAGAAGACAATCTCTGTTCATAAGAGTTTAGGGTTCTAACTATTGTTAACATTTTTGTCAACTTAAATGTATATTTTTTGTCCAGTATGTCTCTTTATTTATAACACAATATATAGTAAACATTTTTCATGGTATTAATGGTTTTTCCATAGTAATATTCTAAATGACTGCATATCATTATATAGTTTTATATACGTAGCATACTTTTTTGGATGTTCTTGTGGGGTATTTAGATTGTTTCCAGTTGTGTTATTATTGTTATAAACAGTTTAATGTCATTTAATGTCTTTGGGCATAGCCATGATTTTTTTTCTTTAAAATAGTCTAAGAAGCAGAATGTGTAGTCAGTGGGCTTGCGTATTTTTAAGGTCCATGTTGCCTGTGATCCTCCAGATGGCTACGGGCCCCCTTTCTCACATACTTGCTGACCCTGGGCACCGGCATTAAAAACAAACAACCAACAAACAAAAACACTCAAAATATAAAGTCTTCTTAGTTTGGTAGTTGAGAAGGTATTGTTTCTTTTGATGTTATTTGTGTTTTGGTTACAACCGAGGTTGAACACATCAACTTAAAAGAGACAAACACCTGAATATAAAATAACCAAAGGATATGAATGGCCAATTCCTACAAGTAGAAATGTAAATAGCCACTAAACATTCCATTTATATTTCAGCAAGCTTTTTGTAATATTTTCAAAACACAGTAAGATGTGGTAAGCGGGTCGCAGTGCGCTCCTGTGTACCCCATACTGAGAATGACATGGGGGACTGTGTGCAGCCCGCTGGGACGCAGGCCCCCAGGGCCGTGGGGGCACCTGCTGCTGCTTGCCCAGGCCAGCTGGCGGAGGGCTCCCGCCAAGCTCTCTGAGCAGCACCTTCCCTTTCTTTCCCGGAGCCCGTGGTACCTAATGACTGCCAGCATAGCTTATGCTTCTAAGTTTGAAAATAAAATTCATAATAATGTTGTTTTTTTTCTTTTCAGTACAACACTAAAACTTATAACCACAAATGCTCATGTAAGCTCAAGTCTCTGAGCGGGAATGTAGCTGTTGTACATGGGCTGTTATGTTCCCAGAGGATCTGCCTGGGCATAAAACAAAACCTGAGCAGGAGTCGCCCTCTGCTTCCAGACCAACAAATGAAAGCTTCTTTGCCAGAATGCTGTTTGCTTGTGTGACTGACTCGTGCATGTGTTACTGTGGGGGATTCTCAGCCTTAGATTTTGGGGAAGGGCAGTTTTTCTCAGCAAACATGAGTTTTGTTAAAGCTAGGTTTCAAAGATGGGGAGTGAGGGAGGCCAGGAAGGAAGGCCAGGCAGCCCCACTCACCTTCACGGTGGGCTTCAGAGCCTGATCAGAAGTGAGCCGGCCTCTGTCGGGGAGGGGAGGAGGCCATTTTCCTCCCCTGGACTGTGGCCTTGATGGACAGAATTCATAATAGCCTGGATGCTGAGGATGAAGAAACATGGTTAAATTTTTGAGTTGTTGGACAAATACTTGGTATGAGACCCACTAGCAAGATTGAATCTCTGTAGTTCCTCTGGGCAGATTGTGTGGATGACCCAGACCACAGTCACCAGCAAGGCCCCCTTTGAAAGTAAAGGAAAATGCTATATGTGAATATTGGAATTTTAGTAACATTTCCTTGAAAAGCAGTGACTTTATTCAGGTTAAGAGAGAGCATGCAGTCAACAGTTATTGGCATTTGGGGTGCTGTGTCTGTGATCCTCATGGCGGGGGGTGTGGTACGGAGAGGAGAAGAGCTGGGCTGTCTGTGGTCAGGCACTTGGGGACCTGGTGTGAGCCCAGGTTTGGGCACAGAATAGCAGAGCTGGCTTGTGCTGGCTCTGGGGTGACCACGTGACTGTTGCTGACGGGAGGGTCAGCACGTGTGGATGTCCTTGGTCCCCTCTTGCTGGGAGAACAGCATTCCCTGGTGGGTGGGGACCCTCAGCTTTGCTGTCAGGAGGGTCTTGGAAGAGAAGCTTCCTGAGCTAGACGTCTCAAGCTGCCCACCACAACCCATGAGTGGATCATGAAATCAACTTCATGGTTTGCCACCAGTATTTCTTTAATAATGAAATAAAATAGAGTTGAATAAATATCACCAGCGTGCTTCTCAGGTGGAAAGGTTAATAGCACTAGTTTGTGAACTGTTTATTATTCAGTTGTATATTTGGAACATGGTACCCATGCCCATATTGGGTTGTGATGGAAAGTGTTTCTCTCCGGGCCCGTGAAGGCTCCCCAGCCTTGTCACTTCACTGCAGGCACTAATCGAGCCTCACTTCTGAGCTAGCACAGACCGGGGTCCGGCTGCCACCACTGAGTCCTAGCGCATCATCCGTGACCCCTGCACGGAGGCTGCAAAGTTGAGCCCGATGACAAATACTTTTCATTGTTTTCCTTCAGTTTCCTCTGGTGTGTCTGTTTCATGGCAGGTACTTCAAGTGTAGCGAGAGCCTGGAGCGCGACGTTTGACGAGCTGATTGGCAAACCCATCGGGGAGTTCTCAAGGACGCACATGGCTCTGAAAGCCCCCGGAGTGCTGGCCGAAAACCCAGACATATTTGCTGTGATCATCATTCTCATCTTAACAGGTAAAGCCACACAGCGGGACACGTCTGGTTGGAGTGAGGGGCCTGAGGTGACGGGCAGGTTCCCATGGGGCCTGTTTCTAACTTTCCTCATTCTCCTTTCCCCTCCTTTTGTTTCTTTCTGTAACGAATGCAGACATCTCGTTGGTCTTAACGGCTTCTTGTACACACAGGGTGGGCCCGTTGAATAGCTATCAAAGCTGTGTGTCATTTAATTTAAAAAGAGTCTCAGGTGTTTGTGCAGCTGTTTGTAGAGTGGGGTTTTGTTAGTACGGCAGGCTTTTTGTACAAGTGACCCAGGAATACAAATTCCCTTGACTCAGTGGAGGACCATTTGGAAAGGAAAATGGCATTCTTCAGCGGGGAACATAGAGGGGAAGAGGTCGATCTGGCGCACCAGTGTGTGTGACTGGGTGCTGGAAAAGTCTTGGATGGTTTTGCACCTAACAGCCATCAGAGCGCCCATTAAAAATGTTTCACAGGGCGCCTGGGTGGCTCAGTCGGTTGAGTGTCTGCCTTCGGCTCAGATCATGATCCCAGAGTCCTGGGATCGAGTCCTGCGTTAGGCTCCCTGCTCACTGGGGAGCCTGCTTCTCCCTCTCCTACTCCCCCTACTTGTGCTCTCTCTCTCTCTCTCTCTCTCTCTGACAAATAAATGAATAAAATCTTTAAAAAAAATGTTTCATCAAATAATGCAATATATGTTAAGAAAGAAAAAAAGAAGAAGAAGAATGTAGCAGGAGGGGAAGAATGAAGGGGGGGAAATCGGAGGGGGAGAAGAACCATGAGAGAAAATGGACTCTGAAAAACAAACTGAGGGTTCTAGAGGGGAGGGGGGTGGGAGGATGGGTTAGCCTGGTGATGGGTATTGAGGAGGGCACGTTCTGCATGGAGCACTGGGTGTTATGCACAAACAATGAATCATGGAACACTATATCTGAAACTAATGATGTAATGTATGGGGATTAACATAACAATAAAAAAATTAAAAAAAAAAATGTTTCATGACAGAGTCATGGGTACAGAATTTTAAAATTACAGGTAGTTTTTGAGCACGGCTGAGAGCAGCTGCTTCTTAGTGACGTTTATCTGTGTCCTGGCCTCTAGGATGGGAGTTTTGTTCCATGTGACACTTAACTGTATAAGCATTAAGCTGAATGCAGATAAATTCCCCTTTGAGATTAGAATATCTGGATGGGTTTTAAAAACACCATGCCTTATTTTACCACCATGTAATTGAAATCATCTTGCACAGGCCAGTCTCAGCAGTATTTCTGGTCCAGCTGGCTGGAACATATATCAGAAATTAAGTTTGCACTGGGGAGATTTTCATAAACATGAGAGGGAGGGACGCCAGAGAGAAACAGAGCACACAGCACGAGGAGGTGTTCCCTGCGATTAATTGCTCACTTCCCTTCTAGCACCTTCATTTCAGAATTGAATCTATTGTGAAATGCATTTTTTATTTTAAGTGTGTAAAATGTGCACCTGGCAGGGCAGCAGTCTCAGATCATAAGTGGTGGTCACCTGTTACCTGGACACCTTTCCATGTCTCTTTTCTTCTCCAGCCGGGAGTTTAGCCACAGAAGTCCCCAAATGGCACGTTTACCCCCAGGTGATCGTGTGGCCTAAGCCTCAGAGACAGTGTTGTCATGTGGTTTCTTTGTGTTTTCATCACTTGGGTCTTTTTAATTTTTTTATGTGAGTTTATGATCTATAACTTGTCTAGCTTAGACATTGTTTTACGTGCACTGAGTCCGATGACGAACCTCATGGTTCGTGGTTCCATAATCACAGAAAGTTGTCATTGCTCATACCGCTAACGTTGCATGGTGAATCTGAATAATTTTCTCATCTGAAAAACCCTCATTCTACCAACAAACTGAGCCAAATGTCTACTCCTTGGAGAAAAAAAAAATCCCACTGCCCCCTCAGGGGAGTCCCAGGAAAGTATGTTAGTGAGGGGAGAGGGTGCCGAGAGAGGCCTTCTCTTCATCCCTGGGAGGGGCTTGCATTCCAGGGTGGTGGGCTGTGCTGTTCCCCATCGCTGCAGTCCTTTGGTGCCCCCTGGCTGGCATCCTCAACTCCAGAGGGGGCCTGCAGGGCCAACTTTGATAGCTTTGTGAACCACTCCGTGGACTTTGGTTATTTTGATCCCTGCCTCTAGAAAGATGATTAATTCAGCCCCATTCCCAGAGGCTCACAGAAATCTTAGGAGCTTTGGTGCCACTTAGATTCTTCTTAAGTCACCCTCTCGTCCCATCCCTGTCCGTGTCCCAGGAAGGAGTCGCCTGGCACAGAGTTCACACCATCAGGCAAAATTTTCTTGCTTGTGCACTTTTTCAGGACTTTTAACTCTCGGTGTGAAAGAGTCGGCCATGGTCAACAAAATATTCACTTGTGTCAACGTTCTGGTCTTGGGCTTCATAATGGTGTCAGGATTTGTGAAAGGATCGATTAAAAACTGGCAGCTCACAGAGGAGGATTTCCAGAACACATCCAGTCATCGCTGCTTGAACAAGTGAGTTGTTTCTTCTTTCTCTCGGCATGTGACAGTTGATTTGTATTTGGTACTTAACAACATACACATATATTAGGGGTATGTAATTGGCTAGAACACTACATGCCTTTTTAAAAATGTAATTTGAATTTGAATTAATTTTTTTGTGCAGTAAAATAGCTGAGGGTGTTTTTTTTGGTTTGAAATTTGTGTCAAGTTTCCTTTCCCTGAACTCGACAGTGTATTGTCTGATAAAGGAAGGTATTCAGGAAAACAAAATCTTCATTCTAATTCTAAAACTGTATGTAGTTGAAGATCGTTGTCAGACTCACTAAGTAATCTATTTTCCTCACATTCTATTTCATGACCAACCTCTGAATTTTGTATTCAGAAAAGATTTTCTCTGCAAAATCATGGTGCTATCACTTGATTATGAAATGCCTTCCTATTAATAACATAGATGGAAGAAGAAATACGTGGGACTTTTATCACAGGCTTTTATCAGAGGTTTTCAGAATTACTAAAGTATCAAAATGTGATTATATTAGTCTTTCTCCCACCCTCAATTTGGGGTGCATCAGCCCTGAAAACCAGTGGCGCCATCTCCCTTCTAGTCTCTGACTCAAGACACCCAAGATTGGAGGCAGGTGACAGGCCAGCTCTTGGACCTGTGCTTTTTTAGGACGCTCAGTGATGCCTCATCAACAAGCTCTGATTATCTAGAAATCAAAAGCCAAGCAATTAGAATGTATCTTTTGGATCTCTTTTGGTCAGATTTTTCAGGTGAATCTTAAGGTCCTAGGATGGAGAACGGGGGGTGAGATTTTGTCTGTGATTCTGTTGTATTTACGACCAAAGGTTACACAGCTCTGATAAGGAGACCCTCCTAAAATGCAGTGGCTTTAAAATGACGTCTCAGGTCCTGATGTGAGTGGACCAGGTTGACTGGCCAGCGTGGCTGCACGCAGGCTTTTGGGGATCCACCAGGTTGTTCCGTCCTACCCTAGGGTGTGGTCCTCCTCTGCATGGTCAGAGCTGGGCTCTCCCAGAGGGAAAAAGGGTATGGAGGAGAGTGTGCCCAGTGCTTTCAAGGGCAGATCCAGAAGACACGTGTCCCTTCTGCCAACATCCCACTGGTGAGAATCCAGTAGGTTGCCACATCTAGCTGCAAGGGAGACTGAGAAACGAGGTCGTCCCATGCTGGGGATCCGAGTGGTCACATGTGAACTTGGTCTCTGGTTAAGGCCCAGCCATATCTTACAGTGGTCTGGTCACTGGACAGGCATCAATGTGTGACTAGTTCACTGCTACAACACAAGCAGGAAACCGTTGAATTGAATGCATGAAATATTATGTGGTTAACAGTTCAAATAAAAAGAGCCTTCCTTTTGGAGACTAAACTATTACAGAGAAATGAGAATTTTTTTATTTTCTTTTTTTAAGTTCTATGCCCAAGTGGGGTTTGAACTCACGACCCCAAGATCAAGAGTCGCATGTTCTACTGACTGAGCCAGCCAGGCGCCCCTGAGAAATGAGGATTTTTTTTTTAATTTTTTTATTGTTATGTTAATCCCCATACATTACATCATTAGTTTTAGATATAGTGTTCCATGATTCATTGTTTGTGCATAACACCCAGTGCTCCATGCCGAACGTGCCCTCCTCAATACCCATCACCAGGCTAACCCATCCTCCCACCCCCCTCCCCTCTAGAACCCTCAGTTTGTTTTTCAGAGTCCATCGTCTCTCATGGTTCGTCTACCCCTCTGATTACCCCCTTCATTCTTCCTCTCCTGCTATCTTCGTCTTTTTTTTTTTTTTCCTTAACATATATTGCATTATTTGTTTCAGAGGTACAGATCTGAGATTCAACAGTCTTGCGCAATTCACAGCGCTTACCAGAGCACATACCCTCCCCAGTGTCTATCACCCAGTCACCCCATCCCTCCCACCCCACCCTCCACTCCAGTAACCCTCAGTTTGTTTCCTGAGATTAAGAATTCCTCATATCAGTGAGGTCATATGATACATGTCTCTCTCTGTTTGACTTATTTCGCTCAGCATAATACCCTCCAGTTCTATCCACGTCGTTGCAGATGGCAAGATCTCATTCCTTTTGATGGCTGCATAATATTCCAGTGTGTATATATACCACATCTTCTTTATCCATTCATCTGGCGATGGACATCTTGGCTCTTTCCATAGTTTGGCTATTGTGGACATTGCTGCTATAAACATTGGGGTGCACGTACCCTTTCGGATCCCTACTTTTGTATCTTTGGGGTAAATACCCAGTAGTGCAATTGCTGGATCATATGGTAGCATTATTTTCAACTGTTTTCCAGAGTGGCTGCACCAGCTTGCATTCCCACCAACAGCGTAGGAGGGTTCCCCTTTCTCCGCATCCCCGCCAACATCTGTCATTTCCTGACTTGTTAATTTTAGCCATTCAGACTGGTGTGAGGTGGTATCTCATTGAGGTTTTGATTTGGATTTCCCTGATGCCGAGCGATGTTGAGCACTTTTTCATGTGTCTGTTGGCCATTTGGATGTCTTCTTTGGAAAAATGTCTGTTCATGTCTTCTGCCCATTTCTTGATTGGATTCTTTGTTCTTTTGGTGTTGAGTTTGATGAGTTCTTTATAGATTTTGGATACTAGCCCTTTATCTGATATGTCATTTGCAAATATCTTCTCCCATTCTGTCAGTTGTCTTTTGGTTTTGTTGACTGTTTCCTTTGCTTTGCAAAAGCTTTTTATCTTGATGAAGTCCCAATAGTTCATTTTTGCCCTTGCTTCCCTTGCCTTTGGCGATGTTTCTAGGAAGAAGTTGCTGCGGCTGAGGTCGAAGAGGTTGCTGCCTATGTTCTCCTTTAGGATTTTGATGGACTCCTGTCTCACATTGAGGTCTTTCAACCATTTGGAGTCTATTTTTGTGTGTGGTGTAAGGAAATGGTCCAGTTTCATTCTTCTGCATGTGGCTGTCCAATTTTCCCAACACCATTTGTTGAAGAGACTGTCTTTTTTCCATTGGACATTCTTTCCTGCTTTGTCAAAGATTAGTTGACCATAGAGTTGAGGGTCCATTTCTGGGCTCTCTATTCTGTTCCATTGATCTATGTGTCTGTTTTTGTGCCAGTACCATACTGTCTTGATGATGACAGCCTTGTAATAGAGCTGGAAGTCCGGAATTGTGATGCCGCCAGCTTTGTTTTTCTTTTTCAACATTCCTCTGGTTGTGCGGGGTCTTTTCTGGTTCCATACAAATTTTAGGATTATTTGTTCCATTTCTTTGAAAAAAGTGGATGGTATTTTGATGGGGATTGCATTGAATGTGTAGATTGCTCTAGGTAGCATTGACATCTTCACAGTATTTGTTCTTCCAATCCATGAGCATGGAACGTTTTTCCATTTCTTTGTGTCTTCCTCAATTTCTTTCATGAGTATTTTATAGTTTTCTGAGTACAGATCCTTTGCCTCTTTGGTTAGATTTATTCCTAGGTATCTTAGGGTTTTGGGTGCAATTGTAAATGGGATCGACTCCTTAATTTCTCTTTCTTCTGTCTTGTTGTTGGTGTATAGGAATGCCACTGACTTCTGTGCATTAATTTTATATCCTGCCACTTTACTGAATTTCTGTATGAGTTCTAGCAGTTTTGGGGTGGAGTCTTTGGGGTTTTCCACATAAAGTATCATATCATCTGCAAAGAGTGAGAGTTTGACTTCTTCTTTGCCGATTTGGATGCCTTTGATTTCTTTTTGTTGTCTGATTGCTGTGGCTAGGACTTCTAATACTATGTTGAATAGCAGTGGTGATAGTGGACATCCCTGCCGCGTTCCTGACCTTAGGGGGAAAGCTCTCAGTTTTTCCCCATTGAGAATGATATTTGCTGTAGGTTTTTCATAGATGGCTTTTATGATATTGAGGTATGTAGCCTCTATGCCTATACTCTGAAGAGTTTTGATCAAGAAAGGATGCTGTACTTTGTCAAATGCTTTTTCTGCATCTATTGAGAGGATCATATGGTTCTTGTTCTTTCTTTTGTTAATGTATTGTATCACGTTGATTGATTTGCGGATGTTGAACCAACCTTGCAGCCCAGGGATAAATCCCACTTGGTCGTGGTGAATAATCCTTTTAATGTACTGTTGGATCCTATTGGCTAGTATTTTGGTGAGAATTTTTGGATCCATGTTCATCAGGGATATTGGTCTGTAGTT
Source organism: Phoca vitulina (assembly GCF_004348235.1). NCBI lineage: Eukaryota > Metazoa > Chordata > Mammalia > Carnivora > Phocidae > Phoca > Phoca vitulina. The sequence continues at coordinate 71,281,530 of NW_022589708.1, forward strand.
CTCCTTTTTGATGGGGTCTTTGTCTGGTTTTGGGATCAAGGTAATGGTGGCCTCATAAAATGAGTTTGGAAGTTTTCCTTCCATTTCTATTTTTTGGAACAGTTTCAGAAGAATAGGTATTAATTCTTCTTGAAATGTTTGGTAGAATTCCCCTGGGAAGCCATCTGGCCCTGGGCTTTTGTTTGCTGGGAGATTTTTGATGACTGCTTCAATTTCCTTAGTGGTTATAGGTCTATTCAGGTTTTCTATTTCTTCCTGGTTCAGTTTTGGTAGTTGATACATCTCTAGGAATGCATCCATTTCTTCCAGGTTATCTAATTTGCTGGCATAGAGTTGCTCATAATACGTTCTTATAATTGTTTGTATTTCTTTGGTGTTGGTTGTGATCTCTCCTCTTTCATTCATGATTTTGTTGATTTGGGTCATTTCTCTTTTCTTTTTGATAAGTCTGGCCAGGGGTTTATCAATCTTGTTAATTCTTTCAAAGAACCAGCTCCTAGTTTCATTGATGTGTTCTACTGTTCTTTTGGTTTCTATTTCATTGATTTCTGCTCTGATCTTTATTATTTCTCTTCTCCTGCTGGGTTTAGGCTTTATTTGCTGTTCCTTCTCCAGCTCCTTTAGATGTAGGGTTAGGTTGTGTACTTGAGACCTTTCTTGTTTCTTGAGAAAGGCTTGTATTGCTATATACTTTTCTCTTAGGACTGCCTTTGCTGCATCCCAAAGATTTGGAATAGTTGTGTTTTCATTATCATTGGTTTCCATGAATTTTTTAAATTCTTCTTTAATTTCCTGGTTGACCCATTCATTCTTTAGTAGGATGCTCTTTAGCCTCCATGTATTTGAGTTCTTTCCGACTTTCCTCTTGTGATTGAGTTCTAGTTTCAAAGCATTGTGGTCTAAAAATAGGCAGGGAATGATCCCAATCTTTTGGTACCGGTTGAGACCTGATTTATGACCTACGATGTGATCGATTCTGGAGAATGTTCCATGGGCACTAGAGAATGTGTATTCCATTGCTTTGGGATGGAATGTTCTGAATATGTCTGTGAAGTCCATTTGGTCCAGTGTGTCATTTAAGGTCTTTATTTCCTTGTTGATCTTTTGCTTAGATGATCTGTCCATTTCAGTGAGGGGGGTGTTAAAGTCCTCCACTATTATTGTATTGTTGTCGATGTGTTTCTTTGCTTTTGTTATTAATTGCCTTATATAATTGGCTGCTCCCATGTTAGGGGCATAGATATTTACAATTGTTAGATCTTCTTGTTGGATAGACCCTTTAAGTATGATATAGTGTCCTTCCTCATCTCTTATTACAGTCTTTGGTTTAAAATCTAATTTGTCTGATATAAGGATTGCCACCCCAGCTTTCTTTTGGTGTCCATTAGCATAGTAAATGGTTTTCCACCCCCTCACTTTCAATCTGGGGGTATCTTTGGGTCTAAAATGAGTCTCTTGCAGACAGCATATCGATGGGTCTTGTTTTTTAATCCAGTCTGATAGCCTGTTTCTTTTGATTGGGGCATTTAGCCCATTTACATTCAGGGCAACTATTGAAAGATATGAATTCAGTGCCATTGTATTGCCTATAAGGTGACTGTTACTGTATATTGTCTGTGTTCCTTTCTGGTCTATGTTGCTTTTAGGCTCTCTCTTTGCTTAGAGGACCCCTTTCAATATTTCTTGTAGGGCTGGTTTTGTGTTTGCAAATTCCCTTAGTTTTTGTTTGTCCTGGAAGATTTTTATCTCTCCTTCTATTTTCAATGACAGCCTAGCTGGATATAGTATTCTTGGCTGCATATTTTTCTCATTTAGTGCTCTGAATATATCCTGCCAGTCCTTTCTGGCCTGCCAGGTCTCTGTGGATAGGTCTGTTGCCAATCTAATGTTTCTACCATTGTAGGTTACGTATCTCTTCTCCCGAGCTGCTTTCAGGATTTTCTCTTTGTCTCTGAGACTCGTAAGTTTTACTATTAGATGTCTGGGTGTTGACCTATTTTTATTGATTTTGAGAGGGGTTCTCTGTGCTTCCTGGATTTTGATGCCTGTTTCCTTCCCCAAATTAGGGAAGTTCTCTGCTGTAATTTGCTCCAGTATACCTTCTGCCCCTCTCTCTCTTTCTTCTTCTTCTGGTATCCCAATTATTCTAATGTTGTTTCGTCTTATGGTATCGCTTATCTCTCGAATTCTGCCCTCGTGATCCAGTAGTTGTTTATCTCTCTTTTTCTCAGCTTCTTTATTTTCCATCATTTGGTCTTCTATCTCACTGATTCTTTCTTCTGCCTCATTTATCCTAGCAGTTAGCGCCCCCATATTTGATTGCACCTCATTAATAGCCTTTTTGATTTCTACTTGGTTAGATTTTAGTTCTTTTACTTCTCCAGAAAGGGTTTCTCTAATAACTTCCATGCTTTTTTCAAGCCCAGCTAGTATCTTTAAAGTGATGATTCTGAACTCTAGATCCGACATCGTACTAATGTCCATATTGAGTAGGTCCCTGGCAGTCGGTACTACCTCTTGCTCTTTTTGTTGAGGTGATTTTTTCCGTCTTGTCATTTTGTCCAGAGGAGAATAGATTAATGAGAGAACAAAATGCTAACAGGGTAACAACATCCCCAGAAAATATACTCTAAACAAATCAGAAAAGACCTGAAGCAGTGGGAAAAGAAAGGGAAAGAGAGAAAAAAGGAAAAGAAAAAGATAAAGACAAAAACAAACAAAAACAGAACAAAACAAAAAAAAACCAGAATGTGATCAAATATGATCAGACTGGTATATATATCAGTGCCACACACTAGATTTTGGGTGTATTTTGGTCTGTTAGAAGAAAGTGCCTCCCAAAATTTTAAAGAAAGAAAAACATATATATGTACAAAAATAAGGGTTGATATGATGAAGGGATGGAATATGACTGTAAAGATGGAAATTATAAAAAATTTTATAAAAGAAATTGATAAGAAGTTGTTTGAAAAAAGAAAGAAGAGGATTTAAGAAAAAAAAAGGGAGAGAATGTGATCAGGCAGGGGAGTAGAAAAAAACCATACACTAGAGATTTAGGGTATATTTTGATCTGTTAGAAGAAACTATCTCAAAATTTTAAAGAGAGAACAACTTATATATATATATGCCAAAAATACGGGTAACTACTATGAAGGGATAGAATATGACTCTAAAAATGAAAAATAAAAACGAAAAATAAAAAAAATTTTTTTTTAAAAAGGGATTGATAAGATGTTGGTTGAAAAAAGGAAAAAGAAAAATTCCAAAAAAAAAAAAAAGTTAAAAAAAAATTAACTTTGAAAGACTAAAGAATCATGGTAAAAAAGCCATGAATTCTATGTGCATTATTCCCCTAGCGCTGGAGTTCTGCCGTTCTCATTGATCGGTAAACTTGGTCTTGGCTGGCTGTTCTCGCTGATCTTCTGGGGGAGGGGCCTGTTGCCGTGGTTTCCAAATGTCTTTGCTGGAGGTGAAATTGCCCCGCCCTTGCCCGGTCCGGGCTAAGTAATCTGCTCGGGTTTGCTCTCCAGAGCTTTTGTTCCCTGCAAGCTTTCCGTACAGCTTTGGAGGATGAGAGTGAAAATGGCGGCCTCCCAATCTCCGCCTCGGAGTAGCCGAGAACTCGGGGCCCCGCTCCTCAGTGAGCCCCCAGAGAAAAGCCGTCAGTCACTCCCGTCTCCCCGGTCTCCGGCCGCACTCTGTGCTCACCCTGCCTGTGACCGCGCGTTTCTATCTCTGGCACCCGACCCCGTGTGGAGTCTCCAAACCCAGCAGATCCCTGCGGTGCACTCCCGCGCCGCTCCTCCCGGGGGAGGAAGGGGAGTCTCCCCGGATCTGCCACTTGTTGGGTCCCTGCTGGAGGAGCAGTGGCCCGACTGTGCCGCGGATCACGGTTTATGGCAACTCCGAGCTGAGAGCCCACACCTGGGCTCCGTCTCTGCAGCCAGCTTCCCCGCTCCGATACCTGGGAGCTCTGCCGCACTCAGGCACCCCCGGTCTTCCTGTGACCCCGAGGGTCCTGAGACCACACTGTCCCATGAGGGTTCCACCCCCCGCTTAGCCACCAGAGTGACGTCCCTCAGACTAGCAGACTTCTAAAAGTTCGGATTTTGTGCTCCGTGGCTCTATCACTTGCCAGAAGCGGCCAACGGAGGCCCCTCCCCCGCCGTCTATTCTCCCGAATATCACCTCAGATTCACTTCTCCGCACGTCCTACCTTCCAGAAAGTGGTCGCTTTTCTGTTCAGAGAGTTGTTGCTATTCTTTTCTTCGATCTCCTGTTGAGTTTGTAGGTGTTCAGAATGGTTTGATCCCTATCCAGCTGAATTCCTGAGACCAGACGAAATCCAGGTCTCCTACTCCTCCACCATCTTGCTCTGCCTCGAGAAATGAGGATTTTTAATGTAATGTTCCTAAGCTTTCCTGAGTCATATTTATGCCAGACTCATTGGTGCTCATTATCTCAGAGTAGAGTAAAACCAGTTCAAACTAAGCTTGGGAGTAACAGTAGATTTTGAAAACTTGGGGCGACTCTCTTGCTGGTGGCTGTTTACAGGTCAGGAATTAAATCTAGATGGTGTGTCTTATTTCCTGGTGGTCAATGGAGATTGAATTTTATTGTTTTTATGAAGAGTGCCAGCCGATGGTCTTTACTGTCTTGGGTTGTCCTCCCACTTTGGGTCCTGGTTATAAGGACTGTGCTGTCCCCAGCCCCTGGAGCACTGCCTCTGAGGTAGAGGGCTGCAGGTCTGGGGCATGGCTTGCTCTTTCATTTTGTCAAAACCTAGAAACAGCTTTCTTCCCTTTTTTTCCAGCCATAGATTTGTATTTTCGACCATGGCCATGTAGTCTTGAATGAAATTGCTTGTCTCTCTGAAATAATAGAGCATTTCCCAACCAAACCACACAGCATGGAGAGCTTCAGCCTGCAGTTGATGGCAGTTCTCACCACACTGGGTTGTGATTTTATGATCTGGTCTCCGTGACCGGCTGTAAATGCACCCCTGAACCTGGAGTCTGTCTGTGTCTTGGTCTGGAAAAGCGATGTTATCCAGCAGTCTGGCTGGTTCCCTGCGGTCTTTGTCTCTTGCTACCTCTGGCTTTCTTACCCAGAGTCCCGTGGACAGGGAACACGTGTAGTAAGTGTAAAGGTACGTCACAACATGGAAACCTGCTGGGAAGGTTTTGTTTCTTGGTTTCTCGTCAGGTAGGATGGAAACCCAAAAATAACATTGACTTCCACAAGATAAACGTTTAGTTCTCTTATGTCAACATCTGCAGGTGGTCGGTCTGATGCATTGCTTTGGTGGGCCAGGAATCTAGTTCTTCCATCTGATGGCTTTGTCCATGACCCACATTCCTAACATCACTCCAGGGTCCAGGATGGCTCCCAGCAGCAGAAAGGAAATGAGAAAAGGAGAAGAGCAGCCTCCCTCTCCACTTCATTCCCCTGATGTTTCTCAGGAGATGTATGCACTGTGTCTGCTTAAATCAAGGGACTACACCTTGTAGCCGGAGAGTCTGAGAAATATACCGTCTTTATTCTTAGCGTTCCTACGTCTGGCTAAAATAACTAAGTTTTATTACCGTGTGGAGGAAGGGAATATGGCTTTTGGGGACAACTGGCAGTATATGTCAGGGTGGCAGATGGAAGTTACAAGAGCAGAGTCTTGGTGCTGGATGCTTTCCATTGATGCAGTGGGAAAAGACCATGCAGGGGAGAGGACACCCCCCTCACCACTGTGGATGCTCCCTATCAAGTCCTCACCCCGGGCTCGGGGAGGTGGTGACCACAAGACAGCTTTTCCTTCCTTCTTCCCTCTGCCAGTTACCCTCTTTATTAACTCCTGGGTAACCGGCTGAGTGGCATGCAGAAGAGTCGGTCAGCCTGGCTGCAGGGGAAGGGGCACTGAGCTAAGGTCTGGCTTCAGGCTGCTCTGTCGCCACGTGATGTTTGCCAGGTGGGGGCCGCGGCAGCCCCTGAGAGCCTGCCTCCCCATTTCTTGGTGTGTCAGTGGCTAGATGCCAGCTGGGCACAACCACCACGTCCAGGTAACGGGCCAGTGACTGATTTACATAGAGAGCCTTTACAAAACATTTCTAAATGTTTTGGTTTGAGGCCATATAGAATAGGTTCTATGACTGTTTCATAGTGAGGCGCTGCCTGTGAGAGCATAATACCCAAGTTAAACGTCAAATTTAATTTTTTGAGTAGATAATGTTTTCTCACGGTTCATTAATCATGATGTTATAAAAAGGTTTATGCTGAGAATTTCTGTTTCCATTTCATTCTCCCACCGCCCCCCGTGGGTAATCATTTTTATTATTTCTGTGTGTGTAAGCTTCCAGCTTTTATTTGTATAAACACAAGCAATTACAAGTATATATATTTATTTTGTATATTATGTATATAACTTATGTACATAATTTATGTGTATAGTCCGTCTCTTCTTCCATAAAAAGTAACATTCTCTCTCCACTCTTCTGCACCTCGCATGTTTCCCTTACTAGCATATTCCACAGGGCTTTTCCTACCGGTATCTTTTCCTTTGTTGCAATATGGGGGTCCCGGCACCCATGGAGCGATGGTGACCCAGCTGGAGGAGCACCCACAGTTGGTTACCACAGTCGGTGGCTCCGGGAGTTTACGCAGGGACAGCCCTTTCCAGGTGGCTCCCCTTCCATCTGATTCCTTCCCCCATTACAGTCGTGAGGAGCAGGGGAGGATGCCCTTGTTTTGTTCTAGCTCTCCATAGTTCCGTGCTTTTATTGTTATTCCTGCTTCACCTGGCTGTGCGGCGGAGGTGTGCTCCAGCCCTAGTCCTCTCCTGCAAGACCTGCCTCTTTCTGCGGTTTAACGTACGTAACGTCAGTCCTGACACTCATTTATTCTTCGCGGCTCCTCCATAGCCCTTGTTGCTGGAGGGCTTGCGGAGGCAGGTAGGCACCTGGAGGCCTTCCACACCTGTCTGTTTGTCCTGGCAGGTCAGGGGAGCTGGGCCCAACTCAGGGTCTTGGCGAAGACCTTCCCATGTTCCAGGTGTGGTCAGAAGTTGAAAGGATCTGCCGGGAGCCCCTCTGAAGGCATCTTGAATACGAGTCCCCGTCTCCCTCATCCCCCTCTCTTGAGCTATTTGACTGTCAACTGTTTTGTTGTAGACTTTGGCCTAAAACTTTTTTTTTTTTTTTTTTTTAAAGATTTTATTTATTTTCTTGACAGAGAGAGACATAGCGAGAGCAGGAACACAAGCAGGGGGAGTGGGAGAGGGAGAAGCAGGCTTCCCGCAGAGCGGGGAGCCCGATGTGGGACTCGATCCCAGGACCCTGGGATCATGACCTGAGCCGAAGGCAGACGCTTAACGACTGAGCCACCCAGGCGCCCTGGCCTAAAACTTTTTATAATAGGAGTCAGTTCACCAGGGCATCTGTGTTCTTTGTGATTTATGGATGTGGTGGGCGCATCCTGTGCCCTGCTGATTGACGTGTCCTGGGCCACCATTTTTGTACTTGGATTGTGGGTAACTTGCCTTTGAGTATGGCAACAACTTTTCCTACGTCTCTCACTTGTGTGTTTCTTGGGGTTTTCCTCACATTGCTGCTTACTGAACTGCAATGAATCCCAGATTAAGGACCTCCTTCATGCTCTGACTTCCAGATTCCGAAACCAAGGATCCTCTAGAAATCAGTACAAGGCTCAGTCCTCATTAAGAAATAATTGGGACCAAAGTGGCTCTCTGTTTTATTAGTCAGTTGATAAATCCCTCTAAAAGCAAATTGGGCCAATGAGTTGCTAACCCAATTAACATCTGTTTATAGGACTAGAATATTCTATATGGCTCTTCCTAGGAAGTCAAGTGGTCTGGGGCAGGTTGCCCTGCAGAGCTGGGCAGTTGTCAGCCTGTTGAGTTAGGAGGGGCAATGGAGAGGTGGTGACCATCCTCTGGAAACTTGTGACAGAAAGCCTGGCAGCCAGCAAAAGGAATGGCTGGTGAGGGAGGAGCCAAGCTGTCCTTCTGGACCTGTAGTTCAGCTGTTTTTCAGGTGGTGGCAGAGGACCAGGGTGTATGCAGCTTAGAATCACTTCATGATGGGCAGGGCCTGGAGTGGCCATCCAGAATGCAAGTGGCGGCTGGCCACAGGCTCTGTGTGGCTGTTCTAGGCCTGGACACGCTGTTTAGAGTCACAGGTTCCACTTTGTTGGAACTATTTTCTGAACCTTAAAGGATTTCTGGAGTTGACAACATGTGTTCGGCTGCGTATTCATTACTTCGGCAAATATGTACTGAGCCCCACCCATGTGCCCGAGCCATGCTGGGCACTGGTCCCCACCCATATAGGCATCCCTGTTTACCATGTGCATGTGAGTGCTAAGGACATGCTTTTGTTGACTAGAAACATTCACTTTCCTTAACCTCAGTATCTCTGAAAATGCTTATTTTGAGACTTGAGTTACCAGTAAATATGGGAGACTTTTTGCATTGTGCCCCTGGGGTGGGGGCCATGCACCCATTTGGCAGCTCTGTGTCCTAAAGTATATGTTCTTTGTTTGACAGTCCTGGGGGAGAGGCCTCACTTGTTAGCTTCGTCCCTCTTTCCTCTGGGACACCCTGTCTCATAGTCCCTCCCCCCTCCCCAAAGCCAGTATTCGGGGTGCTTCTGGAAAGGGCTCAGTGAGTGCCCTTGTGGCTCTGGGCCATGCAGAGCAGGGAGGCCTGTGGCCTACGGGGTCTGGTGACAGCTCCCTTGGGGATCATTTACTAGGCCTCTGGAGCGCCCCAGGCCAGCAGTGGCCAGGGGCCTGGGGGTGGGGGGCCACACATGACTGTTTGAAGCAGCTTCTCTTCAGGACTGTGAAGTGGGTGTTATCCTCTTTGGCTCTTTTTTTCTAGTGACACAAAACAAGGGACACTTGGTGCTGGTGGATTCATGCCCTTTGGATTCTCCGGTGTCCTGTCGGGGGCAGCGACCTGCTTCTATGCCTTCGTGGGCTTTGACTGCATCGCCACCACAGGTACGGCGCCCGCCGGCCGAGTGGGCCGGGGCTGCGGGGCCTCCTCTCCCGTCAGGCAGGCTGGGCTAACTGTACCCACAGGTTGCTCTTTTCCTTCCTGTGGGCCTGTGCTCGCTGCTGCTCCTTCACACATGGGTAACGTGTCGATTTGTAGCTTCCTGCTAATCTTTTCCCCCCTTTATCACTTCCCCAAGTGGCCGTGCCTGACAGGAAAGTCTGCATCACGAACATGACTAACCGTTGTGCTGCTGGGACGGGATAATGACAGCGTCGCTGCAGCCCGATTTCATATCTGGGCGTCATCCGGGAGAAATGAGGCCATTGAAAATACTGTTATCCGGGTGCTTGAATAGGCTGGGCTCAGTCGGGCCTCCTGAATTTTCTCTGCCAAAGGAAACAAGGCTTTTCCTTGGCTGGACCAGGGCGTAAAGGCCGAGAACACCATCCCTGGGCGTTACGGGTCCTCCAGCCCGTGTGCGGAGGGCCGCCTGTGGTTCCCAGAAGCCCGAAGACCCTGGTTCCCGTAGGGCTGAGCACGTAGGGGCGCCATTTGTGGGTGGCATGGGCATCTTGTGGGCTCGTGGGGATGCCCCTCACTGTCTTGCCCTCTGGGACCTGACTCCTTGCTGTTTCTAGGTGAAGAAGTCAAGAACCCTCAGAAGGCGATCCCTGTGGGGATTGTCGCGTCCCTCCTGATTTGCTTCATCGCTTACTTCGGGGTGTCTGCCGCCCTCACGCTCATGATGCCATACTTCTGCCTGGACAAGGACAGCCCCCTGCCCGACGCCTTCAAGCATGTGGGCTGGGAAGGTGCCAAGTACGCGGTGGCCGTCGGCTCCCTCTGCGCTCTTTCTACCAGGTGAGGCCTCTGAAGCTCTTGGGAGGGTACGCTGTAGTAGGCCATGTGAGGCCTGACACACAGGAGAGCTGCTCATCTCGCTCTTTTCCCCTGAAATAGAACCAGCACCCCAACCCCGATGATGTGGTTTCTCCTCTTGTTGTTAGCAATCATCCCATGAGTTGTTATTGATATTTTCATCCTGAAGCCTCTGAGGCCCACTTTCTGACATCTGCTCATAAAGGGTCTGGCTTGCTGTCCCCAACCTTGGCCCCTGCCCCGGGCCACCTCTTTGAACACTGTATTTTGGCCCTTTGTTTGGCCATAACGCAGAGGCTACCTTGAAAAAGGGAGTAAATGCCTTTTTTTTTTTTAAAGATTTTATTTATTTGAGAGAGAGAGCGAGAGAAAGAGAGCACAAGCTGGCGGCAGGGTGGGGGTGGGAGGGGAGTAGGGTAGAGGGAGAGGGAGAAGCAGACTCCCCACTGAGCAGGGAGCCTGATGCAGGGCTTAATCCCAGGACCTTGGGATCATGACCCGAGGTGAAGGCAGATGCTTAACCAACTGAGCTACCCAGGCACCCGGGATTAAGTGCCTTTGAATAAGAAACATTTTGCCCCCGATATTTGCCATTAGCCTGTACATACAGGAAATATTTGCTAAACATTGATTTACCACAGAGAAATCCTCATAAGCCCAGTGATGCTTTTATTTTCTGTTTGATTTAGCTAGAAATACTGTGGGAAGAAATACAAAATTTCCCTTTCATAAAAATTATGACTAGATCCCATGCATGTTTATGTTAGGTTATGCCATTCTTTCACTGAGTACATACTCACAGTAAGTGCTTTTTCTGGGGTTGATGCATTGAATTTTGTCTTCCAGTCATGGGCTTCACCTAGTTTGGAGGGTGGCAGTTCTTGGCGAGAAGTCCAGGGCTCCCTCTCGGTGGTATGCCGTATGGTATACCCCATACTGGTCACGTTATGGTGCCTTTCTTCCCGGGGGGCTAGTGTCACAGATGCATTTTGCCTTTTCCTCCCATCTAGTCTTTTAGGTTCCATGTTTCCCATGCCTCGAGTTATCTACGCCATGGCTGAAGATGGACTGCTATTTAAATTTTTGGCCAAAATCAACGATAGGACCAAAACACCAGTAATCGCCACGTTGACCTCAGGTGCCATTGCTGGTAAGAACTGAAACTAATCCCACATGCCAGTATTTTAATAGTTGAGTTACTAGTCCCTAGGGAAAAATACCTTGAATTGTGTTGGAACAACACAAGTGAGAAGTTGGAACTGGGCTTTTTAACTTTTGGTTTTCACCCTTGGAACCTGGTTTCTTGCAAGGTAACCACCCTTTTGACTAAAGGCGGAGGCCAGCTTTACACAGGATGTGATGGAATTCTCAAAAATTTTTGAATCCTTTTATTATGATTACCCTCTCATTGGATGGAGCTTGGAACACACACTGTCCCTTCAGAGTCATTTGTATTTCCCCTTTTCTGAATGTTCCTGAGTAGACTTTGGTGGGATGACGTCTTCTTGCATGGTAACAAGCCAAGAGACTTTTTGTTAGTACTGGAAATTCATTGTCCGTGTCTCTTAGCCTGTGGATTCTCAGGGGAATGAGAATCCCTTAGGATCAGTGTTTTATGAAACATGCTACCTGTTCTCCAGGAGACATTGGAGGGGTTGCTGGGGAGGCCAGTTGCTGTAAGTTTATAAATAATGGCAGGCTCAGAGGGCATTTATCTTATCAAGTATCAGGTTCCCCACCAAGAGGACAGTTTTGACAGCCAAAATCGGTACACAAAGAACCCTTGGAGCTATGTGATATTCCAGGGGCCCCTGATTAAGAAAAGGGGAGCATCAAAGGAAACTGACGTGCATACGCACTATGCTATTGGTTTTCTATATTTTCGCCTTTAATAATTGCCCCTCCTAGCCCCGAGAGACAGGCATTATCCAGCCCATTGTACAGAGAGGTGAAGTGAGGATGTACACCCACAACCAGGAGATCTGGCTCTCGGTTCCTGGTTTGTTTTTATGCCAAAGTGGCTGGCTCCTTCCAGGGTCTTTTTGGGATATTAGGACATGTGATACCAGTTCAATCTGCACCACAGAGACTAGTCAAATAGCCATTGGTAAGACATTTGACCCTCTTAAGTGAATGAATTGTTGTTAGTAGTATCTGTGCCCTTAGCAAAGTGTGCTTATGTTGTGGATTAATGTTATATAATGAAAGAAAGCTAGTTTTTCATTATTTAACAAATTCGTGTAACTGTGCATTCTTGACCGTGATCTCAGTGGTCAGGTTAAGGGACACCATATGTCAGAATATGACCAATATATTTAAGAGATTAAGGAATGGGAAATAGTAAATGTTCTTTCAGGATTTACATGTAATTTGATCATATTAAAGACTTGACTAATTCCCTTCCTATGCTGATCAAGGGAGCTCAAACTATAATCTTTAAAGTGACTATAAAATACATGCATTCACCAAACCAGGGATTTACTCTTTCCTTTCATTTGGCAGGAGTGGTAAATAAGTATTTGGTTTTCTGAAATCACCCCACATGGAGAAAGTTTGGCTTGAGTTTCTGTGTGAGTGGGAACGTAGGCATCTGTGGCATGCACAGTTGGATACTATTCTAATTATCCAGAAGGCCCCGCATTGCTCTTTGATCTTGTTATTTACCCTCAATTGAAATTTGTTTTAGTTGGAGTTAATCTATAGGGGCTTGAGAAATATTTGTGGAAAAGTAATGGTTTTGTGTTTCTGTTTTAACTTGTGTTGATGGCATGTGAGGTGAAAATATCCCAAAGTAGATGTATCCAAATTATTTTTTAAATGGGAAACTTGACATGTGTACCCAAATAAATAGAGATATATACTCTCACAAAAATTACAAAAGATTTTCAAATAAGCATGCATGTTGTATATTTTTTTTAGTGGGGTCATGGTAAAGGTACTGATACTGTTTGGAAATAACACTGCTTTCCATGCTCAGCTGCCTGGGTTAGGAGCCCCCGTGAGTCCTCCCAGAGCCTAGACTTGACCTCATCCACCTGCTCATCACTGTTGCCTACTGTTGCCTATCTTGGATGATGCACTCAGGGAAGCCAGAGACTATCTGGTCTGCCCTGTTTGATGGTGTACATCTTTGATGGTCTACACTGACCGGCATACTCTCAATGAGTGCCAGATGGATGATGAATGTGTGGGTAGATGATGGATGAATGGATGGATGGATGGATGGATGATGGATGGATGGTGTGTGGGTAGATGGAGAGATACACCTAACTATGTATGAGTCTGCATGGTGCAGAGAAAGACACGCTGGACTCAGAGCCACAAGAACCTAGTTGAGAATTCCACTTCTAGCTGTGTGACCTTAGATAAGTCTCCCAACATGTCTGACTTCAGTTTCTCAATCTATAATGTAGGGAGAGCTTGCACAGTTGCCATGAGGATCAATAAAGGTCATGTTGATGAAAGTGCTCTCTATATAAATGTTAATTATTATTACTGTCTGCTGAGAACAGTGTATGTGATTTAATCCTGAGCGTTTCTTCCCTTTAAGCAATGTCACAATGTCTTTCCATGGAAAGGGCTGGGGTGAGGAAGCAAGAAAAAGCAGCTCCCGCTGTGTGCCCTGGATCACGGGTGGGTGGTGGTTCTGGCTATCTGTGATAGTGGGCCATCCTTGGATCCTGATGCTTATCTCCTCCCTAGCTGTGATGGCCTTTCTCTTTGACCTGAAGGACTTGGTGGACCTCATGTCGATTGGCACTCTCCTGGCTTACTCTTTGGTGGCTGCCTGTGTGTTGGTCTTACGGTATGTATGGCTCTTCTGGGTTCCATGATAGAAACGGAGATGCACCCTGTTAGCCTTTTAAAGGTTCAAGTTAATGATTTATACGGTGTAAATTTTAGGTTGTTGATAGATAGTTCCTTTGAGAACTGCCCTGGAGAGGGTGGGATTTGGTGGTTGAGAGCCTAGTCACAGAGAACATCACTGAAAAGAGTCAGGGGGCTCACCTCTCACTATCACGTGCCCTCATTTTTCTGGCGGGATGTTAGGAGGAGAGAGACCGGTTCTCAGCCCACCTGTTGGGCCTGGTCCAGGGAACAGAATTTTTGAAGGCTTAGGGTAATGATTTCAGTTTGGTCCATGTTCTTAGGTTGGAGGGGACTAGGGACTAGTCCTGGTGGGAACTGGGAGAATGCCAGTTGTGTGAACCTTAGGGTAGTGTGCTGCTTTGGCAGCAGCACCACACTCTACAGCCAGGAGGAGGCAGTCCCAGTGTGTGGCATGGAGTGGCCAACGTGGATGTTCCGTGAGACTTCCCAGGCTCTGGCGGTTTTAGCCTCGTGGAGACCAGGCTAGCCCCTTGGATGGCCGGAAGAAAGCAGCTCGGGGCCTAGGCTTGGCGTCCTGGTGTTCTCGGCTGCCCTGGTGCCCCCCTCCCCAAGCACGCCCCTGGGCTCCAATTTTCCTTTGCTCTGGAAGGGCGGCTCTGCTTCCTCACTACCAGGAGAGGCTCAAGGGTGCATTTATCATGAGAATATGGAGTCATGGAGACTCAGTGGTGGCCACCTGGGAAGAGCCTTGTTACTTCTTTCCGGGTATTTATACTGGCAAGGTCATTTATTTCATTTGTTCCGTTTCGAATGTGCTTAGCACCTACTCTATGTAAAACTTGGGTTGAACCTCCGTAGTGGCTGTGTAGCATCGGCTAAAACTAGTTTGCTAGTTCTGTGACCACTTATTCCTTCCTGAGGGCTCGACACTGGAATCTTTTCTGAGGTTCCCCTCACATTCGTAATTGACCAAATGCTGTTAACATAAATCAATCAGTAAAAAAAATGGTTAAATATCTTTATGCTCACTCTTAGATTATATGCAAAATAATTCAGAAAGCACTCTGTTTTTGGTAGCTGGTAGAAAAGATTTGAGCTCTGTTCATTTTGGGTGGGAAGATAAGGAGGCTCGTTTAAAATGAATGCTTTACTTGCAGGAAGCTTATGTCTTGGAAATCATGCCACAGGCTCAGTCCTTTAGCCAGCTCTATAAAGTTATTTATTCTAAGGCATTTGGAGTTTTAAAATAAATTGATCCAATTAAGTCTCACAAACAGAATTTCTCAAATCCGTCAGCCTGCAGACACATTTCTCTGGCTCTTGGCACCAAATGGGATCCTAATGTTACTGCTCTCTATTTCTGTTTGTACTTTTAGCTCCCTTCAGCCGTAGTTTTGTTGGAAGTGGCCTAATACTGTAAGCATCCAAGGGGTAGTGCTACTTCTCAGAGCAAGAGAAACCACCTTAGGACATTTCTCTGGGCTGGTTCATGGGGAAGGTCAAGTTGCCTCAAAGCAGAGACCCCAAGGAGGGTGTCGCCCAGAAGCAGGAACAGAAAGAAGGCGAGAACTCAGGTCTCCTCCTCTGTACCTACTTTGCCAGAGAATGCATCAGTCTGACCATCTTCTTCCCATTTTATGCCTTGTGTCCTGGGCAACTTACCTTCGAAAGCTTACTAAGAACTTGAGTTAGTACGTGTCCTTTTGCCTAATGAAAGCACATTATGATGGTCATACAATACATTTCTTTACAGGTATCAGCCAGAGCAACCTAACATGGTATACCAGATGGCCAGAACTACCGACGAGCTAGATCAAGTGGACCAGAATGAACTGGTGAGCACCAGTGATTCCCAGACAGGCTTTTTACCAGAAGCGGAACGGTTTTCTTTGAAAACCATACTCTCACCCAAAAATATGGAGCCTTCCAAATTCTCCGGGCTAATTGTGAACATTTCAACCAGCCTCATAGGTAAGAGCCTGCCCTTCCCTGCAAGGTGTTTGGGGGTCCTGCTTGTTGGTGTTGCAGGGTTTCTTGTCAAGGGTGGTGGAGGCAAATGCTGGAAGGGATAAGCACCTGTCTTGCTACCGGACTGTGATGTAAATTATTCTGCCCTTATGGTAGTTGATGGCGGCAGAAACGGAGCCTCCCTCTCCACGGGTTTTGGGGAAGACTGAGGGTATCTGTGGGGATTTGAAAAAAAATTGAATTGCACCCCTCTCTCCCTCCCTCCTCCTTAGCAATTCTTATCATCACCTTCTGCATTGTGGCCGTGCTTGGAAATGAGGCTCTGACAAAAGGGGAGTTGTGGGCAATCTTTATGCTCGCCGGATCTGTCCTTCTCTGCTCCCTGGTCACAATCATCATCTGGAGGCAGCCTGAGAGCAAGACCAAGCTTTCATTTAAGGTGAGCAGCTCTGCCTGCAGGGAACCTCCTGGTAGGTTCCTGTGGTAGGAGCCACAAACTCCGGCACTCCTGCGCCCTGTGTGGGCCCTGCCAGGCCGGGTTGTCTGGAGGGGAGGGGCTTGCCGGCCAGCCTCAGGGACCGTGAGGTGCAGACAGTGCCTGCTGAGGGGGGACCCGACCCTGGAAGAAGGCACCCCTCCCCGCCCCGGCTCTCAGGTGTCCCGGCGCAGCTCACTGCGGGGGCAGCTCATGCATGTCCGCCCAGCATACGTGTCCAGCGCATCGCCTTACCAAGCCTTGGAGGTGATCGAGGCGTGTGCATTTTAGATTCACAAGTAATGAAGCAGTTCACTGTTGGAGATAAAGGGGAAGTCCCTCTTCTAGCCCCTTCTTTAACAGGAAAATAGCAAGAGGGGAAAATCAGAGTAGAGCTCACTTTGGCACTTGGTAGCTTAGAACCAAACTCCCACCTATTAGGGTTTGCCCGCGTGGGTGTGCGGCTGTGTGTATGTATGTGGGTTGGGGTGCACTCACTTTCTCCTCCCTGTATAAATAGCGCAGTCCATCTGAATCTCGGGTGGGGGCTTTTCCTAGGTCGTTTTTGCTAAATGACTCAAAGGCGCCGTCCCCCCGCGCTCCATCCCCTGCAGACTTGACACCACCACCCGCCGTCTTTGCAGGTACCCTTCCTGCCGCTACTTCCTGTCCTGAGCATCTTTGTGAACGTCTATCTCATGATGCAGCTGGACCAAGGCACATGGGTCCGCTTTGCAGTGTGGATGCTGATAGGTACGTGAAGTCATGGGTTTCACTGTGACGGCATCTCTCGGAGGCCCCTCCACCCCAGTCCCCGAGCCTGTGCCATGCAGCTCATTTGTCTTTCCTGCAACTTGGCTGATTGCCTAGCCTCTTTTCCAATCTCAAAACATAATGAAAACACATGTAGTCCGCAGTTTCTCAATAAGGAGGTCCTAGTAGATCGTGGGTCCCCCCTCCCTTTAAGATACTTTTATTTTAATAGCTCTTGTCTGAACTAGTTATGTCATTGCTAGAGTTGAAGGTAATGTGAGCGAGGCGATGAGTCTGCTGTTGACCAAGCACCAGTTCATCTCCCCCCACAGGGGAAAGCCTGGGCCGTGCCTCCCCAGCCCAGCCAGCACCTGCCCACTGGCCCATGTGGGAGGTTAGGGGGTCACCGTTTGGGTGCTGGTCCTTTTGTAGGCTGCCCATGACCCGTCCCCTCCCTGAGTATCCAACCCCAAGAATTGCAGGAAGTGGACTCGGGCTCCTTCCTCAGTGCTGATGACCAGGGAGCGGGCCTTGCCCCTCACCCCTCAGTGTCGCTGACAAGAGCTGTAACCCCAGGACTGTGTTTCTGCTGAAGCCCTCAGCCCTGGGTCACCATACTTGGGGGCAGATAGCTGCCGCCTTGAGATCCTTCTCTGCAGGCCCCACATTGTCTGCAGAGTGTGGCCTGAGGCTGGTTTGACAGCCATCCCTGGCAGAGCCTTTCTGTGAGAGAGTTGGCTCAGCGTGTGCAGTGGTGTGTGATCGGTATACATTGCTCCAGACTGGGGTGAGGTGCTCATTCCCTGCTGGACGTGGACGACACCTGCTTCTAAGCGCCCCAGATGTGAGCTCCTGGGCTCCACGCTGTTAGCTTATTTCCAGGACTTTTGGTGGCTGAGCCCTTCCTTTGAGGCCGGCTCTCCTTGTGTCTCTGGCACAAGGGTGGCCTCAAGGCCACATGGGCTGTAGTCCTTGAGTGGATGGTTCGAAGCTCAGATCTCTGTGCCCCACCACAGACCTTTGAAGCCCTGGACACTGGAACGGACTGAACTCCTGGGTCATACACACTTGCAGGCAACTTGAGTGCCACCTCCCGTCTGACAGTCACATATGTAGAGAAAACAGAGACGGTGGGGACTCCGGAGGCCTTGCGAATAGCCTGGGGAGCCGTGGTGCCCATTGGAAATCCCACCCTGGCAGGGAACCGGACGACCCCACCAGTGGCCATGGGGCACCAACCAGGTGGTCAATGGCTGAAGCTGTGGGAGCAGCACCTCTCCCGGGGTCCCCAGCCTGGTTGCTCAGTGTGCAGCTCAGGAACCGGCCCAGTGGGAGGCTCTCCAGAAGGGAGTGTGCCTGCACCGCATCTCGAAGAGGCGAGATGACCACTTCTGCTGATTGTAGTTGAAGAGTCATGTCGTTTCTCCCAATACTTTGGAAAGTTGGCCCACGAGGGCTGCTTGCGCTGGGTTCAGGCCCGGGACAGGCAGCATGGAGAGGCTTTCCTGGGAGCCACGCGACGGACCCAGGCCTGCTCTGCCTGCTGTGTTCACACGTGCTCTCTGCTCTCGGCCTACAGGCTTCATCATCTACTTTGGCTATGGTTTGTGGCACAGCGAGGAGGCGTCCCTGGCCGCTGACCAAGCAAGGACTCCTGATGGCAATTTGGACCATTGCAAGTGACACGCAGCCCGGCCCCCAGAGGTGGCAGCAGCCCTGAGGGATGCCCGCAAAGGTCCTGGGAGCACCTCACTCTCTCCACCAGTGCATCAGGACCCACCCACATCTACAAAGCCCCCACGCAGCAGAAGGTGCAGCTACTTGAAATGCAGCCTCAGCCCACAGCCCGTGTGTCCTGCCTAGACTCGCTCTGCGGCAGGTGCACGGCAGCCCGTCACCTCGGACAGCTCCCTGGCGGGGGGCCACTTGGCTGCAGCTGGCCACTGTGGCTCCTAACAGCCC
Source organism: Phoca vitulina (assembly GCF_004348235.1). Taxonomy (NCBI): domain Eukaryota; kingdom Metazoa; phylum Chordata; class Mammalia; order Carnivora; family Phocidae; genus Phoca; species Phoca vitulina. Next base: position 71,300,405 of record NW_022589708.1, read on the forward strand.
TCTGAACACAGAAAGCAGTCCCTGCCCCACCAGCTCCATGCCCATGCTGCTGTGTCCTCAGGCAGAATGGAGGTCACCGTTTCTTGTCACCTTGGGGAATCGGGCCTCCCTCCCCGGGGACCATTCTGGTATTGAAAATGTGCACACTTCAGACTCTCAGTAGCTATCTCCCCACTCGGCCCCAAAGGCCAACCGTAGAGGCAAGGGGAGTACTCCAAAACATATGTCCCAGAGCCAAAGGACAGCAGTTTACTTTAAAAAGGAAGAGCAAGACTGGTTTCCTTCTCCCACTCCTTTTCTCTGGGTTGCTTCCCGAAGAGGTTGTGAGGACTGTGAGCTCTCCCCTCCTTCCCCTTCCAGGCAGGGGTTTCGCTCTGACACCGGACAGAACCGCGCACACCCCAGCGGCAGTACTGAGGGCAGGCGTTTCTGTCACTGACGAAGAAGGGAGCGCCACTGTGGGGACAAGGCAGGAGGGCCGCCTCCACCCCTCGCCCCTGAGCGCAGGGACCTCCCTCAGCCGCACTCTCTCTCTCCAGGCCTGGGCCGGTTCTGGCTGCTTCTGGTATCTCGCACCAACGGCTGTGTGTCCTGAGTAACTGGAGCATGGCACTGCATTCATGTGGGACTGGCCTTAGATTAGCAGAGCTTAGAACACTGTTTTCTATGGGTCTTTGCCAATCACTAAATCCTGCCCTCTGATGCTTGTGGGTCAGCGTCTTGAGTCTTGTAAGGTTCTCAAGGCAGGTGTCTGCTCATTCTGAGGTGATGGTGCCAGTCCCCCAGCTGCTTCTGGCCCCCGACATGATTGTTTGGTCTATTTGGCCCTCCTCTTAGATAGAATCAAACTAGTCCTCCCATTAGCATCTGTGAATCACTCCAAATTAAGTTGGCGCTTAGTGTTAACTTGGAAAATGGCCAAATATTTCCTCGGTGTGTTGTTGAGAGCACGGGGTCCACACATGAGAATTTGAGGTCATATTGCTGTCCCTGTCATGTATGTGTTGTCCAAACGTTGTGGGTTTGTGTCTGGGTTCGTAACCCGGTCCCGGACCTCCCACCTCCATAACTCGGAGAGCCTGCTGGGGTGCCCGCACGCAGCGCGCATGGTCCCTCCCCCCCCCGGGCCCTGCAGTACCCCACACTCACACCCGCTCTGCAGAGAGGAGCCCGAGGAAACAAGAACGCTGATGCAGTCTTCCTTCCGATGAGAGTGTGACTTGGGAGACGGAAGGGCCCCGCGTGGATGGGAGGGGAGGGAGGAAGGCATGTAGACATCCCAGAAAATGTAAATGCTGCTTTTGAAGCTCAGACTCCCATTTCATCCCCCTCCGGCCTTTGACACAAATCTGGTAGAAAGAAGCCTGGTAAACTGACGGCACTTGTCTGATCTCCCTCAGTAGGTTCAGAGAGAATTGCAAGAATTCGTGGAAACGCCGAATGGCAGGGTCGGTCAGTGGAGGGCTGGTGGGCGAGTGGCCAAGGGCTTGGCCTCTGCCACTGGCCCTGATCACCTGCCTGGAAGCTTTATTCTAAATATCATTTGTGAATGTTACAGAGGGAGGAACATAAGAGCTCAAAGCGTGGGTTTCCAAAGAAAGGTATTTAAATTTATGTAGATTGGTGCTGTACAATATTTTGATAAATATTAACTTATTTTGTTGGGGTTTTGGTTGTCTGCTGTGTTCTTAGGGTTTGTTAGCTATTTGTTTGCTTGATTTGTCTGTTATTTTCCCACATAGGCAAAGAGAACTTGAGGGAAAGAGAATATCCGACAAAAGTGTAGGAGAGAGAGAATTTTTTTTTTTTTTACTTTAATTTCTTTTTCTGGCTGAAATATCTGTGCAAGACAGCGTGCAACAGACTGTGGATACAGTTGACATTTCAGCTGGCGACATGTATCCTTCTACGAACTGACAAGGTGTGTTTCCCTGAGACCATCCCGTGGAATGAGAAACTCCTGGCGCGTGAGGGTCCTCCTTCCTCACCCCAAAGTGGGAAGTGCCTCCAGAAGGCTCACCAGCTCAGGAGTGAGAAGCCCCTGCCCACTCCCCTGTCAGGGGGAGGAGCCTCCCACTTAGAAAAGGACACCTGAAGGTGCCACAGAGAAATCGTTCTCACGGTCCCTCTGCTTTTATTGAGACTAACTTTTGTGCGGTTGCCAGGGGTTTTTCTCTTCTGTTTACGAGGATGGTGATGTAAGGAATGGTGTTGATAGGCTTTTTCTTATCCCTTCATTCCTTCCCCAGAAATAAACACACACACACACACACGCACACACACACACACATGCATATACACACAGGCAAGAAATAACCACCAGAAGTGCCCAACAATTGGCCTCCCAACCCCCCAAGCAAGAATATGATTCTCAGTTTCATGGCTTGGCCAGTATTTTCCTAAATCATCAGAAATTCCACACTTCTAGAGACATGCCCTTTGGAAATGTTGTGTCTGCTTTTATCTGTGGCCCAGCCCCAAATACCCACATTGGAAAGACCCATTTGTGTCAAGTAAGCACCCCTTCCTGCCTCCCGTAGTGTCCCCCGCCCTGCATGTTTTTTTGACCCCATGAAGACTCACAAAGACGCCAGCAGCGGAGCCCCAGGAGCTCTGCTGAAGAGTGAGGGGTGTGAGGGGTCTCCAGGGAAGCAGTCAGGCCCCATGGGCCAGTGAGGCTGAGCCTGCTTCCTGGAGGGGCGCCTGGGGCAGGAGATTGGGCCTCTGCACACCCATCACCCCACCCTACTGGCTCACACCCCTTCCACCCAACTTGGGGCCCGATTTGTTTTTCCAAACCAATAGGAGTGGATAGGGCCATCTTTCCTAGGGTGTTTTGGAAAGACTCCAAATCGATGCTGTTGTCAGAACCCCCCTCCCTGCAGCTCCCCCACTTGGGTTTTGTTCCACTGAGTCCTCTCTATCAAGAGATCAGCCTTCTGGTCCCGTGTGCTGGTGCTGTGGTTCAGCTATCACAGGGCTCCCGCCTGTCATGTGTGCACTCTGGGGGCTGCCCCCACCCCGAGCTCCTGAGGTTCTGGCGCACCCCCTTCTACACTTCCGGCGCAGCCTGTGTGCGCACCTGGTTGAGGCCCCTGGCCCTCGCTTGGGCTTCCTGGATGGCAGCGGGCACGGACTGGGTTATACACTGTCCTCCCGCCACCGAGCAGGTGTTCAGAGCTGAGTGAGTTCTGTAGTCTGCGCAGGATGGCCTCTAGCCTGACGCCAGACACAGCCTGGAGTACGGGGTCAGAGGCTGGGCTCCTTGGGTGAGTGTGGACATGCCTCGGAAAGGCCCCCAGCCAGAGTGCAGGTGGGCTCCCAGGCATTCCGGGGGCGTCGCCGGGGGCGGGTACCTGCTCGCACTGTGCCGGGCCCGTCTTCTGCTCTGCGTGTCTCACTTTCACACATCTCATAAAAGCTGATCGTTCTGTCGGCACCCGAGAGCCATCACCACGAAGACGGGAGTGAGGCCCCTTCATGCCAGGCCCCATCACCGATGTGTTCTAGCGTGGATGGGGCCGTCTGCGGGCACGGCCACACTCTGCCGGCCATAGGTGTGCGATGCTTGTGTGCTCGTGTGTGGGACTGTTACAGAGTTCCCGGCAGGTGGAACTACATGTATGTTATGTGTGGTTGTTATGTATAATTTAAGATATATGTTTGACATCATAATGAGAGTATTGTATGTAAGGCTCCTCAGGGAGAATGAGATCTACATTTTGTCAGACTCTTGTGGACTTTTTTTGGTAATGAAATGCTTTATTGATCCAGTGGTGCAAGAAGCTGCACTCCGTATTTCATCATCATAGTTATGATGCCTGATGGGTTTTTATGGCAAAAAAAAAAAGTCAACTGACTTTGATATTCGTCACTATAACCCAGAGTCTTTTTGTGCCCATTGCTTCATTGAGTGGCAGTGCTCTTTGGAGAGGACGTGGACCAGCCAAGGGTCTGAGGGCACAGTTATCAAGGAACCCCCCGGATGACCCTGTAAGTGCATTGAACTGCCGGCTGAAAACCGCCCCCATGAGATAAAGACCTTGGCTGTGAAGTCCAAGAAATTGATCTTCTCAGGGTATGAGCAGGGTCGGGAAGCAGGGCTAGGAAGATGCGCTTTGACTTTGTTAATTTATTAACAAGGTATATGATTTTGTGTTTCTTGATGACAAACTTTTTTAAGTTTAGGACTTATTTTCGATTTGAGAAATTGTAATATATATTTAAAGTAAGTTTCCCGCTTAAGTTGTGCCTTTCAGCGTCAATGGGTCTAAGAAGCACAGAGGGTGATGATCACAATGAGGACTGGTTTATTATCAAACCTGCATAGCTGTGGTTTCTCCAGCAAACTTTTTCTTCTACTGAACATGGAGCCATTATTAAAAGAATTGTGTTTCTTATTATGTAAATTGTATAATATTTTTTTGCTTGTTTGATGTTCTATTTTTCTAATAGTTTTCTTATAGTTTCTTATAATTGTGATACTAGATTTAGATTCTGATGCCCACTGCAAACCAAGCTGTCTCTGCTGGCCCCTCCTGTTTTTATCTGAAGGACAAGCATAGATGTCCATCGCCTTTAAAAAATGTGAAACTCTGCTCTGTATCCCATTTTTGCTGACAACACTGTATGTTGACAAATTCCTACTATATGTTGTAAAATCAAATTATTTTGTGGTACATTATCTCATGCTTCCGCAAACTCTAATAAATTCTGTCTATGGCTTCAGCATGCACAGTGTGATCTCAAGAATTGCAGCAGCCCTCGGCGGGGTCCCCAAGCTTGGCAGTGCCCCACAGAGAGTTCCAGATCCCGCCCTTTGCTTCTTCAGTATCCCCATTTCCCCACAGCCGGATGTTGTAATGTCTCATTTTCCTTCAGCCGTTTGGTACAAATGCTCATTCCAAGGACTAGCACCTCAACCAGGGAATCCCCCAGCCCTCACTTAGGATCCTCTCATGCTATCCCCCCCCCCCCCCACACACACACACTTCTTCCAGACTTGGCTTGGGTTTGAGCGGGGACGTCTTCGCACCCAGGTTGCTGCCAGCCAAGGGCACAGAGCTGCTCATCTGCCAAAGCACTTGGGTGCCCGGGCAGTCAAACCGCCTCGCACCAGGCGCCCCTTAGCCCTGCACTTCCCTCCACGCACACCGTCTGTCGGGGAGGATTGTAGCTGTCCCAGTAATTGCCTCTCTCCCCCATTTCCCCCTTGAGGAAGGAAGCGTTTTCTTGCAGAGGAGGCAGACTCAGTCCAGTGGTCTTGACTCAGTCCAGTGGTCTTAACTCTCAGATGCTACCAAGCAGTGATTCGGTGACCACACTGGGAAGTGTGTTGCCCTCGAAGACAAGGCCCAACCTGGGCGTGTTCTCAGCGGACACCCCGGCCCTAGGAGAGCAGGGCAGGGGCGCTGAGGCCGGCTGAGACACTGTCCGCAAGCCCCCCCCCCCCCCCCCCCCCCCCCCCCCCCCCCCCCCCCCCCCCC